>NC_140989.1:115022571-115186149 GCF_052327205.1 Somniosus microcephalus
CGTCGCGCTCTCTCTTCCCCCCCCGTCGCGCTCTCTCTTCCCCCCCGTCGCGCTCTCTCTTCCCCCCCGTCGCGCTCTCTCTTCCCCCCCGTCGCGCTCTCTCTTCCCCCCCGTCGCGCGCTCTCTTCCCCCCCGTCGCGCTCTCTCTTCCCCCCCGTCGCGCTCTCTCTTCCCCCCCGTCGCGCTCTCTCTTCCCCCCCGTCGCGCTCTCTCTTCCCCCCCCGTCGCGCTCTCTCTTCCCCCCCCGTCGCGCTCTCTCTTCCCCCCCCGTCGCGCTCTCTCTTCCCCCCCGTCGCGCTCTCTCTTCCCCCCCGTCGCGCTCTCTCTCTTCCCCCCGTCGCGCTCTCTCTCTTCCCCCCCGTCGCGCTCTCTCTCTTCCCCCCGTCGCGCTCTCTCTCTTCCCCCCGTCGCGCTCTCTCTCTTCCCCCCGTCGCGCTCTCTCTCTTCCCCCCGTCGCGCTCTCTCTCTTCCCCCCCGTCGCGCTCTCTCTCTTCCCCCCGTCGCGCTCTCTCTCTTCCCCCCGTCGCGCTCTCTCTCTTCCCCCCGTCGCGCTCTCTCTCTTCCCCCCGTCGCGCTCTCTCTCTCCCCCCGTCGCGCTCTCTCTCTTCCCCCCGTCGCGCTCTCTCTCTTCCCCCCCGTCGCGCTCTCTCTCTTCCCCCCGTCGCGCTCTCTCTCTTCCCCCCGTCGCGCTCTCTCTCTTCCCCCCGTCGCGCTCTCTCTCTTCCCCCCGTCGCGCTCTCTCTCTCTTCCCCCCCCGTCGCGCTCTCTCTTCCCCCCGTCGCGCTCTCTCTCTTCCCCCCCGTCGCGCTCTCTCTTCCCCCCCGTCGCGCTCTCTCTTCCCCCCCGTCGCGCTCTCTCTTCCCCCCCGTCGCGCTCTCTCTTCCCCCCCCGTCGCGCTCTCTCTTCCCCCCCGTCGCGCTCTCTCTTCCCCCCCGTCGCGCTCTCTCTTCCCCCCCGTCGCGCTCTCTCTTCCCCCCCGTCGCGCTCTCTCTTCCCCCCCGTCGCGCTCTCTCTTCCCCCCCGTCGCGCTCTCTCTTCCCCCCCGTCGCTCTCTCTCTTCCCCCCCGTCGCTCTCTCTCTTCCCCCCGTCGCTCTCTCTCTTCCCCCCCGTCGCTCTCTCTCTTCCCCCCCGTCGCTCTCTCTCTTCCCCCCCGTCGCTCTCTCTCTTCCCCCCGTCGCTCTCTCTCTTCCCCCCCGTCGCTCTCTCTCTTCCCCCCCGTCGCTCTCTCTCTTCCCCCCCGTCGCTCTCTCTCTTCCCCCCCGTCGCTCTCTCTCTTCCCCCCCGTCGCTCTCTCTCTTCCCCCCGTCGCTCTCTCTCTTCCCCCCCGTCGCTCTCTCTCTTCCCCCCCGTCGCTCTCTCTCTTCCCCCCCGTCGCTCTCTCTCTTCCCCCCCGTCGCTCTCTCTCTTCCCCCCCGTCGCTCTCTCTCTTCCCCCCCGTCGCTCTCTCTCTTCCCCCCGTCGCTCTCTCTCTTCCCCCCCGTCGCTCTCTCTCTTCCCCCCCGTCGCTCTCTCTCTTCCCCCCCGTCGCTCTCTCTCTTCCCCCCCGTCGCTCTCTCTCTTCCCCCCCGTCGCTCTCTCTCTTCCCCCCCGTCGCTCTCTCTCTTCCCCCCCGTCGCTCTCTCACTTCCCCCCCGTCGCTCTCTCTCTTCCCCCCCCCCAGTCGCTCTCTCTCTTCCCCCCCAGTCGCTCTCTCTCTTCCCCCCCCAGTCGCTCTCTCTCTTCCCCCCCCAGTCGCTCTCTCTCTTCCCCCCCAGTCGCTCTCTCTCTTCCCCCCCCAGTCGCTCTCTCTCTTCCCCCCCCAGTCGCTCTCTCTCTTCCCCCCCAGTCGCTCTCTCTCTTCCCCCCCAGTCGCTCTCTCTCTTCCCCCCCAGTCGCTCTCTCTCTTCCCCCCCAGTCGCTCTCTCTCTTCCCCCCCAGTCGCTCTCTCTCTTCCCCCCCAGTCGCTCTCTCTCTTCCCCCCCAGTCGCTCTCTCTCTTCCCCCCCAGTCGCTCTCTCTCTTCCCCCCCAGTCGCTCTCTCTCTTCCCCCCCAGTCGCTCTCTCTCTTCCCCCCCAGTCGCTCTCTCTCTTCCCCCCCAGTCGCTCTCTCTCTCCCCCCAGTCGCTCTCTCTCTTCCCCCCCAGTCGCTCTCTCGCTTCCCCCCCCCAGTCGTTCTCTCGCTTCCCCCCCCAGTCGTTCTCTCGCTTCCCCCCCCCCAGTCGTTCTCTCCCTTCTCCCCCCAGTCGCTCCCTCTCTCTCTTCCAACAACATGCCCTCAAAAAAGCCTCTGCACCGCCCCCCCCCCCACTCGCTCTCTCTCTCTCTCTTCCCCCCCCCACTCGCTCTCTCTCTTCCAACAACAACATGCCCTCGAAAAAGTCTCTCTCCTCTCTCTCCCCCGTCTCTCTCTCTCTCTCCCTCAGTCGCTCTGTCTCTCCCCCCTCAGTCTCTCTCTCTCTCCCCCCTCAGTCTCTCTCTCTATCTCCCCAGTCTCCCTCTCTCTCTCTCCACACCTCTCTCTCTCTCACCCCTCAGTCGCTCTCTCTCTCCCCCTCAGTCGCTCTCTCTCTCTATCTCCCCATTCTCTCTCTCTCTCCCCAGTCTCTCTCTCTCACACTCCCAATCTCTCTCTCTCTCACACTCCCAGTCTCTCTCACACTCCCCATCTCTCTCTCTCACACACTCCCAATCTCTCTCTCACACTCCCAGTCTCTCTCTCTCACACTCCCAATCTCTCTCTCACACACTCCCAATCTCTCTCTCTCTCTCTCTCTCACTCCCAATCTCTCTCTCTCTCACATTCCCAATCTCTCTCTCTCTCACTCCCAATCTCTCTCTCACATTCCCAATCTCTCTCTCTCTCTCACTCCCAGTCTCTCTCTCTCACACTCCCAATCTCTCTCTCTCACACTCCCAATCTCTCTCTCACACTCCCAATCTCTCTCTCTCACACATTCCCAATCTCTCTCTCTCTCACTCCCAGTCTCTCTCTCACACTCCCAATCTCTCTCTCTCAGACTCCCAATCTCTCTCTCTCTCACACTCCCAATCTCTCTCTCTCTCACACTCCCAATCTCTCTCTCTCACACTCCCAATCTCTCTCTGTCTCTCACACTCCCAATCTCTCTCTCTCTCACACTCCCAATCTCTCTCTCTCTCTCTCACACTCCCAATCTCTCTCTCTCACACTCCCAATCTCTCTCTCTCACACTCCCAATCTCTCTCTCTCTCACACTCCCAATCTCTCTCTCTCTCTCACTCCCAATCTCTCTCTCTCTCTCACTCCCAATCTCTCTCTCTCACACTCCCAATCTCTCTCTCTCACACTCCCAATCTCTCTCTCTCTCACACTCCCAATCTCTCTCTCTCTCACACTCCCAATCTCTCTTTCACACACACTCCCAATCTCTCTCTCTCACACACTCCCAATCTCTCTCTCTCTCTCACACTCCCAATCTCTCTCTCTCACACACTCCCAATCTCTCTCTCTCTCACACTCCCAATCTCTCTCTCTCTCACACTCCCAATCTCTCACACTCCCAGTCTCTCTCTCTCACACACTCCCAATCTCTCTCACACCCAATCTCTCACACTCCCAATCTCTCTCTCTCTCTCTCCCTCCCAATCTCTCTCTCTCTCACACTCCCAGTCTCTCTCTCTCACACTCCCAATCTCTCTCTCACACTCCCAGTCTCTCTCTCTCACACTTCCAATCTCTCTCACACACCCAATCTCTCTCTCTCACACTCCCAATCTCTCTCTCTCACACACTCCCAATCTCTCTCTCTCTCACACTCCCAATCTCTCTCTCTCTCACACTCCCAATCTCTCTCTCACACTCCCAATCTCTCTCTCACACTCCCAATCTCTCTCTCTCTCACACTCCCAATCTCTCTCTCTCACACTCCCAATCTCTCTCTCTCACACACACCCAATCTCTCTCTCTCTCACACTCCCAGTCTCTCTCTCTCTCTCTCTCACATTCCCAATCTCTCTCTCTCACACTCCCAATCTCTCTCTCTCTCACACTCCCAATCTCTCTCTCTCTCTCACACTCCCAATCTCTCTCTCACTCCCAATCTCTCTCTCTCTCACTCCCAATCTCTCTCACACTCCCAATCTCTCTCTCTCTCACTCCCAATCTCTCTCTCTCTCACTCCCAATCTCTCTCACACTCCCAATCTCTCTCTCTCTCACACTCCCAATCTCTCTCTCCTTCCCCCTCTCTCTCTCTCTCTCTCTCTCTCTCTCCTTCCCTCTCTCTGTCTCTCTCTCCTTCCCTCTCTTTCTCCTTCCCTCTCTCTCCTTCCCTCTCTCTCTCCTTCCATCTCTCTCTCTCTTTCCTTCCATCTCTCTCTCTCTCCTTCCCCCTCTCTCTCTCTCTCTCCTTCCCCCTCTCTCTCTCTCTCTCCTTCCCCCCCCTCTCTCTCTCCTTCCCTCTCTCTCTCTCCTTCCCTCTCTCTCTCCTTCCCTCTCTCTCATTCCCTCTCTCTCTTCCCCCCAGTCGCTCCCTCTCTCTCTTCCAACAACAACATGCCCTCGAGAAAGCCTCGGCACCGCCGGGCTCCCCCAACTAGTATATATATAAATGGCCTGGATATTGGAATACACAGAGTAGAATTTCTAAATTTGCCGATGACACCAAACTTGGGGTGTGGCAAACAGTGATGATGACATCAATAAACTGCAACAGAACATAGAAAGGCTAGCAGAATGGGCAGACAAGTGACAGATGTAATTTAATACAGAGAAGTGATTAGCGGTGATGCATTTTGGCAGACGGTGACAGAGGGACCTGGGAGTTAATGTGCATAGGTCCCTGAAGGTGGCAGGACATCTTGAGAGAGTGGTTAACAAAGCATATGGGATCTTGGGCATCATAAATAGAGGTATTGAGTACAAAAGTAGAGCAGTTATGCTGAACCTTTATAAAGCGCTGGTTAGGCAACAACTGGAGTATTGCATGCAGTTCTGGTCACCACACTTTAGGAAGGATGTGAAGGCCCTTGAGAGGGTGCAGAAGAGATTTACCGGAATGGTCCTGGGGATGGGGGATCTTGGCTACAAGGACAGGTTGGAGAAGCTGGAATAACAACAGAAAATGCTGGAAAAACTCAGCAGGCCAGGCAACATCTGTGGAGAGAAATGCTGGATTTGTTTTCATTTGAGCAAAGGAGGTTGAGGGGTGATTTGATAGAGGTGTACAAGATTAGGGTTTGGATAGGCTAGACGGGGAAAGGCTGTTCCCACTAGTTGATGGTACAAGGACTAGGGGACACCGATTTAAGGTTTTGGGCAAGAGATACAGGGGGGGACGTGAGGAAAAACTTTTTACGCAGCGAGTGGTGATGACCTGGAATTTGTTGCCGATGGATGTGGTGGAAGCGGAGACACTCAGTGTTTTCAAGGGGAGATTGGATAGGCACCAGAAGGAAATAAACTTGCAGGGCTACGGGGATAGAGCGGGGGAATGGGACTGACTGGATTGTTCTGCAGAGAGCTGGCACTGACTCGATGGGCTGAATGGCCTTCTGTGCCATTATGACTCTATGACTAAGTGATGCACTTGGGAGGACCAACCTGGAGAGGCAGTATAATCTAAATGGTGCTATTTTGAGGAAGGTGCAAGAGCAGAGGGACCTGGGGGTACATATTCACAAACCTTTGAAGGTGGCAGAGCAAGTTGATAAGGCAGCTAAGAAAGCATATGGCATACTTAACTTAATAAATAGGAGCATTGAATATAAAAACAAGGAAGTCATGCTAAACCTTTACAAATCTTTGGTTAGGCCTCAGCTGGAGTATTTTATACAATTCTGGGCACCACATAGGAAGGATGTCAAGGCCTTGGAGAGGGTACAGAAGAGGTTTACCAGGATGATACCAGGAATAAGGGACTTATGTGGGGAGTTTGGAGAAGCCAGGATTGTTCTCTTTAGAGCAGAGAAGGTTAAGGGGAGACTTAATTGAGATACTCAAAATTATGAGGGTTTTTGCTGGAGCAAGTAGGGAGAAGCTGTTTCCCCTAGCAAGTGGGTCAGTAACCAGAGGATTTAAAATAATTGGCATAAGAATGAAAGGGGAAATAAAGAGAATTCTTTTCACACAGAGGGTTGTTAAGACCTGGAACACACTACCTGATATCGTGGTAGAATCAGATTCCATAGGAACTTTCAACACTCTGGCTGAGATTGCTGAGATGATTCACCACAGACTGGGAGCCAAATCTGGGATGTTCAGGTTTATATAACTTAGTTACATACTCTCTCTACCAATTGAACCATTATGGCAGTTTTTAAAAACATTCCGCTATATCCGTTATAATGCATTACCAGTCTGAGTACGGAGTATGCTAATGGACTTTCATAACTGTGAAAGGGAAGGAGGAAGAACTTTGCTGATGATATTCCCATATACAAGACTATACTTGACCTCTTATACTTAATATCACAAAAAATAGGCATTGGAAGCCCAGAGCAGATTTGCTCACTGGCAGTGGTTGGTGATAAATCGGGAAAGGACCATTGTGAGCTTCAAACTGTCTACATTTTTGTTTGCCAGAGATATGGGTTGCAGTTTCTAGTCAGACATTTCAAATCCAGGATTTACAATTTATGGGCATGTCGGAGCTAGTGTGGTGAACCTGGAATATCTGAGTCCTGAGGTTCTGAAGCTTGCAAGTAATGCTTGCCAAAACTTAAAAATGAAATCTATTCCTTTTTAGTTTGGTTTCCGCCAGGACCACTCGCCTCCAGACATTATTACAGCCTTGGTCCAAACATGGACAAAAGAGCTGATTTCCAGAGGTGAGGTGAGAGTGACAGCCCTTGACATCAAGGCAGCATTTGACAGAGTGTGGCATCAAGGAGCCCTAGTAAAATTGAAGTCAATGGGAATCGGGCAAATCTCTCCACTGGCTGGAGTCATACCTAGCACAAAGGAAGATTGTTGCAGTTGTTGGAGGTCAATCATCTCAGTCCCAGGACATCACTGCAGGTGTCCTAGGCCCAACCATTTTCAGCTGCTTCATCATTGTCCTTCGCTCCATCATAAGGTCAGAAGTGGGGATGTTCGCTGATGGTTGCACAGTGTTCAGTTCCATTCACAACTCCTCAGATAATGAAGCAGTCCATGCCTGAATGCAGCAAGTCCTGGATGACATTCAGGCTTGGGCTGATAAGTGGCAAGTAACATTCGCGCCACACAAATGCCAGGCAATGACTATCTCCAACAAGCGAGAGTCTAACCACCGCCCCTTGACATTCAACGGGCATTACCATCGCCAAATCCCTCACCATCAACATCCTGGAGGTCACCATTGACCAGAAACTTAACTGGACCAGCCACATAAATACTGTGGCAACAAGAGCAGGTCAGAGGCTGGTTATTTTGCGGTGAGTGTCTCACCTCCTGACTCCCCAAAGCCTTTCCACCATCTACAAGGCACAAGTCAGCAGTGTGATGGAATACTCTCCACTTGCTTGGATGAGTGCAGCTCCAACAACACTCAAGAAGCTCGACACCATCCAGGACAAAGCAACCTGCTTGATTGGCACCCCATCCACCACTTTAAACATTCACTCCCTGCACCACTGGTGCACCGTGGCTGCAGTGTGTACCATCTACAAGATGCACTGCAGCAACTCACCAAGGCTTCTTCGGCAGCACCTCCCAAACTCGCCAACTGTACCACCTAGAAGGACAAGGCCAACAGGCGCATGGGAACACCATCACCTGCAACTTCCCCTCCAAGTTACACACCATCCTGACTTGGAAGTATATCGCCGTTCCTTCATCGTCGCTGGGCCAATATCCTGGAACTCCCTCCCTAACAGCACTGTGGGAGTACCTTCACCACACGGACTGCAGCCTTTCAAGAAGGCAGCTCACCACCACCTTCTCAAGCGCAATTAGGGCAATAAATGCTGGCCTTGCCAGCGATGCTCACATCCCAGGAACGAATAAAAACTATGCAAGCTAAAGAAAAGTTAAAGAATTGGAATTGTTGATAAAAGGCGCAACTGCTGTTGCTGGTATTATTCCTCACATTCTCAACTATGATTGGCAAGAAAGGACACCAGATTACTGTTTGAGAATTGCCTATCTTAGGACTTCCATCTCCTGTTAACTCAATGTAAGGATGTTTAGGGGTGGCTGGAAAGATACCTTTTTTTAAACATTCTTTTAAAAATTTTGTACAGTATGACTTAGAGAGGCAGGTAAGTTTAAGTGATACTGTACTGTGGACTTGGGTAAAGCTAAATCTGGGGCCAGATCTTTTATAATGAATATAGAACTGCGGAACTTTAAGAAAGTGGAAGAATTCTGTTACTACCTTTTACGTTTTTGTACAATTTGCCTGAGATTGTGATCTTGTCAGCATGAACACAGAAGGCCAATTTTGGGGGTTTTATATACAGAGGTTCCCATGGCTGCGTGACAGTTGATCACAGTTTTGAAAAGGACTAGCATGCCATTTCAGATGGCGATACACACCAACCTTCACTGAAGTCCTGGTGACAACCTTGATATAAACACCATGGCCTGGAGTATCTGCTCAGTTGTGCTGGTTTTTTTGGTGCAATTTACCCGAATTTGGCGTAACCAGCACCGATCGTGGAATTTTAAGCAGAAATTACGTTCAGTGCAAATCGAGTTTCCATGATGAGAAAAAATTGCAGGGATATGGGGAAAGAGTGGGGAAGTGGGACTAACTGGATTTCTTTTTGAAAGAGCTGGCGCAGACTCGATGGGCCGAATGGCCTCCTTCTGCGCTGTACTATTCTATTAAGTAATTAGATTGCGTTATGAACTAAATTGAGAAATTTGTGTTGAATCACCAATTAGTCAAATTGTAGTGAATCACTTTGGGCTAAAAAGAGGTGAAATGCCAGTTTCCCCAAGCAGTTACTGTTCTGTCAAAAGTTTGCCTCACCCTAGCAAAAGTGGTAACTAATCTTTATATAATAAAATAAATATATGTCGTGATATAGTAGCTAGTATGGCCTGAATGTTAACCCCCCCCCAACAACAGGTGGGAGAGGAGTGGGGGTGGGGGTGGAGAGGAGGTTAAAATGTCAAAATCACGTAACCGGACACCAACCTGCCACATACGTGCATGGCAGAGGATATCGGGGCAGTCGAATGTCCTGGCTTGGAGAGTCGGGAGGCTTATTAATGAATTTAAATCGAGCTCATATAGTGCAATTGGGACTAATGTTACCTCTAAGTTGCACAGCCGCGCAATAATGGAAAAGGTCCCGCGCAGGCCATTCACCAGCTTTTACATTGCAAATACGCGCGTGTGCAAAAATTTAAAGGGACCGCACATTAAAGTAAACAGCCACACAGAATAAAGCGAAGCTTAAAGGGAACATTGATTGGAACCCCAAATTGAATTGAACTGGTGCAGCACAGGTTTCCAGGTGGTCGGGAAAGTCGCTAGTGAAACCGAGGCGAGATTACTCGCCACTTTATCGGGGTGGTTAAAGGTCAAGAGGCCCGATGTCAATAAAGGCTCACTACTCTCGGGTCCTTTCTCAGTCCTTCTGCGACACAGTTTGGTGAGAGTACCTGGTGTGAGAGAGTTATTTGGAGAGTTTGGAGGTGTTCACACAGAGAAGCTCATGATGGGTTGTGCCATGGCTGCTCTCGATTAGACTGAGGAAGAGATTGAGGATTAACAGCAGCAAAGGCGTGCTGTGGAGGGAGCTGCAGGTGGCTAGCAGAGAAGGGAACAAAATAGGGGTCAAGCTTGCAGAAGTCCCTACCCACCTAATGGAATATACAGAGAGAGGCTCAACTTGTTTGATGTCTCAACAACAAAAACAACAACAACTTGTATTTATATAGCACTTTAACGCAGTAAAACGTCTCTGGGTGCTTCACAGGAGCATTATAAAACAAAATTTGACACTGAGCCACATGAGATATTAGGGCAGATGACCTAAAGCTTGGTCAAAGAGGTAGGTTTTAAGGAGCGTCTTAAAGGAGGAAAGGGAGATAGAGAGGCGGAGTGATTTAGGGAGGGAATTCCAGAGCTTAGGGACTTGGCCACCTATAGTTGCGTGATTAAATTAGGGATGCTCAAGAGGCCTGAATTAGAGGAGCACAGATATCTCGGAGGGTTGTGGGGCTGGAGGAGGTGACAAAGATGGGGGGGGCGAGGCCATGGAAGAATTTGAAAATAAGGTTGAGAATTTTAAAATCGAGACGTTGCTTAACTGGGAGCCAATGTAGGTCAGCGAGCACAGGGGTGATGGGTGAACGGGACTTATCTCAAAGTTTACGGAGGGTGGAATGTGGGAGGCTGCTAGGAGTGCGTTGGAATAATCCAGTGGTTCTCTATCTTTTTTGGTTGAAGGACCCCTTTACAGATGGATTAGTAATCACTGACTCCCCTATCTAAGTTATTATTGTCCCTTGTATTGATACTGCACCAGGATCTTCTGACAATGAATTGCAATATAGCTATGGTGACATTTACAAAACGGAAATCCCTCAAGTATGTATGTATGTACAAAATGGCATTTTATACATACATTTTAAAGCATTTATTTATTTTAAAATTACAAATGCATTGGTTATTTAGTGTATTTGTGATTCCCAGATTATGATGTCAGATTTGCTGATTGGCCAGCCCTTGACCGTAGACAGACAGATCTAATGTAATGCATGTCCGATTTATGGGGCCTGTTCTTTTTGGCCGTATCCCGGCGCTGCTGCAGTCGGCTGATAGTTGGGGCGGGATCTTTGTTTACAGATAGTCGGTTCCTCTCCGAACAGCTGGCCCTGCGCTTTTCCGCCTCCGACTCCTGTTGCTGGCAGTGGCATTGCAGCCGTTGCTGGTCCACAGTCTTTTTATTCTTGTATTAGGATTTATTGGAACATTTGACATCAGACTTTGGAAATGTACATTTCTATGATGCCAACATGGGAGCCAGTGAAATATTAATTACATCTGTACTTGATTAGGCTATTCTGTTCACCAGCAAATTTTACATTAGCAAACAAAATCAGGAAAGCGACTATTAAACAAAAGAGTCCCATAGCTTCAGACGGCAAATCCAAGGATAGCATACGAGAACAACTGCTCCTTTAGAGGACGATTTCTGGCATAGTCAATAATAAGGCTACCAAAAACGGTTCCAATACCAGCACCGGAACCAGCCACTCCTTCTGTGGCAGCTCCAGCACCAATAAATTTTGCAGCGGTGTCAATGTCCTGCCTTGTAGTACTCGTTTGGAACACCCGGAGCACTTCTTGAATAAATGAATTCTAGCCCTGGGTCTTCTGTGTTTCCCTCATCATATTTGTGTACCTCACAACAGCAACAGCGAGGACTGATAGTCGGTCATTCACTTGCAGATGGTGCCAGGCTCAGTGAGCCTGGATGACCGAACCTCTAGTGTGAACATGACTGACACTGAAAATGGTCTACAAAGAGCTCCAGATCCTTTGCGAACTGCTGCTGCGGCCAATACCACTTTATAGCGCAAGTGAACATCACAGCGGTGAAATGGTCAAATCCAGACAGTCACCAGCCGAAACAGGCAAAATCCACAGCAGCAGCAGTGTTTTTCCCTCCCTCCTTCTCCTGTTCTTGCAGGGTACAGCTGCTGCTGCCGCCGCCGCATTCACCACCCCATTCAGCAGCGCCCAACTGCTCTGCACCGGCTCGCTCTCCATCACCGATTGGGTTTTTTTCTGTGGACCCCCTGTAAGTTCTCTGTGGACCCTAGTTTGAGAACCACTGGAATAATCAAGTCTAGAGGTAACATAGGCATGGATGAGGGTTTCAGCAGCTGATGAGCTGAGACAGGGGTGGAGTCGGGCAATGTTCTGGAAGTGGAAATAGGTGGTCTTAGTGATGGCGTGGCTATATGGTTGTAAGCTCATTTCAGGGTCAAATATGACACCATGGTTGTGAACAGTCTGGTCCAGCTTCAGACAGTTGCTGGGAAGAGGGTGGTTAGGGAACGGAATTTGTGCCATGCGAATCACCAGGTAACAGCCAACCTAACTGTGAGAGGCCCCACCAGTGTGCTCTTATCTGCGCTGGTGACTGGAACATATGTCCATTGATTACCCAGCTCCAATGGACAACCAATCTTGCCATCTCCGATGCTTAGGGAGGCAGAGATGCCGCTTATTTCCAGAGCCTTCGCTGGGTAAAGCTCCATGATCTGTGGCGGTCTGCCTCAGGTCCTTGCCCTATCCCTGACATTCTGTGCTCTCTTCTGCAAGGATGGCATGACAGACCTATGAGTGGCTCTCAGGCATGTGTGCATGCATTTGAGGAACGTGTTGAGGACATGTGCTGGGAATTGGGGGAGATGAATGAGGTGGTATCAGATTACATGAGGATTGTGGTAGATGCAGGAAGGGATAGGTGTGGGGTGGTGGGGGGGCGGGGAGAGTGAGGATGAGAGGATGTGCATTTAAATGAAATGATAGGTGCTGATAAAAGTGTTGATGTGAGGAGTGCTGTGAATGGAGTACAATTGACCAGAATGTGAGGCGGTGCACTACAGGTTGTAGGTGCATCTCTAATTTTGCTCACCTTTCCTGACCTGATCAGGTCTTTGAAACATTTGCGGCACTGGATCCACGACCTCGTGGTGACGCTTCTGCTGCTCACCACCTGTGCCACCTCAAGCCATGCCTTCTTTGTGGTGGCAGCAGGTTTGTTTTTCCCATTGCTGGGAAACACAACCTCCTTCCTGTCCCTTACTGTACCTAGCAGAACATCCAGGGATGGTTTAGTGAACCTGGGCGATGCCTTTGCTCTCTTTCCAGCCATCTCGATGTTCTCCTTCCAATTCACTACCTTTCAAGCTCCAAATCTCCTACTTCGTTTCGTCTCTGAACTTGGGTCATTAAATTGTAGAGGTGAAGTCGTGTTGTGCGCAGTGGAGTCGCGAAACCTGGAAGTAAAATGATAATCAGGCATCCCCATTGAAATTGGACATTTCTACCCCTCCTGCGATGTTGCCTGCTCGGCATCCGCTACCCGCCCCCCCCCCCCCCCAGTTCCCGTCTCCGTGTTAATATCGGGGTCTATGCGTAAGTAGCCTGGGGGAGGGGAATGAGTCATTGCCGTTACATGTCTAGTCTCAAATAGTTTTAATTCACGTGTCTATATTTTTTGGAGCAAGTCAACTCACCTGCCACCTTTTTTTTTAAAGTATTCTGATGCAGTATTTTGAAAAACCTGGTACAGTAATTATTGGATAAAGACGACCAGATTTCAGTTTGAAGATGATGTAGCTTCAATGTTTGTAATCACACTTTGGATTGGTGCACATTATAAATTGGAGATTTTGCCAAATATAACCAATTTAGAACTGGTCAAAGTGTACGCTTATCCAACCAAGATTGTATTCCTTCTGGAAATGACAAATCCATTAAAGTGTGTTGCTGCAATTGCACTGCTGTGTAGTGTGTGGGAATGTTTTTTTTTATTAGAGCTGTATCTCCCTATGTTTATATTATAAGAGGTTAATTAAAACAATTTGACAACTGCTGCAGAATGTCATCCTCACATTCAATTTCTGAAGTGATTGAATTTCATTTACTTTGTCAAAGTTGCAGCAAGAACATGGATGAGGCCAATTAGAGTTCATTATAATTACCTAGTATTGGTTATTAGCTAAAGAATTCTACTAGTGGGCTACATGAAATGAAAATGAAAACCGTGGCAGACAGAAATTTTTAGGTTATGTAAAGAACCTGCTTTGGCTAGCAAAGTATGAGTGAGATGAGAACCAGCTTCTCTGTAAATATCTAAAACATAGGGAATCTGTTAATTGCCATTGTAATGAGCGTGAAAGGTTCATAACTTATCAAATGCAACAAGCACAAGTGAGATCTGCTGTCTTTGTGTAACAAAAGCACCCTGAAATTACCAGCATCACTGAGAATATGTGCAGATATAGTGAGTTCTTCATTCTCTCCTATGCTGTCCTGGGAATTCTATGATGATGCATTTTGCACCATTGACTTCACAATACCTCTCAGTCTTCAGTCAATGTAATTTAATTGCTGGTAATTGTCAAGAATATAACAAGCCATGAACCTGAGCATAAATTAGACTGAGAGAAGCCATTGTGTGGTCACTAGGTGGACTAAGTGTATTAGTAATCCTATTCTATAGGAAAAATGGCACATAAGCCATGTTATGTAACACACTTGGATTCATCACTACCGTCACCTGCAAATACCACTATTTTATCTTAGTGTTATGCAGCTCACTATGCTCTCTGGAGATGATCCGAAGTTTGAAAGGGCAAAGTCTGTCATTTGGTTGCTAGGAGATTTTCTCAGTTTAAGGGGACCGTGTATGAAAAATTCACATGCTCACCATTATGTTTTAGTGAAATCCTAGTGCCAGCACTGAAGCCTTATTTCCAGACTGTGTTGTCTTTGATTGGGACAAGCACATACAAACTATTGATAGATAATGTTTACTTGCATTTTATGCTCGCTTTACTCAGCAGCAGGAAGTTTCCAGCATTGGTCCTAAAATATATCTCTGTTGCTGGATTGAGAATCACACTGGGTCTAAAAAAATCTTCTTAATAAAAGTACTGCCACAATATTGTTGTAATGTGGGACAGTTTAATGAATGAGAGACTTTCTTTCAGTCAATCCTACGTATAATTGAGAACTCTTAACATAATATATACATAACATGCATTACGTTCAGAGCTAGCACAGCCAAGATGTGTTAAATGGCTTCCTTCTGCATTGCAGTTTTTGTCTGTGACCGTGTGGACGGCCAGTTGTATCATTGTGCCTATATCAGTATTGATCCTCCAACATAAGCTGACCATTCTAATACTGATTTCCCTCCTTGACCCCATAACCTCTCATATTTTTCCTCTTTGAATGCTTTACCTTTTGTACCTGTACATGAGCTCGGCTATCAGAAAGGCTAATGGAATGTTGGCCTTTATCTCAAGGGGAGGAAGTTATGCTTCAGTAGTGTTGAGCCTTGGTCAGACCCTATCTGGAGTATTGCATTTCGGCAAAGCACCTCCGGAAGGATAAATTGGTGTGGCGGTGTTGGTACAGCGCAGATTCACCAGAATTATATTGGGGTTTCAATTATGAGGAAAGGTGCATAAACTTGGTTTGTATTCCCTTGAGTTTAGAAGAGATTCAATAGGGTAGATAGAGAGAAACTATTTCCTGATGGGGGAGTCCAGAACAAGCGGACATCATTTTAAAATAAGAGCTAGGAAATTCAGGAATGAAATCAGGAACCACTTTTTCACACAACAGGTAGTGGCAATCTAGAACTCTCTCCTCCAATAGGCTGTGGATGTTGGGTCAATTGAAACTTTCAAGTCTGAGATCGATTAGATTTTTGATAGGTAAGGGTATCAAATAATATGCATCAAGAAGTGGAGGTACAGGGCAGCCATGATTTGATTAAATAACAGAATAGGCTTGAGGGGCTGAATGACCACCTCCTGTTCCTATTTAATTTCTTTTTCGATTATTTAGTTTCTGTCTCAATAACCACTTATGGTAAAGCGTTCCACATCCTAAAAACTGAAAACAATTCTAATTTCCCTCTGCTTGTCTAATGATAACTCTGAATCTACTACCTATACTACCTATTTGCCAAACAGTGAAAGCAATTTTTCATTATTTGCCCCCTCAATCTTTTGTAATTTTGAAAACCTTAACCATCTCTGTTCCTGCAAAAATGCCCTGAATTTTTTGAGACTTTTTTCATAACTGTATCCTCTCATTCCTGGTATAATTCAAGTGAATATTTTGTAGCCTTTCCAGCTCTACCAAGGCTCTTTAATTCATAATATATATATTACAGGAAATTCAGTATAAAATAATGACAGGATGTAGTTTGGTCTTGGGGGGTTCAAACTGCATGCATAAACCATGTGAGCTTGCACGCATTATTTGAAACTGATTATAAATGTCGAGCCTTTTTCTACATCGCGCCTTTTCTCTCGGGCTTGCGTGCCCTCTCTCCCCTCGCCTGGCGCACCCTCCGTCTCGCCCCCCCCTGCCTAGTGCACCCTCCATCTCGCCCCCGCGCCTAGCGCACCCTCCGTCTTTCCCCCCCGCCTGGCGCACCCTCCGTCTCACCCACCCCCAGCCTGGCGCACCCTCCATCTCGCCCCCCCCCGCCTGGCGCACCTGCCGTCTTGCCCCCCCGGCCTGGCGCACCCTCCACCCCCCCCCCCAACCTGGTGCACCCTCCGTCTTGCGTCCCCCCCCCCCCCCCCGCCTTGCGCACCCTCCATCTCGCCCCCCCCCCCCCTCCCGGGGCCTGGCAAGTCCTCCATCTCGCCCCTCCTGGCGCGCCCTTTCTCCCCGTATCGCTGTGTTCCTGACACAGGATTTCTATGTTCATATGTGATGCCCCTAACACTGTCCCAGCTGTGATTAGCTTTCTCGACATCGACCATGATCGATGATGGGGCTTTTGGGGTTGTATGGCTCACCTATTCACTGAATAAACTTGCTGAGCCATCAGGGAGCTGGCAACTTTCAAGTGCTAATTTTTTTTTATATACTGTATGGAGTAATCTGTTCAGAGGAATTGTCAATCATAAATAAGATGCACAGTGGGAACAGAAAGGCTGTTTGTTTCAGGAATATGAATAGCCTCAACATGTGAATAATAGTGAACACAATATGAAGGACTAACTGACAAATGTAATAAATGATATCTTACTATTTTCCCCATAGTGTATTCATTTTATAGTGTCATTAAAATAGACACGAGCTAATATTAAAATTTATTTTAATGTTTTCATTATTTGTCGACTAAAATTAATTCTTCAAATTATGTCAAGAATGCCTGTTCACTGCACCAGATAAAGTCCCTTGCCTAGCAGAGAGCCCCTCTTAATTATGTGGAAAATCTTGCACAGAAGGTAATTAAGCAACTTTATCAGTGATACTGTGAGCAAGTTGTTGATGATTGTCTAAGATATGACCAAGAAAAGAAAGTGTCCTTAGGAGACATTTTGAGTTGTGAAATGGGAAAGTTTTCTGTGGTTTGCACTCCATGCCTGTGATATATAAACAAAGTTTAAAAAAAACTATGTGAGGAAGGTACTCCTGCATTTTTTTTAAAAATAGCAAAATTGCGTCATTCACTATTACTTTTGTATCCTGCTACTCGTTCTCATGTTTATTTGTTTAAGGAAAGTTCAGCTGGTAGCAATCTAGTTTTTCAACCTAAGGGCAATGACAATTCAGCCTTGTATACATGCAATTCTAATTAGCTGGCCTTGTAGCAGTCGATTCATGCCATTCCAGCCTACCAGCTCCACTTTTAACAGTAGATCCATCCAATTCAACCAATCAATTCTGCTGTTAGCAGTAAATCCATACCATCCCACTCAGCTGGCTTTATTCAATACTTGATCTACACAGTTAGCTTGTTCTTTTAAGGCCATTTTGGATTTCCGGCCCTGTAGAAAATGTAAAACAAGTGCATTTAAATGTTTAGAATCCCTCCGTATGAAAGTTGGATAGTAACATGCTGTACTTGTACTAGAATGTTGTACACTGAATGAAGCAAGCTGAAACTTTGTACAGTTGACATTAATGAGGAAATGTCTCTCTTTTAAGCATGCTGCACCGCTACTACACTGCAAAATGATTTTAAATTTCTAGTGAATTAGCTCAACTGCTTCACGTACATGCAATACTGATGGGATCCTCTCAGCAATTTGCTGTTGCTATTAACATTTTTGTTAATTATTTAGTGCAACGTTTTGTATGTTGTAATCTAACAATATTCCACTATGTTTATTTGTTTTTCAAAATCATTTCAGCTTTTTTTGAGTGTTTTAATCAGAGCTGAGCCAAAAGTTTGGCATAAAATGTTTACAATGGTGGGAAATGAACAGTTTCGCACTTTCAATCTGATAACCCTACTAAATAACCTAGGTCAGGTGTAGCATGGGTCAGCAGTAATGGTAGTTTTAATGTCAGATCATTTTAATACTGCTGAGTAGATCTAAAATACATCCTTTTTTCTGCGAAGAATGCATGGCTGACAGGCTTCAGAGATCAAAAGAATTAATGCACTTTAATGTTTGAAAATTGGTCTTTGTTGTATGTTCACTGCCCAAAGGAGAGGTTGGAGTTAGATTAACCCTCTGTGTACTAAATTTCAATGTAGCATCAGCAGTATTGCCAACCCCGCTGCCTCATAAATCAGGAGGCAAACTTTTAAAAATCATGAGATTTGGTATAGAAATCATGAGTTGCTATTTTTTGCCCGACCCAACTCCTCGCTATCCATTGCTCCCAGACAGGAAGGGCATTCCACGACCTTTGCTTCCAGACAGCACACATTCAGCTGTCATTAACCCATTACTGACATAAATAGGAGCACGAATAGGTGGATTGGTCGCCCCGCTGTCATGTCACTCGCATGCTGGCCTCACTCTGCTTTTGACCGTTCGTCTTTCCGGAACTGTGGTCGTTTATTAACTAATAAACAAAAGTGTTTAAAGAAAATGATAAAAGCACACCATTTTTTTGAATAACCCTATGATTTTTCTCCCAGGTGTTGCTCGCAGCAGTGCCCAGGAGATGAATCTTTAATTCCTGGAGATTCCAGAGCAATCCTGAAGGGTTGGCAACCCTAAACCAAAGGCCAGTGTAGAACAAGTAAACTAATTTATTTACAACTTTTTTTTACTGCTTTAGAACCTTAAAACTCCTTGACCCTATTCCCTGTAACAGTGGTTCTCAAATGCACTGAGAAGGTTATTTTTGAATTAGGTACATAATTCTTGTAATCTCTAATTTCACAAACCCATTTCCAGTTGCAGGTGTACAACAAATGACTGTCCTATTCAGGCAATTAAACCATTTATGTTCCTTAACATGCAAGTTAAGAATTTTTTTTCCCCGTCATTGAATTCCTCTGATTCCTTTTCAGAAATAGGTGTGCTGGAAACTGGGTCTATAAACACCCACATTTTCCACTAAATAACTTGAAATTCTTTGATTGAAATGTATTCAGTAGCTTGTGTTTGTCTAACTGCTTTGTTTTATCCCCCAAAATGCACATGCTAGAAAAAGTAGAGCATGTGCAGTCCATCAGTTAATGTGTAATAACAAATAATTCAATTTCTCTCTGCAGTAATTTTGAGCTTACAACTGGACTCTACCAGTGTGAAGTTGAATCATTTTAATTAACGACTAGAGAAATAAATACAAGGAAAGTGAAAAGTAGCAAACAAACCATTTAGTGAATTTAGCACCAGTAGATTTTCACTGATTAACAATTGCAGAGCTGTGTACATTTCTCTCTTATGACTTGTTTTTTGTTTTTGAATGATTTCCCAAAAGCCATCTATCGACATTTGCTAATATGAGATTTTGGTGATCATTACTCACATTTCTATATTGAACATTAGTAGTTCCATTTGGGGAAAAAAAGTTGTTTTGGTACTTGGTTGGAGCACCAAAATTGAGGCAGCACAAAGTGGTGGAATGCAGGACAGATTTCCATCTCTGAGTTCCTGGCCTGGCTGGCATTGTGTAGGGGAAAGGGAAAATCAAGTCTTGGCTGGGGGACAACCGTACCAAACCCTATATGTTTACTTAGCACCCTATTAAATCCCAGTATAAAAATAGCTATAGATTGACAGAGGCAACTCGGGAATGAGTCATCTTTCTGCCCTTTTGGCTGCCTAGGAGGTGTGTGATCTGTTGGCAGAGTGGCTGAAGTCATTGTGTGCCATTGTAGGAGGGGTAATTAGCACAAAAAAAAATTCTTTTGAATGTCAAGTTGGGCTTAATTTTTATTCCATTTGGAAATCCTTTTGACATTGATTTTGATTAGGGTATTCTTCTGATACTTTTCCCAGTCTGATATTCTGAATCTCTTGTTATGCCAGGCATGGTAATTACTTTCTGCTATTTGTCTTAAAATCTAACGTTACTGAATTGCGGTTCTTGTAACTTCTGTTTGCCACCATTATCATAGCTTTTTTTGCGGGAGGGGCTTGGGTTTGAAGGAAACCTGGGTAGTACTCAGTGTTCCCCCTCATTTTTTTTGGGTGCATGGCCTCATTAAGGGGCTGCACTGCCCATTCACAGTTTCACGCATGCACAGAATTTAAGATTGAAAAACCCAGTTCCAGGCTGTGCAGGACCGGCAGAGAGCTGCGCGGCCGCGTTGGTAGTACTGTAATTATGCATTTCATTCCGTATGTTCAATTATGACATCAGAGCCAAGTGTAATAACTACAGTTTCTTGGGTTGATCAGAACTAGAGAACAGTTGCTCAGAATCTTAGAGTCAACCATCGCAGATGCAAAATCTGGAGTTAGCATATGCTTCAGTACCCAGATGTGATAATTCTATCAGCTGACGGTGGCTTACAGCAGTTCTGTCATAACTGTTAGTTGGCTTTTTTATGTGCGAATAAATGGTGGAGCATTAAGCAGCTCCTTTTAATTAAATAAATGAACACTGACTGTATCAGACATTCTCTTGTATGTGAATTCATTACTTTTTCTTTCAATACTTCAAAAAATTTTTTAACCTGCAGACAGTAAAATCAAACTCCAGAGTCAATGGATTTATCATGTACTGATGGCATTCCCTGATATGGAATGCCTGGTCATTGTGTGTGTTCCTTATTATGATGAAGATAATTTTTTATAATGCACAATGGTGATAATAGAACAGTAGGAGGGTGGGGAGTTAAGGGACAGAATCCTACAAAACACCTTTTTAAAAACAAAACTTTATGAAAGACAATATGACAAGTTTGACACTAAATTTATTTTGCTGAAAATTTTGCTTATAACTTCAAAATCAGTGTTGTAAGACTTTGTGTTATAGCAGATCTGACATTGCTACAGCTTGAGCTTGCTATAATGGCCAGTACAGTAACATGGTAATTTTTTTTTTCAGAGCAGGCTGTTTTAGGGGCTGCGCCTGCCCATAATCACCCTATTGGGGTTGATCATACCCCAATCATCACTAGGCTTCTTGGAGAAGTGGTAATGTTACTGTCACTAATGCTACAACTTTTGCATAAGAGATAATGTGACACAACTGCATTGTTTTTATTTCTGGCCATAAAATTAGCCAAACAGCAAGTATATTGGCCAGATTTTAAGTCTACTATACGGTGGTAATCATGATCTTCCACCAGATTGTCATAAATGCTTTCATATGGTACCCAAAACCAATGTTGGTAATTGAGAAATGAATAAAGTCCGCTCAATCCTGCTCAGTTTGGTTGAGTCCAGATAAGTTCAACTCCAATGATTCAAATACGTTCCTCTTGTGAATGGTTTAGCCTGTATCTTAAAAGATTCTTAATCCCTGGTTGTGACTCTCTTATAGCAGCTCAAGCTCTTGGCACCCACCTTTGAACATCTTGAATCTCATAAACCTGAACTGCTCAGTGTGCCTTCCTTGTTCAATATATGCAGTTTTTGTGTTTGTTTTAGGAGTTCTCTCAAAAGATTAAACAAATTGAACAGATGTCACACAAATAGGGCATGTTGCTGGAAACAGTATTATACTGCTATGAAAACCATAGATATGAAATTTGGCAAAAATTGTAAAGAATTGTTGGAGAAAACTGATTTCTACAGAAGCAAGATCTACATTGGTATGCACTGTAGATTAATGAGTACTCTAATAAAATGATTCAAGGAGGATGACTTTTTATTAGGTTTAAATTGCAGTACGGACACACCAATGCCTTACAGCGCCATCCCCCGATTCAGCAGCCAGCTCATGTACTTGTGCTATAAATTGTGAATTTTTTGCCGTCATTAAATCTTGCTGCATTCATATATGTAAATTTACATTAAATTTTATATTTATCACATCTACAAATGTGGCTCAGCAAAATTAACTACAGCAAAGTGCTGGCAGCCTTTGGTTGCATGATTTTTTTTAAATTGTATTATTTCCTTGTTTCACAGACAGCAAACAGTAGCTTGTGTAGGGTTATAGTAAGAATTAGGCTAGTGATCAGAATCAGACCAGCTAGGCAAATGCCTATACTGATGTACATATATCAGAATATTCAATATATACTTAAGGCAGGGATTTCACTAAGTGGAAATATGAGAAAAGTAGAGAAATAACAAACTCCTGAATGAAGAGTACACAAAATAGCCCTTTTTTTGCTGAACCGGGCTAATTTAATTATACCAGCTATAATTGACGCTGAAAAGGAAATTTCACCTGTTGGCTGCTTCTGATGGTGATACTCAGTACTGTTGGATAAATATGCATTGTCGGTGAGAAAGAAGCTATTAGCCACTGCCTCTTCGCCTTGCGCTCCCCCGCCCGCTCCCCTCCCCACTTCTGTCTCACTACCACCTAGTTCCTGTGGTTTGGAGTCAAATCTGGGCATGCAACTACAGGGCTGTAGAGCAAACACCTGGATATTCAAGACCAGGGATTTAAACAAAATAAATCTACCACTGCAAAGCTCAGATTCACCACTGGGTATATAGCTAAATACATTGGTCCTTCCATGGCTGAGTACACAGGTATGGTTTGTTGCAGAGAAGTACAGTAATCTCTAGGACAGTCTGGTCCCAATGTAGAGTAATTTAAACATGAAGCATTGTGCAGCAACAGATGCTCTCACTGAGGGCTGAAGGAGTGCAGTTCTCTGACTCCAGCCTTTGTACATCCCCCACCTCGCCTTACCATTGGTGGCTGTACCTTCAGCCGTCTAGGTCCATGCTCTGGAATTCCCTCCCTTAACCCCTACACCTCTCCCTCTTTGGAAGGCCTCCT
Organism: Somniosus microcephalus; assembly: GCF_052327205.1. Taxonomy (NCBI): domain Eukaryota; kingdom Metazoa; phylum Chordata; class Chondrichthyes; order Squaliformes; family Somniosidae; genus Somniosus; species Somniosus microcephalus. The sequence continues at coordinate 115,045,337 of NC_140989.1, forward strand.
TAAAAGCTACTTCCTTGACCAAGCTTTTGATCACCCCTCTTAATAGCTCCTCCTTTGTCTCGGGCATCCATTTTTGTCTGACTATGCCTCTGTTAAGTGCCTTGGGAATTTTTTTTATGTTAAAGGTGATATATAAATGGAAGTTGTTATGTTCCAAAGATTGTGGTGTTTTACCAGTTTGACAGGCTAAATGTTTGATTCATATTAAGCAAGGTTATAAAAATAAATCTGAAGCTTCCAACTTTATACTGCCATTTATAAATGACCCAGATTGATCTTGAACTCTAACCTCTGCTTGTTATTATAAGTTACCCAAGCACATTTGAACAACTGACACTCAAGTAAACAAGACCCACCTTGCTGGTACATACTGTTCCAGTCCAGGTTCTCTCACAAGCAGATATTTGCTAGTATAAGTGTAATTAGGACGTGCAACCCAAATCAAAACACGTGCTGCGAAGCACTGCTGTACCCTCCTGTACCAGTTGCAATTGTAAATAGCTGCATGTGCACCCTATGCCTAATGCAGGGGTGGGCAATTATTTGGGCTTGAGGCCCAGTTAACAAGTTTTGGTGAGCTGTTGAGGGCCGCTCACCAACGTCCCCTAAGGTGCACGGTTGCGCATCAGTTGCGAGGTCCCGCGCAGGCCACTCACCAGCTCCTGCTGCTGGAAGAGATACTACGCGTGGAGTATTGTTAGGTGGCTCTCCAGCCCAAATAATTGGCCACCCATGAGTAAGAGCTTTTGAAACCAACCAGCTACATTTGCACTGTCTTTGAAAACATGCAGGGGTTACATGTTTGACTGTGCAGCTGGCCATTTGCCATGTTATTTCCAGTAGCCCATGCAGGTATCCATTGTTCCTTACTTTGCTATTGATTTCAAGACTACCTCTGTATGAGGCTATTCTCCAAAAGACTCAGTGCGCAAAACCCTTTATCAGACCCAGCACAGTCCAGACTCCGTAGAAGATTCAATTAGCATGAACACTGACCCAGCGAGCAGAAATAAACCCACATCACGTCCCCCAGCTACAGCAAGGTTGAAATGAAGAGCCCTCTATTATGACGGAAACAATATTGACCATAAAAATGATGGAAGACTAAACACGCTGCTCTATAAGCAATGAGGGCATGCACAGTATCTGTTATCGTGTGCCATTACCTGGAGTCCTTGTGCTCCGGGAACCACTCCCGTGTCTAAGACGGCGATGAGAACTTCCCTGCCGTCATACTCTGGGTACCAGGAGGGGAAAAGACGCAGGAAAGAGTCATGGAGATGAACAGCCATGACTTGACTCTAAAATGGGTAGGGTATATTGCAGTATGCAGTGCATTCTGAGTACAGACATCCACCATTGGGGCGCAGAAACGTGGAACAGATCCTTTTCAGATCGGCCTGGGGAGAATCACTTTTGCGAATTGATAAATTGATTTAAGTATTACTGTGTGTTCCCTGGCTACAGTTCGGGTTCGTCTCTGACCCAAGAGAAGTGAAAGTGACTAATGTGCAGCTCGAGCTCCAGCTCGTGTTCTATTTCTGTCCCATCCAGCAGGCCGGATAGAATCACTGGTCTAAAGGATAACAGCAGTGTATAGCTTGTGTCTGCAAATCTAAACGAACTAAACACACAAATGTAATCAAGCTGCATAGCCATATAAAGCAGGCAGCCCCAAAGGTGACCGCCTTGGTTCAGTGCTAGCATTCTCATCTTGAGTCAGAAGGTCATGGGTTCAAGCCCTATTCCAGATTTGAGCACATAATCTAGATGGACACTTCAGTGCAGTACTAAGGGAGTGCTAGATTGTTGAAGGTGCTGTCTTTTGGATGTCATGCTAAACTGAGACCCTACCTGCCTGCTCAGTTGAACTTTAAAAATGCGATTTTTTTTCTAGTTCTAGTGGTATCCTGAGCAGCATTCACCGTCAACCAACACCACTGAAACAGATTAACTGCTTATGTATTTCATTCTGGCCTCTGAATCAGAAGGTCATGGGTTCAAGCCGTACTCCAGGACTTGAGCACATAATCTTCGTTGACACTTCAGTGCAGCACTGAGTGAGTACTGCATTGTTGGAGATGCTGCTTTTTGATGATGTTAAACATCTGCCCTGGTAGGTGGTTCAAACACATCTCATGGCACTATTTGAAGAAATGCAGCTGTTTTGTCCTGGTGTCCTGGCCAACATTTATCGTTCACCAAAAAAGATTAACTGATCATTTAGCTCATTGCTGTTTGTGACACCTTGCTTTGCACAGGTTGGCTGTAGCGTTTGCCTGAAAAGTAACTGTGACTACGCTTAAGAAACTCATTAGCTGTAAAATGCTTTGGGATATCCCAAGGATGTAAAATGCGCTATATAAATTAAACCAACTCGGCATTTGAATGCTGAGCCTGAATTACTGTGCGGGATCTTAGCATCAGCAAGATTTAAAAAGAAATTAAGCTACTCCGATCGCTCGGTGGGTGAATGAACAACCCAGTCTGATACTGATCCATGCAAATTGGGTGGATCCTTTTGTTTCCCAAGTTTGGGTGAGGTGAATGATCTTGGCCAAGCTGGTAGATGGGGTGTTGTAAGTGGCCTTGGTGCCCTTGAGCTAGGGAGAGGAAAAATCAACCAGTGTTCCTGCTCCAGACTATTATTCAGTGGACTTTATTGGAAACTATGTGTGTAGGGATGTTGAGCAGGATTGGGCTCAGCTGTGATGCCTTCCCATCATCAAACAGTCTCCTGACATTCATTCACCATCCTCGCACATGATGATGGGCACTTAGGTGAGATCAAAAATATCTGCTGCCAGTTGCATGACATCAGCACACGCTGGTGCCTTCAGGAGAGAGGGGAGAAAATGGGAACAATAAATGCAATGTGTACTTAAAGATAGACAGAAAATTGTCAAACTATTCCAAAATGGGAGTAAACGTGTGGTAAGGACATCTGTCTTTACACAGTAATGTGTTTGACAGAACCGACGCCTCTGAGTGTATTTGCCTGTTTGATCCAGGTTAGTGGTGCCTAAGCTTTCATTATGGACTTCTATCTATGCTCTTTATGCAGTAGTGACCAAAACTATGGAATATACACCTGTTGTTTTAAAGTTTTTTTTACCGTTTCTAGTTTACCCTATAAAGAATAGAACTAGCTTGCTGCTTTCTTGCCATCAAAAATTATCAACTTCTATAATAGCTAAAGAAATAAAATTACTACCGGACAGTTATGGTCTCCACTTCTGCTGAGACACATTCAAAATACCTGTTGATAGAGACATGAATGCAGCATTTATACACCGTTTGCGTTGGCATTACCATCAAATATGACGTGCAAAGAAACTGAACCCCAATTATATTGGAAGCTAAAAATAAAAGTTAATTTGTTAGTTGTAAATGGCCTGTCTGTTGTAAAAAAATTATTAATCATTAAAGTTTACATTTCTGTATATATTTAAGATGCAAAATTGCTAAAACCTGAAGATGTGAAAATATTTAGTCTTGCAGTAATTGAAATAGCAGGAAGTCACAAATCAACTGAAAGGGAAAGTATGTCTATATGAGAATAAAAGATTCACAATTAGGTGACTCCCTCTGTTACCTAAAAGTTGGCAATTTCAGAAATGGTTTCTTTAGGTTTTTGTTGAGTGGATTCAGTGTCAGGTTCTGTTAATGAGGAGATTTCTCACCTTTTTTTGAAAGTGAGAAATAAAATCCCCCATTTTCATTATACACAAGTGAAACACTTGAATATATTGGGGAAACTTTAAGTGCGTGAGCTGAAAATTATAGAATAATCAGTACCACAACAACTTGTACATATGAGTGCCTTTATCTATTATTATAAGTAGCAGATATCATGTTACTTGGCTTGAAATTACCAAAAAGAAACTCATCCTGAGATTGTCAAAGTTTCTGTATACAACAAGGAAATGCCATTCAGTCCATCAAGCTTGTCCCTTTTCAGCAGAACTTACAATTTATAGACTCTCCCAGATGTATTTAGTTTCCTGAAGGCAGCAGGGATTCCACAGGCTTTTGGTAGTCTCATGGGTTTTGGTACATCACCTCAGTGGCCATTCTTCATGTCTGAACTTAGATAGTGTGTCAGCAGACTATTTGACTGTGGGGTTGGGGGCATTGCAACTGAACCCAATACTGTTCTTGCCAGATGTCCGCGCATGTGCATTTCAGCAGAGATTTCTGACTAACCAGGAGAAGGTACCTTAGCTAATTCTTTCTTTCTCCCTCCCAACTCCAAGTTCGGCACTTAGAAACTAATGGTAAGATTGGGCAGAGTCAACATGGATTTATGAAAGGGAAATCTTGTTTGACAAACCTATTGGAGTTCTTTGAGGATGTAACTAGTGAAGTAGACCAAGAGGAACCGGTAGATGTGATGTATCTGGATTTTCAGAAGGCCTTCGATAAGGTCCCACACAAGAGGTTGGTGAACAAAATTAGGGCACATGGAATTGGGGGTAATATACTAGCATGGATTGAGAATTGGTTAACAGACAGAAAACAAAGAGTAGGGATAAACGGGTCTTTTTCAGGATGGCAGGCTGTGACTAGTGGGGTACCGCAAGGATCGGTGCTTGGGCCCCAGATATTCACAATCTATATCAATGATTTGGATGAGGGGACTAAATGTAACATTTCCAAATTTGCTGATGATACAAAGCTAGGTGGCAGTGTCAGTTGCGAAGAGGATGTGAAGAGGCTTCAAGGGGATCTCGACAGGCTGAGTGAGTGGGCGAGAACATGGCAGATGGAATATAATAATGTGGATAAATGTGAAAGGCAGAGTATTTCCTAAAAGGTGAAAGATTGGGGAATGCAGATGCTCAAAGGGACCTGGGTGTCCTTGTACATGAGTCACTGAAAGTGAATGTGCAGGTGCAGCAAGCCATTAGGAAGGCAAATGGTATGCTGGCCTTCATTACAAGAGGATTGAGTACAGGAGTAACGAAGCCTTACTCCAATTATATAGGGCCTTGGTGAGACCACACCTGGAGTACTGTGTACAATTTTGATCTCCTTACCTAAGGAAGGATATACTTGCCATAGAGGGAGTGCAACGAAGGTTCACGAGATTCATTCCTGGGATGGCGGGACTGTTGTATGAGAAGAGGTTAAGTAAACTAGGCCTGTATTCTCTTGAATTCAGAAGAATGAGAGGGGATCTCATTGAAGCATACAAAATTATTACAGGGCTTGATAGGATGGATGTTGGGAGAATGTTTCCCTTGGCTGGGGAGCCTAGAACCAGGGGCCACAGCCTCAAGATAAAGGGTAGGCCATTCAGGACTGAGATGAGAAGAAATTTCTTCACACAGAGGGTGGTGAATCTTTGGAATTCTCTACCCCAGAGGGCTGTGGAGGCTCAGTCATTGGGTATATTCAAAACAGAAGTCGATAGATTTCTGACTAGTAAGGGCATCAAGGGATATGGCGATAGGGCCGGTGAATGGAGTTGAGGCAGAAGATCAGCCATGATCTCATTGAATGGCGGAGCAGGCTCGAAGGGCTGAATGGCCTACTCCTGGTCTTATTTCTTATGTTCTCATGATGTGAGGCTGCCCTTACTGCCACCCTCGCTAAAATTAACCGTAGAGTCATAACGGCCCATCGAGTCCATACCGGCTCTCTGTAGAGCAATCCAGTCAGTCCCATTCCCCCGCTCTATCCCCGTAGCCCTGCAAGTTTATTTCCTTCAAGTGTCTATCCAGTCTCCCCTTGAAAACATTGAGTGTCTCCGCTTCCACCACTTCCGTCGGTAGCGAATTCCAGGTCGTCACCACTCGTTGCGTAAAAAAGTTTTTCCTCACATCCCCCTGTATCTCTTGCCCAAAACCTTAAATCTGTGTCCCCTGGTCCTTTTACCATCAACTAGTGGGAACAGCCTTTCCCCGTCTCACCTATCCAAACCTCTTGTCAAATCACCCCCAACCTCCTTTGCTCTAATGAAAACAAATCCAGCTTCTCCAACCTGTCCTTGTAGCTAAAATCCCCCATCCCCAGAACCATTCTGGTAAATCTCCTCTACACCCTCTCAAGGGCCTTCACATCCTTCCTAAATTTTGGTGACCAGAACTTGGACGCAATACTCCAGTTGTGGCCTAACCAGCGCTTTATAAAGGTTCAGCATAACTTCTCTACTTTTGTACTCAATACCTCTATTTATGAAGCCCAAGACCCCATATGCTTTGTTAACCACTCTCAATATGTCCTGCCACCTTCAGGGACCTATGCACATTAACTCCCAGGTCCCTCTGTCCCTGCACACTCTTTAAAACTGCGCCATTAAGTGTATATTGCCTCTCCCTGTTCCTTCTGCCAAAATGCATCACCTCACATTTCTCTGTATTAAATTCCATCTGCCACTTGTCTGCCCATTCTGCTAGCCTTTCTATGTCCTGTTGCAGTTGATTGGTATCATCATCACTGTTTGCCACACCTCCAAGTTTGGTGTCATCGGCAAATTTAGCAATTCTACTCTGTATTCCAATATCCAGGTCATTTATTTATATATATCAAAAAAAGCAGTGGCCCCAGCACTGACACTTGGGGAACACCACTGTCTACCATCCTCCAGTGTGAAAAACAGCCATTTACCACAACTTGCTGTTTTCTGTCCTTAAGCCAATTCCTTATCCAAGCTGCCACTGACACACCTATTCCAGGAGCCTCAATTTTGTTAACCAGCTTTCTATGTGGTACTTTGTCAAAAGCCATCCGAAAATCCATGTAGACAACATCCATTGCATTCCCTTCAACAATCCTCTGTTACTTCATCAAAATATTCAATTAGATTAGTCAAACACAATCTGCCTTTTACAAATCCGTGTTGGCTCTCCTTAGTTAGCTTAAACCTCTCCAAGTGCCCGTTAATTTTTTTTCTTGATTATTGTTTCTCAAACTTTACCCGCCATTGATGTTAAACTGACCGGCCTGTAGTTACTAGGATTATCTTTACACCCTTTCTTGAACAATGGTGTCACATTTGCCACTTTCCAATCCTCAGGCAGCAGCCTCCCCCTCCCCCCCCCCCCCCACCCTCCCTCCCGGCATCTATGGAAGATTGGAAAATTATGGCAAGCCTTTCCGCTATCTCCTCCCCTTAGCAACCTGGGTTGTAAGCCATCTGGACCAGGCGATTTGTCCACTCTAAATGTACCCAGCCTTTCTAGTACATCCTGTCTATCAATTTTCACCCCTTCCATTGCTTCTGCCTTTTCCAATACTACCGATATTTTGTCAGCATCCATCTCCTTAATAAACACCAATACAAAGCACTCATTGAGTATTCTAACCTTGCCCTGCTCCTCTAAGCATATATCACCTTCTTTGTCTCCAATAGGCCCCACCCCACCTCTTACTACCTGCTTACTGTTTACATGCTGGTAGAAGATTTTTGGATTCCCTTTTATGTTAACCGCCATTCTACTCTCATATTCTCTCTTTGCTAATCGTATTTTCATCTTCACATCCCCTCTCAACTTATTGTATTTGGTCTGGTTCTCCCTTGAAGAATTCACCTGACATGCATCATACACCCTCTTTTGTTGTTTCATCATCTTCTCTATCTCCCTCGTCATCCAATGAGCCCTTGCTTTGGTTCCCTTACCCTTCCCTCTTGTTGGAATGTACCTAGCCTGTACTTGGAACATCTCCTCCTTAAAGATCAACCATTGTTCTGTTGCAGCATGGCCCAGTGATTAATCCTTGGACCTTCCTAGTCTGTATGACCCTGTGCCACAACAGGCAGTGCTTTTTTAAAAACTGTTGCCTGTAGGCTTTGTCCAACTAATTTCTCCAAGTCTGCTTGAATGTTTCAGTCATCCTTACAAGTTACGTTGATCACACAACGTGTCAAAAACAAACTTTTTAACTATCTCTCTCAATATGTTAAGAGATCACTAATTGGAAATTGTGCTTCCACTCACTTTTTTGGTTGTAGCTAATCTGTCCACTTTACATTGGACATATTGAAGGGCCCCCACCCCAGGTGACTCATTCCCTGCAACTTTCCTTTTTTGATCAACAACTCCAGTTCTCTGTCCTCCTTGAGTTAGTCAGTAGCAGTTGTAAATTATTACTTATTGCCGTGATTATTAACTTCTACCTAAATTGCTTTGGCCGTCTTTCTGCTCCAATTTCTACCCTTTCAATAGTCATTACGCTATGCTTTACTACTAATGCCACGCACTTTGCCAACTTTGTCTTTGTTGCAAAACATCGTAAACCCTCTTGGTTTAATTTCTTATCCACCTTCTGCTTATAATGTCAATACTTTTGTTAGCTTTTATGTTCCTTGCATATGTACAAAAGCATTTAAAGCTTATAATCAACACTTTTGTATCCATCTGAACAAACTTCTTTCCTTCTGTCTCTTAGTAATGACCATTTGCATATCTGTTTGCCAGAGACTTAGGCCGCGAATTTGCCGGCGCTCAGAGGACGGGTTTGGAGGCGGGTCAGAGGTTAAAGCCGTTTTGACTTACGACGGGTTCCGCACCTGCCGTCATCCCGCCTCCACACAACCTTCCCAAGTGTCGGGTCCCTGATGTGCGAATGGACCCGACACCAAGCGGCAGGAAACGGATTAAAGGCAATTAACTGCCTATTAACAACAGGTACTTGTGAGCAGTTTTCAGGGTCTTTTTCGATTTTCCAGCTTCTGGGTCGGGTTTTACGACGTCCGAACAACACGCCAGGTAAGTGTGGCGTGTTGAGCGTCTGGTCTGATGTTTGTGAAAAGATGACAGTTGCAGAAGTGGTGTCAAGGATGCCATGTTGCACATGGTGAGTTTCAGAGCAAAGAAAATGTTGGTTACTGCATTTTTAATACATATACAGATTTCTTTAGCTTACAAGTTTTTAAATCCAACTGTATGTCCAGTGCCACCTCATTGGGGGAACCTCTCTCACCAGTGACAGATCGCTTCTGTCATCTCACCTGCAGCTGCCATCTATTCAGCAACATCGGAGCCAATTAAACAATCAGACCTTGGTCCTCCGAATCCTTCCACAATCATCCCCAATACCAACCTCATCGCCAACCTTTGCCACCATCGCCTGATGCTGCACTGGACACAGGGCATCAGCCCCTGATAAAATTGCTGGCTGGGAGGCCAACGATGGCATCACCATGGCCAGACTTTCTTCCCTTGATGCTGTAAAGCCTGGCTGCCACATGATGAGCCAGGTTGACACCAGCACCGTGAAGCATCCCTTTAATGTCCAAGCCATTCCATGCACACACATCACTATAGTGGGGGGAGGGGGAGGGGAGTTATGACTGAACAATGACTGGAACTCAGTAAGACACTTCTGAATGTGCGTTCAGATCTGTCCGATAAGGGGCACTTTTTGAAAAAGATTTCACTGTATGACAGCACATTACCAGAAACTTCACATGGACATTGGCTAAACCTCTCAAGTGCCCACCCTTGTGTGTTGTTAGTTGGTATGCTTGCAGTAGAATGAGGGTGAGTGTGAGGGGTGGCTAGTGAGATGGGGAAGTGATAAAGTAGATAGAGAGGGTTGGGTGGAGGTGCAAGGTAAGTTGGTGTCCTGGGGAGGTCTCTTCTGCCCTTGGAAGGGAAGAGAACCTCCCTGCCTACTGTGACTCCCTCCATAAGCATATGGAGGGAGTCATTGGAGAGTCTGGGTGCAAGAGTTCACCTTTGTGCAGTGATTGTCAGTGTTTTCAGTACCTCAATGCTATCAAACACTGAAAATCAACTGTCAAAATAAAATTGTGCATGGTCCCTTTAAGGAAACCGGCAGATGACATGTCATTAATATAGATTGTAAATAGCTGAGGCCCAAGCACTGATCCTTATGGCACCCCACCAGTTACAGCCTGCCAACCTGATAATGATCCGTTTATCCCTACGCTCTGCTTTTTGTCCATAAACCAATCCTCAATCCATCCATGCTAATATATTACTCCAAACCCCATGAACACTTATCACGCATAACAACTTTTATGTGGCATTTCTATCTTTTCACTTTGAATTGATCAAACTTTGGTGATTTGCACAGCCCCAGCACACATACACTTGTTTGGTAGTAGTAAAGTGATAAGTTGAATGGTTGCGCACCAATTATTTTGGATTTTGAGTGCGCACTATATTGAAGCAGTGAATTCTGTTTTTCAGTCTGTGTATTGTTGTAAAAGTGAGTTACAGGAAACCAGCCACTACTACAGAATCATCCTGGAGAGCCAATATAACCTCCGGCTGCTTTACCCCACTACCAACTGTCTCCTTAAACCCCTCTTCCCTGCCCTCTCCATCCTCACCTCCAACAACAAATGCAAGGAGCTCATAGACTTTTGACACTAAGATTGAGACAGTCGGTTCAGCTGCCTCTGCTGCTTCCCCCTTTTCATTGCCCACCAAGCCAAATCTCCCCCCGCCCTTTCCCTGATCCTGTGTCTTTCTCTAGTTTCTCTCCTAAGTCTCCTCATACCCTCTCTGAGCTCAGAAGGCCCATAAGACCAGCCTCTTGCTCTCTTGACCCTATTCCCACCAAATTACTGATGACTCCATTTTCTTTCCACTTCCTTATCTACATTCAGCTCCTTGGCGACATCACCTGCAGACATGACGGCACCAAGCTCTACCTCTATATCACTTCTCTTAACCCCTCCACTGCGTCTGTGCATTTGGACTGCTTGTCTGACATCCAATCTTGCGTGAGCTGCAATTTCCTTCAGCTCAACATTGCGATGACCAAAACCATCATTTTCGGCCCCCACTATACTCCGTACCCTTGCCATCGATTCCATCCCTCTCCCTGGCCACTGTCTCAGGATGAACCAGACTGTTTGCAACCTCGCTGTCCAATTTGACCTGAGCTGAGCTTCCAACCCAATATCTTTATCACAAAGACTGCCTACTTCTACCTCTGTAACATCACCCACCTCTGCACCTGCCTCAGTCCATCTGCTGCTGAAACTCTCATCTGTGCCTTTTATTGTTTCCAGAATTAACTAATTCCAATGCTCTGCTGGCTGGCCATTCATCCCCCATGCTGGGTAAATTTGAGCTCACCCATCATTCTGGTGCCTCTATCCTATCCTACACCAAGTCCTGCTTCCCCATCACTCCTGTTCTTGCTGACCTACATTGGCTCCCGGTCCCCCAGTACCCTCCAGTTTAAAATTCTCATCCTCGTCTTTAAATCCCTTTATGGTGTCACACCTCCCCATCCCTGTAACTTCCTTCAGCCATAGAAACCCCCTTCCCCCAAACTCTAGGTTCCTCCACCTGGCCTTTTGTGTCCTTCCAGAGAGGAAGAAAAAGTAATTCTACAACACAAAGAATTGAGTTTCCAAAAGTTATTAGGTGTGAACTCAGCTGGAACAAATGACGCTGTCTTAAGTTTTTTACCTTAAAACATGTGAGGAAAGATTCTTACTATGATGATAGAAAATGTTTCCTGAAGAAAGTGTCCAGCAGAATTGCAGTTGGTTGGTCAAAACATCAACAGTACATTAATACAATAGCAAAATACTGCGGATGCTGGAAATCTGAAATAACAACAAAATGCTGGAAATACTCAGTGTGGGGGGGGGGGGGGGCGGAGGAGGGAATTGAAAGAACATACTGTGCTTATGTAAGAGGCAGGAAAGATAAAATGTTGCAAATGGGAATGGCAAAATCATACAGCATGAAAAATGGGGGCAGGGATTATTGTCTGAAATTGTTGAACTCAATGTTGAGTCCAGAAAGCTGTAAAGTGCCTAATCGAAAGATGAGGTGCTGTTCCTCGAACTTACGTTGAGCTTCATTGGAACAATGTAATAGGCTGAGGACAGAGAGATCAGAGTGGGAGTGAAACGGAGAATTAAAGTGACAGGCGACCGGAAGCTCGGGGTCACCCTTACGGACTGAACGGAGGTGTTCCGCAAAGTGCTCGCCCAATCTGCGTTTGGTCTCCCCAATGTAGAGGAGACCGCATCATGAGCAGCAAATACAGTATATTAAATTGCAAGAATTACAAGTAAATCGCTGTTTCACCTGGAAGGGGTGTTTGGGGCCTTGGACAGTGTGAAGGGAGGAGGTAAAAGGGCGTGTGTTGCATCTCCTGCGCTTGAAGGTGCCTGTCCCTGCACCTGCTCCAGCTTTTTCCAGTTCTGATGAAGGGTCCTAGACCTGAAACGTTAACTCTGTTTCTACCTGAACAGTACATTAACCTTTGTTTATTATAATAGCTATATATGAGACAAGTCATAAAATGATGTTGTTGCAGTTTGCCCAGGACTATTTCCAGTTCCAGTCGAGAAGTGGAGAGATTTCCACAGTGCCAAATACAAATGTCTCAGCTGATGTGCTACAGAATACTTCCATTGAATCCATTCATTCAATTTCAGTGTGTTTAAAGTGCATTTTATAAGCATACACGGAAAGTAATGTTGTCTAAAACTGGATTAGCAAGTCCTGTGATCAAGCTTTTGAATGTTTGTAGTAGACACACAAGCACATTGCATGATTATTAGTAACACTTGGATGCATATTTCTGTCCAGGAAGTTGGAGTCCAGATCTACCATGTGGAGCAAAAATATACGTTTTCTTTTCAAATAAAGATTAGCTTAAAATAGGCCTGTTCACTATTTGGTGTTTGTGTGTGTGTGCGCGCACATGTAATCTATTGATAAATCGCAGTGGTTTATAATGAAATTAATCAGTAACAGTTGAGCCAGACCAAAACATGGTTGTTTAAGCTCACAGCAGGGGTGCACAGTGGGTTCCCTTCCTGCAGGGTTGTGGGTTTAGCTTTTTGAATTTGAAAGTAACCCTTTACAGCCCACAGTTAACAATTTTGTTTAGCCAGAGAGCACTTGAATCCTTTTTAACAGTGTTTAGTAAGCCCGGAAGCTAATGATGGCCAGGGTCAGTAGGAACCTTCAGAGAATTTTCATAAATTCTGAGTGATATTTTGTACATTTTAGCAGGTAGAGATAGCAGCCGTAGAGCAGCAGAACTCACCATAAAATGTGTGAATGTGTGCATTGTCATCATCTTTCTGACCATAGCTTAACCATTAAATTGCAGTTCTACACATTATATATATATATATAATAAAGAAAATGCTTGATACCCAGCCGCCAGCAGCTGTCATCCTGAGTATGACTTTCCTTAACAGCTATATGATGAGCATAGAGAAAGGACCTACGTGGGACATTTTATAACGAGTCATTCATGTTTATAACTTATAGAAGGCTTACATGTTGCAAACTGCTTAATCCAGATCCTCATACAAGATGTTTGACAAGGCTGACTGCCCTGCCATGATACTCAGTCACAGGTTGGCATAGACGCCCACTCTCCCTGCAACTGTGTTTCTTCACACCAGAAATCTACCATACAGCTTAGTCCTGAATCTCGCACATAAACCATTGGAAGCACTAATGTTGCTGAGGAGCTCTGAACCATAAGAAAACACACATTTTTAATATGCATGCATTTATCCCTTGCCTAAGTTTATTACTCAGAATAAATTAAAGATTTTTGACAGCCAAAGATTCTGTGAACCGAAAGCAACCCCAGAACCCCCTCCCCAACAACAGATTTGAATACAATGCATTTTAATAACTTTGTTGTGTCTTCACTCTCATAACATTTTCCCCTGGTTGGAAGATCTATAAAGTGCAATTTGATGCAGGATTTTTTTAAGTATGAAACCTTAGGACTTCTAGGTTTTGAGAGAAAATCTGCAGGAATATGTCGAAATTCTGTGCCGATGGTTATTCTCTGACCTGGGTGGTGATTGTGTGAGCAATTTTGAGTGTTGGCTGCAATATTTTGGCCATGTTGATGATCAGAGTTGTGACAGAATGAAATATTTACACTGCTTCCTATTATTTCCAGTTTTATTTTCCTGCTCAGTGGATACTTTAAATTAATAAATGTTCTCTAGGTTCGTCCACTTCTACTGGATGTTCAGTTTGGAAGTTTGTATGAAAGCCGAGTTGGTGAAGATGTTTTGAAAGCTCTAAATAATATTAGGAAACATGTCCTAGTGGGAGATCTTTAGTTATGAGCCCTTAAGGCACTTGCACCAAATTTCTGCCAGTGTTATTTTAGGTCAGGTTTTAACCCTACAAATAACAAATCTTTGAAGGTAGCAGGACAAGTTGAGAAGGCTGTTTAAAAAAGCATACGGGATCCTTGGCTTTATAAATAGAGGTGTAGAGTACAAAAGCAAGGAAGTTATGCTAAATCTGGTTCAGCCCCAGCTGGAGTATTGTGTCCAACGTTGGGCACCACACTTTAGAAAGGATGTCAATGCCTTAGAGAGGGTGCAGAGAAGATTTACTAGAATGGTACCAGGGATGCAGGACTTCAGTTATGCGGGTAGACTAGAGTAGCTGGTGTTCTCCATAGAGCAGAGAAGGTTAAGGAGAGATTTAATAGAGGTGTTCAAAATCATGAAGGGTTTTGATAAACTAAAAATGAACTGTTTCCAGTGGCAGAAGGGTTGGTAACCAGAGGTCAAAGATTGAAGGTAATTGGCAAAAGAACCAGAGGTGAGATCAGGAGAATTCTTTTTACGCTGAGAGTTGTTATAATCTGGAATGCACTACTTGAAAGGGTGATGGAAGCAGATTCAGTAATAAGTTTCAAAAGGGAATTGGATAAATATTTGAAGGGGGAAAATTTGCGGGGCTATGGGGAAAGAGCCAGGGAGTAGGGCTAATTGGATAGCTTTTCAAAGACCTGGCGCAGGCATTATGGGCTGAATGGCCTCCTTCTGTGCTGTATGATTCTATGAATCCAAATCCAATTTTTCTGGAACCATTAGAAGTATTAGACTAAACTATTCTAATGCTGTCTTTGTTGGCCATCATCCACCCTCTAAACTCTAACTTATCCAAAACGCTATCTTGTCCTGCAATAAATGCCTATCATCCCAGTCTTTTCTATCTTTACTGTCTCCCTCTGCGTTAGCACCTTAATTCCAAAATCCTTGTGTGCTTCTATAAATTCCTCAATGACCTTGCCCCACTTTATCTCTATGTTCTCTTTCAGGCCTATATGCTTTTCATGCCGCTCCAATCCTGTGTCCATCCCTGCCTCCCTTCACCCAGCATTGATGGAAGAGCTTCCTGGCTCATTGTCTGATTTTCTTATGCCTATTTGTGAAGTGCCTCAGGATATTTCTTAGCACAAGAGGTGCAATATAAATGCACATTGGTTTTGTGTTATTAGTCACTTGAGTCGAGCAACCAGCAGTGACTGGCTGAACTTTTTAAAAGTTTTAACCAATTGCATTGATAGGCAAAAGTGAAGCCTGTCATTTATCGTGTAAAACTTTTTTTTTAATTGAGAAAGGCAAGGCTTCTAATGCAGGAAACCACTAAGGGTGAAGATTCTAAAAGGTGAGCCAAATCAGGAAGTAGAGATTAGGTGGTACGAGATTGGGGTTTCAAAAGTCTGAAGATTGTAAGAAAGAAACATAAAAAATAGGAGTTGGAGTCGGCCATTTGGCCCTTCGAGCCTGCTCCGCTCTTTAACAAGATCATAGCTGATCTTCTACCTCAACTCCACCTTCCCGCACTTTCCCCATATCCCTTAATTCCCTTCGTTCCCAAAAATGTATCGACCTCTGTCTTGAATATACTCAACGACTGACACCGATCCACATAAGGATAAATTAGGGCAGGTGACCAAAAGCTTGGTCAAAGAGGTAGGTTTTAAGGAGCGTCTTAAAGGAGGAAAGAGAGGTAGTGAGGTGGGAATTTCAGAGCTTAGAACCTAGGCAACAGAAGGCATGGCCACCAAAGGTTGAGCAATTATAATCAGGGTTGCTCAAGAGGGCAGAATTAGAGGAGTGCAGATATCTCGGGGTGGTGGGGGCGCGGGTGGTGGTTGTGGGGTTGAAGGAGATTACAGAGATAGGAAGGGGCTAGGCCATGGAGGGATTTGAAAACAAGGATGAGAATTTTGAAATCGAGGCGCTGCTTAACCAGGAGCCAATGTAGGTCAGTGAGCACAGGGGTGATGGGCGAACAGGACTTGGTGCGAGTTAGGACACGGGCAGCCGAGTTTTGGATGACCGCAAGTTTACATAGGGTGGAATGTGGGAGGCCAGCCAGGAGTGCGTTGGAACAGCCAAGTCTCGAGGTAACAAAGGCATGGATGAGGGTTTCAGCAGCGGATGAGCTGAGGCAAGGGCGGAGACGAGCGATGTTCTGGAGGTGGAAGTAGGCGGTCTTTGTTATGCTGCGGATATGTGGTTGGAAGCTCATTTCAGGGTCAAATATGAACAGTGTGGTTCAGCCTCAGACAGATGTTAGGGAGAAGGATGGAGTCAGTGGCTAGGGAACGGAGTTTGTGGCGGGGGCCCAAAACAATGGCTTTGGTCTTCCCAATATTTAATTGGAGAAAATTTTTGCTCATCCAGAACTGTATGTCGGGCAAGCAGCCTGCCAATTTAGACACCATGGAGGGGTCGCGAGAAGAGGTGGTGAGGTAGAGCTGGGTGTCGTCAGCGTACATGTGGAAACTGACACTGTTTTTGGATGATGTCGCCAAGGGGCAACATGTAGATGAGAAATAGGAGGGGGCCAAGGATAGATCCTTGGGGGACACCAGAGGTAACGATGTGGCAGAGGCAGCTGAACAGATGGTCTCAATCTTGGAGACAAAGAAGTCCATGAGCTCCTCACACTTGTCATCAGAGGTGAGGGTGGAGGAGACAGGGGAGAGGGGTTTAAGAAGACGGTTAGCAGTAGAAAATAGGAGCCGGGGTTTATCTTTGCATTCCAGAATGATTCTGGAATAGTGAGCAATTTTGGCAGACGAGAGCAGGACCCTATATTCTGTGACTGTGACCCCGTGTTCTAGATTCTCCAGCCAGGTGAAACATTTTTCTAACATTAACCCTGTCAATCCCTTAAAATTTTTTATATGTTTCAATTAGATCACCTCTCATTCTTCTAAACTCGTAAGTAATGTAGGCCTAGTCTACTCAATCTCTCCTCATATGGCAATCCCCCATCCCAGGAACCAGTCTAGTGAACCTGCGCTGCACTTCCTCTAAGGCTAGCATGTCTTTCCTTAGGTAAGGAGCCCAGGACTGTACTGCAGGTGTGGCCTCACCAATGCCCTGTATAATTGTAGTAAGACTTCTTTACTCTTGTACTCTAATCCCTTTGTAACAAAAACTAACATGCCATTTGCTTTCCTAATTGCTTGCTGTACCTGCATGTACAAGGACAGCCAGGTCCCCCTCAGTACATACATTTCCCAGTCTCTCACCATTCAAAAAATATTCTGTTTTTTTGTTTTTCCTACCGAAGTGGATAACTTCACACTTCCCCACATTGTATTCCATTTGCCATGTTCTTGCCCACTCAGTCAATCTGTCTATATCTCTCTGCAGCCTCTTTGTGTCCTCCTCACAGCTTACTGTCCCACCTAGCTTTGTATTGTCAGCAAACTTGGATACGTTATACTCAGTCCCAACTTCTAAGTCATTAATATAGATTGTAAATAGCTGAGGTCCAAGCACTGATCCTTGCATTTACCCCGCTAGTTACAGCCTGCCAACCTGAAAAAGTCCTGTATATTCCTACTCTGTTTTCTGTCCATTAACCAATCCTCAATCCATGCTAATATATCACCCCATCCCATGAATCCTAATTTTGTGTAATAACCTCTTGTGTGGCACCTTAATGAATGCTTTTGAAAATCCAAATACACTACATCCACTGGTTTCCCCCTTATCTATCCTACAAGTTAAGAACATAAGAAATGAGAGCAGGAGTAGGCCATAGAGCCCCTCGAGCCTGCTCTGCCATTCAATAAGATCATGGCTGATCATCGACCTCAGCTCCAGTTTCCCGCCCGATCTCCATATCCCTTGATTCACCTCGAGTCCAAAAATCTTATCTATCTCAGCCTTGAAGACTCAGCATTCACAGCCCTCTGGGGCAGAGAATTCCAAAGATTCACAACCCTCTGAGAGAAGAAATTCCTCCTCATCTCAGTCTTAAATGGCCTACCCCTTATCCTGAGACTATGCCCCCTAGTTCTAGACACTCCAGCCAGGGTAAACAACCTCTCAGCGTCTACCCTGTCAATCCCCTTCAGAATCTTGTAAGTTTCAATGAGATCACCTCTCATTCTTCTAAACTCCAGAGAGTATAGGCCCATTCTACACAATCTCTCATCATAGGACAGCCTCTCATCCCAGGAATCAATCTAGTGAACCTTTGTGGCACCAAGATAAGGAGACCAAAACTGTGGACAGTACTCCAGGTGTGGTCTCACTTGACAGATCGGAAATGCCGGTTTTCAGCGCATGCGCTTCGCATGCCTGAAACCGGCATTTCCGATGTCCCGACGGGTGGGTACACAGCCCGTAAACACCCGTAGGCATCGGAAAAAACGGGCCATCGAACCTTCATTAGACCACACTTGGAGTACCGTGCACAGTTCTGGTCTCCATATTATAAAAAGGATATAGAGGCACTGGAGAAGGTGCAAAAAAGATTTACAAGGATGGTACCAGAACTGAGAGGTTAGACCTATCACAAAAGATTGAACAGGCAGGGATTCTTTTCTGTAGAAAAGAGAAGGCTGTGAGGGGTGACCTGATAGAGGTCTTTAAGATTATGAAAAGGATTGATAAGGTAGGTGTAGAAAAGGTGTTTCCACTTGTGGGGGTGACCAAAACTAGGGGCCATAAATACAAGATAGTGACAAATAAATGCAACAGGGAATTCAGGAGAAACTTCTTTAACCAGGGAGTGGTTAGAATGTGGAACTTGCTACCACAAGGAGCAGTTGAGGCGAATGGTATAGATGCATTTAAGGGGAAGCTAGATAAACACGAGGGAGAAAGGAATAGAAGGTTATGCTGATTGGGTTAGATGAAGAGGGGTGGGGGGAGGCTTGTGTGGACCATGAACATTTACCAGTTGGTCTAAATGACCTGTATCTGTGCTGTACATTCTATGTAATTTACTATTGAATCTGCTCCGTCGGGCAGTGCATTCCAGATCATAACTCGCTGCGTAAAAAAATGTTCTCCTCATGGCAGCTCTGGCTCTTTTGCTATTTACCTTAAATCTGTGACCTCTAGTTACTGACCCTTCTACCACTGGAAAGAGTTTTTTCAAAATCTTTCATGATTTTGAACACCTCTATTAAATCTCCTCTTAACCTTCTCTGCTCTAAGAAAAACAATCCACATAACTGAAGTTCCTCCTCCCTGGTACCATTCTAGTAAATCACCTCTGCACCCTATCCAAGATCTTGATATCCCTCCGAAAGTGTGGTGCCCAGAATTGTTTTCTCTTCTTTCTCTTTCCTCTTCTCTGCATCTCTCTGTCTCTTTGTTGTGTTTCTCTCACACTCTTGCTCTCTCGCTATCTCTACTCTCCTTCGAGGGAATGATGGTGTAAAAGAGGAATTGCTAACATTTGAGTCAGTTTTGCAAAACAGTGGATTATGGATTTGAGTGCAACTAAGAACATAAGAACATAAGAAATAGGAGCAGGAGTAGGCCAATCGGCCCCTCGAGCCTGCTCCACCATTCAATAAGATCATGGCTGATCTGATCCTAACCTCAAATCTTCTATCACTCTGCATCCACCCGAACCCATGTGATCTCCCGGGAGAGGCGAAAAACCAGATAAAGACCCAATGGCCAATTTGGGAGAAAAAAATCTGGGAAATTCCTCTCCGACCCATCTAGGCGATCGAAATTCTTCCAGGAGATCACTCTGTCCCTATATTTTCTACAGTACTTACCTTCTGTAAAGGCGATCTCCACCCCAGCCAGGAACAGGAATAAAACCATCTCCTGAAATCTAACACAGAATTAGAACACAGTAGGAGCAGAACCAGGCTACACGGCCCCTGGGCCCACTCCACTACCCACAGGGCCATGACCATTCCGAACCTAGACTCATGTCCAATTTCCTGCCCGCTCCCCGTAACCCTTAATTCCCTTTACTTCTAGGAAACTATCTATTTCTGTTTTAAATTTATTTAATGATGTAGCTTCCACAGCTTTCTGGGGCAGCAAATTCCACAAACCTACCACCCTCTGAGTGAAGAAGTTTCTCCTCATCTCAGTTTTGAATGAGCAGCCCCTTATTTTAAGATTATGCCCCCTAGTTCTAGTTTCACCCATCATTGGGAACATCCTCACCGCATCCACCCGATCAAGCCCCTTCACAATCTTATATGTTTCAATAAGATCGCCTCTCATTCTTCTGAACTCCAATGAGTAGAGTCCCAATCTACTCAACCTCTCCTCATATGACCACCCCCTCATCCCCGGGATTAACCGAGTGAACCTTCTTTGTACTGACTCGAGAGCAAGTATGTCTTTTCTTATGTATGGACACCAAAACTGTATGCAGTATTCCAGGTGCGGTCTCACCAATACCTTGTACAACTGCAGCAATACCTCCCTGTTTTTATATTCCATCCCCCTAGCAATAAAAGCCAACATTCCATTGGCCTTCTTAATCACTTGCTGCACCTGCATACTAACTTTTTGAGTTTCGTGCACCAGGACCCCCAGATCCCTTTGTACTACAGTACTTTCCAGTTTCTTGCCATTAAGATAATAACTTGCTCTATGATTTTTCCTGCCAAAGTGCATAACCTCACACTTTCCAGTATTGTATTCCATCTGCCAAATCTCTGCCCACTTACTTAGCCTGTCTATGTCCCTTTGCAGGTTTTTTATGCCCTCCTCACTCACTACTTTCCGTCCCATCTTTGTATCATCTGCAAACTTTGATATGTTACACTCGGTCCCCTCCTCCAAATCGTTAATATAGATTGTAAAGAGTTGGGGACCCAGCACTGACCCCTGCGGAACACCACTAGTCACTGGTTGCCAATCTGAGAACGAACCATTTATCCCAACTCTCTGCTTTCTGTTAGAGAGCCAATCCTCCACCCACGCCAGAATATTACCCCCAATCCCGTGATTTTTTATCTTGAGCAATAATCTTTTGTGTGGCACCTTGTCAAATGCCTTTTGGAAGTCTAAATACACTACGTCCACTGGTTCCCCTTTATCCACCCTGTATGTTACTTCCTCAAAAAACTCAAGCAAATTTGTCAAACATGACTTCCCCTTCATGAAACCATGCTGAGTTTGTCCTATTAAATTATGTTTATCTAAATGTCCCGTTACTGTCTCCTTAATAATGGACTCTAACATTTTACCAACCACAGATGTTAGGCTAACAGGTCTATAGTTTCCAGCCTTCTGCCTACTACCCTTTTTAAATAAGGGTGTTACATTAGCAGTTTTCCAATCTGCCGGGACCTTTGCTGAGTCCAGTGAGTTTTGGAAAATTATTACCAATGCATCCACAATCCCTACCGCTACTTCCCTCAAGACCCTGGGATGCAAGCCATCAGGTCCAGGGGATTTATCCGCCTTGAGTCCCATTATTTTACCAAGTACCACTTCCTTAGTGATTTTAATCGTATTTAGTTCCTCCCCCCCCCTAGAACCCTCTGTTTGTCCAGTGTTGGGATATTCTTAGTGTCCTCTACTGTAAAGACTGATACAAAATAATTGTTCAGTGTTTTTGCCATCTCCATGTTTCCCACCATTAATTTCCCGGTCTCATCCTCTAAGGGACCAACATTTACTTTAGCCACCCTTTTTCTTTTTATATAACTATAGAAACTTTTACTGTCTGTTTTTATATTTTTTGCTAATTTACTTTCATAATCTACCTTCCCTTTCTTAATCAATCTTTTTGTTATTTTTTGCTGTCTTTTAAAGACTTCCCAATCTTCCATCCTCCCACTAGATTTGGCTACCTTATATGCCCTTGTTTTTAGTTGGATACTATCCTTAATTACTTTACTTAGCCACGGATGGCTATCTTTTCTTTTACACCCTTTTTTCCTCAGTGGAATATATATTTTTTGGAAGTTGTAAAATAACTCCTTAAATGTACACCACTGGTCATGTACCGTCTTACCCTTTAATCTATTTTCCCAGTCCACTCTAATTAATTCCGCTCTCATACCTTCATAGTCTCCTTTATTCAAGCTCAGCACGCTTGTTTGAGATCCAACCTTCTCACCCTCTAATTGAATATGGAACTCAACCATGTTATGGTCACTCATTCCAAGGGGATCCTTTACTAGGACATTTTTAATTAATCCTGTCTCATTACACAGGACCAAATCTAAGGTTGCTTGCCCCCTGGTCGGTTCAGTTACATACTGCTCAAGAAACCCATCCCTAATACACTCAATGAACTCATCCTCAAGGCTGCTCTGCCCAATTTGATTTGTCCAGTTAATATGATAATTAAAACCCCCCATAATTATAGCTGTTCCCTTATTACAAGCCTCAACTATTTCCTGATTAATACTCCGTCCAACAGAGTTGCAACTGTTCGGAGGCCTATAGACTACACCCACTAGTGTTTTTTTCCCCTTATTATTCCTTATCTCCACCCAAACTGTTTCACTATCCTGCTCCTTTGACCCAATATCATTTCTCTGTATTATAGTGATTCCTTCCTTTATTAACATAGCCACCCCACCACCTCTCCCTTCCTGCCTGTCCTTCCTGATTGTTAAATAACCTGGTATGTTTAATTCCCAGTCATGGTCACCCTGCAGCCATGTTTCTGTAATGGCCACAAGATCATACCCATATGTCATTATTTGTGCCGTTAACTCATTCATTTTGTTACGAATGCTACGTGCATTCAGATAAAGAACTTTCAAATATGTTTTGTGACACTTAGTTCCTGTTTTTCCCCTTTTACTACTTTACTTTTTACTCCATACCTTCTGTCCCTTCCTGACACATTCTGTTTTTTAATTCCCCCACTGCTACCTAAGTCTATGACCTTCTCTGTTGTCATTTCTATTATTTGCTCTCTAGAAACCTCCCCCCCACTAATTAGTTTAAAGCCCTCTCTACAGCCCTAGTTATATGATTCGCCAGGACTTTAGTCCCAGCACTGGCCAAGTGGAGTCCGTCCCAACAGAACAGCTCCCTCCTGTCCCAGTACTGGTGCCAGTGTCCCAAGAAGCAAAACCCATTTCTCCCACACCAGTCTTTGAGCCACGCATTTAACTCTTTAATTTTATTTATCCTAGCCAAATTCGCTCGTGGCTCAGGTAATAACCCAGAGATTATTACCCTTGAGGTTCTGTTTTTTAATTTGACCCCTAGCTGCTCATACTCCTTTAACAGAACCGTCTTCCTTGTCCTATCTACATCGTTTGTACCAACATGGACCACGACAACTGGATCCTCCCCCTCCCACTCCAAGTTTCTTTCCAGCCCAGAAGAGATGTCCTTAACCCTGGCACCAGGCAGGCAACACAGCCTTCGGGACTCCCGCTCTTGACTGCAGAGAACCCTATCTATCCCCCTAATGATACTATCCCCTACCACTACAACATTTCTTTTTACTCCCTCCACTTGAATGGCCCCCTGTACCACGGTGCTGTGGCCAGGTTGCTCATCCTCCCTGCAGTCCCCGCTCCCGCCCTCACAGGGAGTAAGAACCTCGACCCTGCTGGACAAGAACAAGGGCTGCGTCTCCTTCAACACTACATCCTGGATCCCTGTACCTTCCTCACTCGTAGTCACACCGTCCTGTCCCTGACCACGGACTACATCTGCAGTAATTAACTTCATAGGTGTGACCATCTCCTGAAACATAGAGTCCAGGAACTTCTCCCCCTCCCTGATGTGTCGCAGTGTCTGAAGCTCGGTCTCAAGCTCCATAACATGGAACTTGAGTTCCTCTAGCAGCAAACACTTGTCGCAGATGTAATCACCGTGAGCCTCAATAGGGGTCACCGGCTCCCACATCTCGCAGCAGTAACACATCACCTGCTCCATTTTATATAATTAATTAAATTTCTTATTATTAGTAATGAAGACCCTGCCCGGATATATATGATAATATCACACCACTATTCAATAGGACTTACCAACTTAAAGGTATAAAAGAGAAGAGAAGGAGGAAAACCAACCAACCAGCTGATCACCAACCCCCTCCTTGAATCCTGTCTGTGGAGCCTGTTTGGTTGACTCGTCTCGCTGCTCCGCCTCCGCAGTACTGTCTAAGCCTGGGAGTGGGGAACAAAACAGAGCAAAAAACACACCCTCACCTTACACTTATCCGAACTCTCCCACTTAGCAAAACTCCAACAGCACTCAGTGCACAAAGCACTCCGTGCACTGCACTAGCCCCTCCCCTTTTATACCCGGATTCTACTTCCAGTTTAAATTGCCCAAGAGTTTTAAAAAAAAACCTTAAAAAATTAAACTTACTTCAAATAATTGACTTCTTAACACACTAAAATTCACAAAATACACTTAAATGATTTTTCTCCCACTTAGCAAAACTCCAACAGCACTCAATGCACAAAGCACTCCGTCAGTTGACTTTTGTGACTGTGGAAAGGCATGCATCCTGGTTTCAGATTCCAACGGCAGCACAGCAATGTTGAAGAGTTAAGCATGGCTTTGGCTCTTTTCATCCTTTTTTCTTTTTTTCTCTCGCTTTTTATTCTGTTGCTCTTTCCCTACCCTCCCTTCCCCAGCCCCCTGCAAGATAATGTTATCTTCCTATCCAAAGTACCGACTTAACCATTTACATCTCTGTCTGTGGCAGTCAATGGCAGTTGGAAAGGTTACCTGTAAACATCTGACATGATTCTCTGACTATATAAGCTGTGTCTTTATGCATTTCTCCACTTCACCTGAAGAAGGAGCAGCGCTCCGAAAGCTTGTGATTTCAAATAAAGCTGTTGGACCATAACCTATTAATGTTAACATAGGTTAGATTGCTTTCTATCAAAGATGGCAGTGGCAGAGACTAAGGCCTCGATTTTTGGAGGTGTGTGGGAGCCCGGTAGTGAACGACGCACCCGGCAGGGTCAAGAACGTGGGGGCACTGTCGATTTTACTGGCTAGGCCTCATTTGAATAAATAGCTGCAGAGTCCCGCCCGACTACCTGGCCGGCGGGCATTTGGCCAAAGCCGGGAATCCGTGGGAATGGCCCCCGGCAATCAGTGGTTGGAGGAAATTCCCAGTGGACAATCGGGGCGGGGGGGGGGCGGTGTTTAATGTCAGTGGACAAACGGGGGGTGGGGGGGGTTTAATGTCAGTGGACAAGGGGGGGGTTTTAATGTCGGGGGACAGTCGGGGGGGGTTTAATGTCGGGGGACAGTCGGGGGGGGTTTAATGTCGGGGGACAGTCGGGGGGGTTTAATGTCGGGGGACAGTCGGGGGGGGTTTAATGTCGGGGGACAGTCGGGGGGGGTTTAATGTCGGGGGACAGTCGGGGGGGGTTTAATGTCGGGGGACAGTCGGGGGGGGTTTAATGTCGGGGGACAGTCGGGGGGGGGGTTTAATGTTGGGGGACAGTCGGGGGGGGTTTAATGTCGGGGACAGTCGGGGGGGGGTTTAATGTCGGGGGACAGTCGGGGGGGTTTAATGTCGGGGGACAGTCGGGGGGGTTTAATGTCGGGGACAGTCGGGGGGGGGGTTTAATGTCGGGGGACAGTCGGGGGGGGTTTAATGTCGGGACAGTCGGGGGGGGGTTTAATGTCGGGGGGGGGTTTAATGTCGGGGGACAGTCGGGGGGGTTTAATGTCGGGACAATCGGGGTGTTTTAATGTCGGGGGACAGTCGGGGGGGGTTTAATGTCGGTGGGGGGGGTTTAATGTCGGGGGACAGTCGGGGGGTTTAATGTCGGTGGGGGGGTTTAATGTCAGGGGACAGTCGGGGGGGGTTTAATGTCGGGGGACAGTCGGGGGGGGTTTAATGTCGGGGGACAGTCGGCGGGGGGTTTAATGTCGGGACAATCGGGGTGTTTTAATGTCGGGGGACAGTCGGGGGGGTTTAATGTCGGTGGGGGGGGTTTAATGTCGGGGGACAGTCGGGGGGGGTTTAATGTCGGGGGACAGTCGGGGGGGGTTTAATGTCGGGGGACAGTCGGCGGGGGGTTTAATGTCGGGACAATCGGGGTGTTTTAATGTCGGGGGACAGTCGGGGGGGTTTAATGTCGGTGGGGGGGGTTTAATGTCGGGGGACAGTCGGGGGGGGGGGTTTAATGTCGGGGGACAGCCGGGGGGGGGTTTAATGTCGGGGGACAGTTGGTGGGGGGGGGGGGGGCGGTTTAATGTCCGGGGACAGTCGTGGGGGGGGGGTGTAATGTCCGACGACAGTCGGGGGGGGTGGGGGGGGTGGGCGTTACTGGGTTTGGGGATTGCCCCAAGATCGCGGGGCTTCTGGGGCTGGGGATGCCCAAGGAGTCCTTGAGTAGTTGGGGGTGGGGGATGGGAACACTCCTGGCTCACAAGGAGTTCAAAGACAAAGTTTTAAAACTTACCTGGGCCTCTTCTGTCAGTTGGCTCCTTCCGCCTTGTGGCTGCCGCTGGACAGAAGACAGCGCGGGCCTCTTCCCGCATGGACCGTAAAATTACATCATGGCGCCGATGACATCATCAGGCTGCGACTTTTGAATCATAAGTAGGCTTCCAACTGCTTTTAGCGAGATCCTCGTTTAGGGCCTGAATCGCTGCTGTAAATAATGGCCCAGAATTTGCTGGGAAAATAAATGCGTTAAATGCGCACGCCATTATTGGTGTGTATGATAAAAACAGCAATTCGTGGCGAGGCAGAGACACGCTGTGAGTTGCAAATCGCCACAAATTGTTGGATGATTCCACCGTTAGCTCATGAAAATGGGAGCTCGCCGTCAACCTCCATGAGTCAAGAAATTGCTGCACTGTTGAAACAAAATTAAACTTGCCACAGAAATTTGGGGCTGGTATTTAACAACGTAAGGACCTTTTTAATGATGAGATTTACATTCCTGCAAAGTCGCTCAACCTCTGAGGCCCAGAAAGGGAACAATTGAAACTCTGAAGTCTCTCTCCTGCAGGTAATAAATTGTTCCTAGAGGTATTTTAAATTTAAAAAAATCTTACTTTTCCTTTCTGTTTCTTTTTTCTCTCTCTCTATCTCTTAATCCAATTTTCCCCCTCTCTTTTTATTTCTCTTTCTGTATCTAATTTGACTCTAATTTAACCTATTTTCTTCTCTGTCGTTCCTCTGTTTCTCACTCTATCCTTAAATTTAATTGGTTAAGCCGAAAGACTGTTGTTCCCGTCGTTCGCCAAGGTCCCAGATGCCCCGTTGACCTCGCAGTGCCGTTAGCGGCTGGAACTTCTGGTAATTTGCAGCGCAAAAAATTTTGGAGCTGAAGGATGAGGGGGCAAAAAAACAATTTACGGGGAGTAATATGTTGGTGTTTGAATGGAGTGCTAAATTTGTGCTATAACAAAAAGACTTTTAGTTGTTGACATAAATGAAAAATAAAATTTAGATCAGAAGCTTTACAGTTGGGCCTTTTTAACTTCCAAGGTTTCAGTGATATTTGTCTGTGTACACATTTACTTTTAAGGCATTTTGACTCCTTTTAGAATTGTATTTTTTGAGGACCTATAAGCGTCATTTGTAACAGGGAGAGTGAGGAGGAAAAGGTTTTGAGTTATTTATATTGCTACTTTTATGTGTGTATATTGTTCCTTTTTTTCTTATCACGCATATGTAACTGTCAGTCTCGACAGAAAAAAACAAATGGGATGCAAAGTCAGTGCTTGCTCATTTTGTTTGCCCATTGTAAAGCTGTCTAACTTTGGGTCCTGTTATAGTGGGGTGGGGAGAATTCAAAGGAAACCTCAGACATTTGTTGGTTTTAAAATCACTATTAATCCCTTGAAACCTGCTGGGCTACGCAGTGGGAGGTTATTGTGCCAGAGGAAACAGTGTCTAGCAGTGGAAGATAATCACTTGTCTGCTTTTGTCACCCTCTAGTTGAATTGTTTCCCTCTGCTGGTTATCTCATTACATTGCTAGCCTTTTGCCCTGATGGCTTCCCCGTGACTCATGCTTGCTGGTAGACAGAGCTTTTTTTAAAAAAATGAGTTTTGTTTACACAGGATATATCTCAGGAAGGCTATGGAACTCGGACTGTGCCTCCATTGACTCCTAGCAAGCCCAACCATGAAGATTTGAATTTGTTACAGCAGGAGAGACCATCGAGTTTGCCCGTAAGTGACTCATGATGTTGCTTGTAACTCAATTGAGGCTCACTGTTTAGAGGTGCTGTGAAAAACTTGATATTTTGTTAGTTCATAGAATCATACAGCACAGAAGGAGACCATTCAGCCCATCATGTCTGTGCCATCTCTTTGAATGAGCTATCCAATTACTCCCCTGTTCTTTCCCCATAGCCCTGCAATTTTTTTCTTTTCAAGTACATATCCAATTCCCTCTTGAAAGTTACCATTGAATCTGCTTCCACCACTCTTTCAGGCAGTACATTCCAGATCATCATAACTCACTGCGTAAAAAAAATTCTCATCCTGTGCCGCCTGGTTCTTTTGCCAGTTACTCTAAATCTGTGTTCTCTGTTTACCGACCCTCCACCCACTGGAAACGGTTTCCCTATCTACTCTATCAAAATCCCTCATAATTTTGAACACCTCTATTAAATCTCCCTTTAACCTTCTCTGCTCTAAGGAGAACAATATATATACACACACCTGCCCCAAAACTTGTAAGTTAAATAATTGTAGTCTAACCTTTGTAATTATCAATGAGTGGGAAAAATCAAAAGTGGAAAAGTTACTTACTCGGTCATTGAGTACTGAATGCAATTTAGAGTAATTGCTCTTCACATATTGCCTATTTATGTTGAGACATTAGTTTTCTTTTGCCCTTGGACTTTGGAGATCCAGTCTTGCAAATGCACAGCAAGTGATTACTTTACCATCATATGGGTATCCTTTGCAGCCCTGGAAGTTTAAAGACCTACTCTGATGTTGTACCAGACACCCGATTTCAGGGAAGGGACACTAGTATGATCCCCTTGATTGGAGGAGTATATTTTCCAACCAGCTGGTTTTAGAGTGATTTAGAATTGTATCTTTTTATATTAATTGAGTCAGTTCACTTGCTGCCTATTAGAACCAGCTCTTTTTCCTATGATATATGAAACTAGCTTTATATATAGCATTGTTTGAAGAACAGAAAGGATTATTAAGTTATAATATGTGAAGTATTGACTCAGTTACAAATTGAGTATGTCAGTTAGAGGTATACATTGAATGCTCCTTAGGCCAAATGGGGCTTGTTGCAAGTCTATTTTGAATATAAATTGGTTAAAATGTATTCCAGGAGTAGGGTCTTTTTCTGTCGGAAAAGAAAGTGGGATACATTTACCCCTAACTTGTTTTCCAGCCGAACTTTCAAATGGATAGGTGCCTCATAGTGGATCGTTCTGATAGCCCAACTGCACGAATGGTATTTGACTCCTGGGATGACTAAATATGCTGTAAAACTGCAGCAGCCATTTGTATAGTCCTCTACATGCTTTAAATTTCAAACTATAAAAATAATTTGTGTAACAAAGCTGCATCTTAAAGTTTCATAATGTTTGAATGAAAATTTATTTCATTGAAACAGTTTTTAATGAGTGTACAGTTTTAAAGCAAGAGCAAAGAGGAAATGCAAAAGGAAAAACCAGGCATGATTTGTATTGAGGATTTTTTTTTAAATTGGTAAACTTTGTGTTCACCAATATCAAAAAAATGCAGTGTTGTCAGTAAAGCGTCATGGGTGTGTGAAAGTTTTGTATTAAGTCCACTTGAATTGTAAAAATTAGCCAAAGTAGAATTCTTTCTGAACATTGGTTGTGCCTAGAGAGAACATTTTGGCCTAGAAATTCAGTAGCGCCCCGTTTGGGGCGCCAGCCTCGCCAGGGCGCCAAAAGTAGCGCCCCGGAAGTAGTTGCGGCCGCCCGCCGGAAATTCACTTTGCGCGCCCCAGAGGGAAGCGCGGCGCTACTGGAGGCGCCCCGCATCCCTCTTGGGGCGCTGCAGCTGAATATCGCTGCGCAACGTGCTGCAGCGCCACACGCTGCGGCATGGCGCGCTGCGGTACTGCAGGCCTTCCTCCCCTTCTTAAAGGGGAGGGGCCTTGTGCAGCGCGATCGAGGATCACGAGTGCCGGCAAAAGAGCCCGGCACCGAGGAGAAGTGCCGGGCTCTTGGAACGCAGTCGGCACTCCGCGGGGGTCGGGGGGGGGGCGCTCAGGAGGCCGGGGATGGCAGCGCGGAGAGGTGCTGGCAGGTGGCCAGCAAAAAAAAATGGCCGCCCCGCACCTCTCCTTTAATTAGCGCCTCTACCGCCGCAGGTAGGCCCCCTGAACCGTGCGCAAATAGCGTCCGGCGTTAAAGCAGGGGGCGCAACTAAATATCGCGATCGGGGCGCTGCGCACACCGATGATTCCATCGGTAATGGCGCAGCGCTAACGGCTAGCGTCGCCATTAGCGTCCTGCTAAATTTAGCGGGAGGCGTGGCCAGTGGCTTCCGACCCACTTAACACCCTCTTAAGGCGCTAATGGGTGGCGTAGCCCACTGAATTTCTAGGCCTTTGAGTTGTAAATTTACCAAAGTTAGAAATGCATTTTTCTATAACTGGTTAGTACTGAGTGTTCAAGAACTGAGTTATAAAGACTGGGGGAAACGTTGACTTTTCAGTTTTATAAGGTGATCGAGAGGTAATCTTAAAGAGATATGCAAGATAATAAATGGTATGGAAAAGGTAGATCTAAAAACCCATGAGAGTAGGGCAAGGGAACACCCATTCAAATTGGTAAATGGAAAATTTTGAACTGATTTTGAAGTTCTTCACACAAAGTAATCAACACATGGAATGAACTTCTGGTTTGGTTAGTGAAGGCAAAAACCCTAGATTCATTTAAACAACAAACCGTTGGATGCCTTAATGGGGTGACTGTACGGTCTTCCTGGGTGAATAAGCTAAGATGGGTCAAATGACGTTCCTCATCTGTATCTATCTTGTAATCCAATAGGTTAAGTAAGCCCAGTGACAACGTTGGGGTTGTTAATGCACATTTTCCAATTTTTTTCCACCTAGTATCTGTGTTAAGCACAGAGCCAGTTATAACATAAGCCTGATGTAGGGTGCAGTTTCCTCTAATTTGCACTAGCATTGTGCCTTAGCCCCAACTTCAGAACACCCTCTACTGCATCAATATGCATTAAAAAAAAAATCCTTAGTCAAACATGTGGTAAATCTGAAAGAGATTGCCAATTTAATATCAATCCATGTTAAAGTGAAGCGGTTTTTATTATGGACATACTCTCGTGGAGATTTGTTGAAACTGGGTGACTTATTTTGCTTTGGACCCTTACTGCCAGCAGAGGGAAATGACTTTCATCCATCAATTGGCACTTCATATTTACCCAGATCCCAGTAGTGAAGCGACATTGTTCCAGCCATTTCACCATATCCCCAGGAATCTCTTTCTGTTGATTCTTTCTCTGTGTTGAAAAGAAGAATATACCTAAAACTGTATGAGAATTTTGAATTGTACCAAGCTTTTATTTTAATTTGTCAGTCACTGTTTGGTTGGTGAGCTCTTCCTGTCATTTTATATTTATAAATAGTTTAAATCTTGTAAACCTTTTTTCTTGCCTTCAATTTTCTGCTCTCCTAAAGGTGCTCACTTAAGCTGGACTACAGTTCCACCAGAACAGGTGTCCTCCAGTACCTCACCCAAGTGATTGCAAGTAGAAACCTTTGTCAGATGCTTCCCATCTGCATCCCACTCTAATAGTTCAGAGATCTCAGCTGGCACCTTTCCAGTTTCCTCTAGGCTGGGAGATGACCAAGGATATGACTACATGCCTTTAACTCCCCAAACTGGGAAACAGGTTAAATCTCCATAACTGTTAATATTCCTACAGGCTAGCATTATTATAGGGGCCTATTGCTTGAATAGAGCTTCTCCACAAACTCCTCTGGCTAGACATGAAGGTGAGTGCCACCTTGTCAACACCTTTATACACACACACACACACACACACACACACACACACACACACACACACACACACACACACACTCTCTCTCTCTTTGTGGGTCTACAAAATCCCCCATACCATCCTTAACATTGATGAATTGGGGAGAAGTCTGCATTGTGGTGAAAATTCTGATGCTCTCAGTCTTTCTGCTATCGTGCTGCAAAGATCTGTAAAGGCACACTCTGCCAGTGGCTTCAAAAGGAATGAGAAGAGCTTTACCAAAATAGGCAAGTTATTATGCAAGGGCCAGATTAGAAGCTGTGGACCAAATTTCACTGCACAACCGCACCACTTCTGCTCCACATCAGAGATTACTTTAACAAGAGAGGATTTGTGGGGAGCATAGAGGATAATAATTGCTACAACCTCTATCTTTAACAGAAGAAGAGGGCTTGTTCAACAATCTTGCAATGAACGTACCTCACCTTCACAAACTCTACCCTACTCTAATGTATGATTGCTGGCACAACTCTGCTGCATACATTTGGTCTTATCTTTCACTCTGTAATTCTTATGGACAAAGATTTAAAAGGCCTACCTTCACTTCAGACCC
The DNA here is from genome assembly GCF_052327205.1 of Somniosus microcephalus. NCBI lineage: Eukaryota > Metazoa > Chordata > Chondrichthyes > Squaliformes > Somniosidae > Somniosus > Somniosus microcephalus. Next base: position 115,077,835 of record NC_140989.1, read on the forward strand.
CACCCCGTGCCTACATAACTTGTTCTCAACAGGTGAATGGTCCTCTGCAGGGTGTTAACTTGCCCATTTCTTTTTATCAGTGAGAAGGAGTATGCTGCTAATGCAACATCCCACATTACACGTAACTGTGGGACATTTGCTAGATGAGCGAGTGATGGAAACTGCCCCAACAATGTCTTTACCTACCATAAGTGAGCCTCTGATGCATGTTCCTTATCCTTCCCAAGCCCCCAAATCAAGGTAAATACCCTGATAATACATAGATACATAGAAGATAGGAGCAGGAGTAGGCCATTCGGCCCTTCGAGCCTGCTCCGCCATTCAATGAGATCATGGCTGATCATCCAAATTCAGTACCCGGTCCCTGCCTTCTCCCCATATCCCTTGATCCCTTTAGCCTTAAGAAATATATCCAACTCTTTCTTGAATATACTTAATGAACTGGCCTCCACCGCCCTCTGTGGCAGAGAATTCCACAGGTTCACCACTCTCTGGGTGAAGAAATTCCTCCTCATTTCAGTCCTAAATGGCTTACCCCTTATCCTTAGACTATGACCCCTAGTTCTGGACTCCCCGGCCATCAGAAACATCCTTCCTGCATCTAGTCTGTCCAGGCCTGACAGAATTTTATAGGTTTCGATGAGATCCCCTCTCAATCTTCTAAACTCCAGTGAGTATAAGCCCAATCGACACAATCTCTCCTCATACGTCATTCCTGCCATCCCAGGTATCAGCCTGGTGAATCTTCGCTGCACTCCTTCCATGGCAAGAACGTCCTTCCTCAGGTAAGGCGACCAAAACTGCACACAATACTCAAGGTGTGGTCTCACCAAGGCCCTGTACAACTGCAGCAAGACATCCTTGTTCTTGTACTCGAACCCTCTTGCTACGAAGGCCAACATACCATTTGCCTTCTTAACCGCCTGCTGCACCTGCATGCTTACCTTCAGCGACTGGTGTACAAGAACACCCAGGTCTCTTTGCACTTCCCCTTCTCCCAATCTATTACCATTCAAATAATAATCTGCCTTCCTGTTTTTGCCACCAAAGTGGATAACCTCACATTTATCCACATTATAGTGCATTTGCCATGTTTCTGCCCAATCACCCAACCTGTCCAAATCGTGCTGGAGTTTCACGACATCCTCCTCACAGCATACCCTCCCCCCCAGCTTTGTGTCGTCATGCTCCGTACCTAATGTTAACACATTTAATTGAACTCTAAGGTCCTCACTGTATGTAACTACAAGTAGCATGAAATGTAACCTGTAACATGACATCATGCAAGAAAGTTCTAAGCTTCACTAGTTAATGAAGTTTTTTTTTTAAATGGCATGTTCACAGAAGTCTTCATTATAAGATTGCTGTGAAACAAGAAACATTCTACACAGGTGTTTATATTTCTGCCTCTTAATATTAAGCTTTAGAAATGTCCTTTTTGTGCAAGTGGGTATTTTGAAAGTTTAAAAAACAGGTTGGTCCAGTGGTGCAGTACATATAATTTGACTCAGAAATCTACCCCCTCAACATGTTCATATGTACAATCTTTAAGGATCTTTAATATCCATTTTTGCTGCTGACTTTTTTCTTAAACACCTATTTTTCAGGTGGTTTTCAGATTCTATTTTTAACTTCAAAAAGTGAGAAAAAAGTCAGAGGGAAAAAATTGGATGGCAAGAAACCTGGGTAGATTTAGAGAAAATTAGTATTTATTTGGAACATTGCTAAACTTTATTGATGAATAGTCAGTCAACTGGAACATGCAAACAAATTGTGTACTTTTAACTGATTAGGACACAAATGAAGTAAGCAGGTTGAGGTGAGTGATAGCTCACAGGATACCTCCTCTTTTGAGACTATTTGCTGTTTTTTACCTTATTGATTGAGATCATGCTCCCTGCAATTCATGGGATAGAGGCCAAATGTTATGATGCAATTATGTAAATCATCATGATATGCGCAGTGCAGCCATGCCTACAGTAGATGTGGAACCAGTTATGTGCATCTACTTGCCTGTGTCATGATGTACAAACTGGGTTCACATGTTCAGTGGTCCAATTTGTTTTGGACACCTTTCTATTTGATTTCAGGTCAGTGATGGAACAGTGTATTGCATATTGTCTTAAATTATGATTCCCTTTATCTGCACTGAAGTAAGTTTTTCAATAGCAATTTGCTGACACACTATATATTTAGACGTAATTACACAGATGGAGAAGAGGAAGCAGTTTAGGTCCTTATTGTGCCTTGATAGAAAATGACTTATGACATTTGTATATATTGATAATGTTCCATCAACAGGAGGTATGGCATACCACTAATGCTGCTAGCGCACTTAAAATTTGTGCCTCTTTTGTGGGTCCTGAGTGCAGTCATTCGAGGTTGTGGAAAATATAGTCTTATCCTATTGGCCCATCAAAGGGGACTGATGGCACAGTAGAAAGGGGAAAGCAGTCTATGTAAAAATAGAGCATGGTCTATGAGTGGCAATATAATAGTGGCATTAGTTGTGGATTTCAGGAGTCTAAACGAATTGCATCTGGCTCCACTTATATGGGATGCAGATATAGTGGCTAGCTGCTTGCAACAAAAAAAAAATTCAAATCCCAAACCTGTGGAATTCAATGATAAATCTGTTGCTTACAACTGCCATTAATGCCATTTTATTAATGGCATTTGCAGCCACTTGTAAATAATTGATTTGTTTTGGGATGTGAAGTTTGTGATTTTTAACTCCATTCCAGTGATTCTAATTGCTTTGGCAGACTTGAACGCAGGAAGATGAGTGAAAAATGTAGTGGGGTTGAATTGTAGCATGCCGGTTCAGATGAGTAGGAGGTGCATCAACTGTAGCATGCTGGGGAGGTCAGCTAGATACAGGATTAGAAATTAATTCCTCCACTGATTTAAAAAAAAAAAAAAAATTGATCAGATGACTCATTCCCAGGTCTCATATCCTAGAACTTCTTTAAAAATCTTCAGTAGTGCAGTTAAAACATTTTTTAGTTTAGATCTTTAAAAACTAACTGTTCAAATAGTTATTATTTTATGGAAAGTTAGTTCATTTGTTTAAATCTGTGGAAGAAATAATGTAGGCCACTGTTATGAAAAAGCCACAAACTATAATTACTCTTAACAGTAAGATCTTTTAAATCCCAGAAAACTGCAGTCCTCCAGCTCTGGCTTTGTGCATCCTCCAGTCCCTTTGCTCCACTGTTGGCATCCATGCCTTCAGCCATCTAGGCCCCAAGCTGTAGAATTGCCTCCCTAAACTTCTCTACTTCTCTCTCCTTTTAAGTCCCTCCTTAAAACCTACATCTTTGACCAAGCTTCTGGTCACCCCTCCTAACATCTTTTTTGGCTCAGTATCAATTTTTGTCAGATTACGCTTCTGAGAAGCACCTTGGGACATATTTTTCTACGCTAAACACACTAAGATGGAAGTTGTTTTTTTGTCTCCTGACGATTCTGTGAAAAGATCATTATCAACCTGTAACCAGTGCGTATCCTCAGTCAAGTCTATTTACGTAACTGATTTTAAAGTTATACTTCATTTATAATTGCCAATGGAAGATAATTCAATGCATGTTTGAGCACCAATTTCCCATTTTAGATGCCAGAATATCTCTGACCTAAACAAAGGTTGGGCTGAAAAAAGCACTCCTGCTTTACTGCCATTAAAACGGTAGCGATCATTTTGACTGTTGTTTTCTCCCTCGTTCTAAAACTATCTTGCTGTAGAAATGAGACTGTTTTACCAGTGGAAAATCCTCTCTTCTCCCTCCCCCCGACACGCTATTTACAAGAGCTGCACCATCTAGTGGACCTGTCAGAAACTGGTGAAACTTACTCCCAGCTGTGACGGTCAGATTCAAGTGATGCTGGTTTAGAAGCCCCTTGCCATCTGGTTGTGAGTTAGGCACTAATCTAAGGTTGTTTTAAATACTTTCAAGTAAGATATTTGCCAAAATAACACATTGGGCAGGATTTTTTTTTTTAAACGGGGTTAAATATGGGTTAAAAGCTGTCATTAAATTCTACTGTTCTTCAGTATTTTATAACTCTGAACATAGCTTGATATATAACTATATACAGTCCAACATTTAGTAAGCTTTTCCCTTTGTGTGCTAAAGTAGATGCTTTAAAGGGTATGTTTCTGTGGAAAATACTACTTATTCTGCTTGGTTGCATTGGACAGCATTATTGTGATTTTTTTTTGCTGTCTGATAGTACCTTTCTGTGTAGATTGGAAGAATAGTCTGAGCTTGCCTCATCCAGTATGCTTTTCCCCACTTCCCCAAAAGTATATGGTCATATGGTATAGTCTGCCTTCTGACCACTCTGATATTTTCAGCAAATCTCATCAGGTGACATGGTCAGGGTAGAATTTTTCTGCCGCTCCCTCTGGCCGTTGGAAGCCTGAAATTACATCTGTGCCTTTGAAGTTGGGCAAACTGTTAGGGTTGCCATGGCGATAGGGTGGAGAATAGCCTCCACAGGCAGGAGATTGGTATTTAGCGTCTGAATGCTGCTGTACAAAGAGCTTGATGGGGGCCTGTATTCTCAGAGCTGAACCGCTGAAGTTGAGACAACTGATTCCTGGAAAATAAACAACCCAGCAAACTGTTTAATCAAAACTTTACTCTCGGGTTATTTCTGCAGATCAAAAATAGCATTTAGTTCCATTTCATAAGTACAGATAGTGAGAACAGTTATATAAGAGGTGTTGGGGGGTGGGGTGTTGGTGGAAGGGAAGAGGGACAATGGGGTTGTTTGGTGTCCTTAATAGGTGCTTAAAGATAATAAGCTAATTTTGATTTACTGCAGCACAGGAGTGCTCTGCATGAGGCCATGTCCCTTGGAGATGATTTAGTAACATATCCTGTATTCAGCTCCTATAGGCCCAGCTAATTTAATTAACTGAGTTTTTCTCACCTTCAACCTTTCACAAAGGTCTCTCCCACCAACCAAACGAATAGCCTATGTTTTGTAAGTTTTTTCTACGGCAAACCATATGTGTTATAGAGTTGAGTTTCTTCTTGGCCAGCCAGGTGTCCAACATGCATGAAAAACTATGCTTTGGAGAAACCCAAGAAGCAGAGTATCTGTTTGCCTGATAGTGGGCATACACACTCCATGTAGGGATATACCCTACCTGCCTAAGCCCAGAAAGTATGATTATAGGCTGACAAGAACTGGTTAAAACTATGCAACTTCCTAGCACAAGACACTGATCAGGTTTCTGCTCCTTGCCAACCTAGGGTCACCCAATCCAGTAAGACATTGACCTGCAGGGTTACGTGGAGCTGAGTGGGAAGAATCACAGCCCTCGGTGATGGGTCTACTCCTCCAGGGCCCATCAATGAGTCAGGCTGACTGGTCAATCATCAAAAGTGTAATGGATTACTATGGACCTGCCTGGCTCAGATATTGGATTATCGAGCCTGATCAAAAAGGTTAATGGAATGTAGGTCTTTATCTTGAATGGGTTGGAATACAAAAGTGAGATGGTGATGGTTTGATTGTAACAGAGCCTTGATCAGATTCCATTTGGGATACTGCAATTGGCCTTGGAGGAGGTGCAACACAGATTCACTAGAATCTAGTTTCTTTTCTTTCCAGTTTTGAAGAAGGGTCCAACCCGAAACGTCAACTCAAATTTCTCTCCACGGATGTTGCCTGACCTGCTGAGTTTTTCCAGCATTTTCTGTTGTTATTTCGGATTTCCAACATCTGCAGTATTTTGCTATCTTCACTAGAATTATACCGTACTTAGGGTTAAATTATGTGGACAGGTTGCATAAATTTGGTTTGTATTCCCTTGAGTTTAGAAGGTTGAGGGGTGATCAAATTAAGGCGTTTAAAATGTTAAAGGGGTTTGACAGGGTAGAGACAGAGAAACTATTTCCTCTGGTTGGGTAATCCAGAACAAGATTGCATATTCTTAAATATAGAGCTAGGCCAGTTAGAAGTGATTCAGGAAGCATTTTTTCACACACAGGGTAGTGGAAATCTGGAACTCTCTCCCCCAAACAGGCTGTTGATGCTGGGGCAATTGAAAGTTTCAAGTCTGAAATCGATAGACCTCTGTTAGGTAAGGAACAACATGCAAAGACTTTGGAGCTTCTTTCATTTGTTATTGTAACAGTCTCACTGGGTATTTAAAGAAGGAAACGCCTTGATCGGGTATTTTGTTTTATTCGTTTATGGGATGTGGGCGTTGCTGGCAAGGCCAGCATTTATTGCCCATCCCTAATTGCCCTTGAGAAGGTGGTGGTGAGCTGCTGCCTTGAACTGCTGCAGTCCATGAGGTGAAGGTACTCCCACAGTGCTGTCAGGGAGGGAGTTCCAGGATTTTGACCCAGCGACGATGAAGGATTGGCGATATATTTCCAAGTCAGGATGGTGTGTGACTTGGAGGTGCTGGTGTTCCCATGCGCCTGCTGCCCTTGTCCTTCCAGGTGGAAGAGGTCGCGGGTTTGGGAGGTGCTGCCGAAGAACCCTTGGCGAGTCGCTGCAGTGGATCTTGTAGATGGTACACACTACAGCCACGGTACGCCAGTGGTGGAAGCAGTGAATGTTTAAGGTGGTGGATAGGGTGCCAATCAAGCGGCTGCTTTGTCCTGGATGGTGTCGAGCTTCGAATATTGTTGGAGCTGCACTCATCCAGGCAAGTAGAGAGTATTCCATCACACTCCTTACTTGTGCCTTGTAGATGGTGGAAAAGCTTTGTGGAGTCAGGAGGTGAGACACTCACTGCTGAATACCTGGCCTCTGACCTGCTCTTGTTGCCACAGTATTTTTGTGGCTGGTCCAGTCAAGTTTCTAGTCAATGGTGACCCCCAGGATGTTGATGGTGGGGGATTCAGTGATGGTAATGCCGTTGAATGTCAAGGGGAGGTGGTTAGACTCTCGCTTGTTGGAGATAGTCATTGCCTGGCACTTCTGTGGCAGGAATGTTACCTGCCACTTATCAGCCCAAGCCTGAACGTCGTCCAGGTCTTGTTGCATGCGGGCATGGACTGCTTCACTATCTGAGGAGTTGTGTATGGCGCTGAACACTGTGCAGTCACCAGCGAACATCCCCATTTCTGACCTTATGTTGGAGGGAAGGTCATTGATGAAGCAACTGAAGATGGTTGGGCCCAGGACACTGCCCTGAGGAACTCCTGCAGTGCTGTCCTTGGGGCTGTGTTGATTGACCTTCAACCACCACAACCATCTTCCTTTGTACTATGTATGACTTCAGCCAGTGGAGCGTTTTCCCCCTGATTCCCATTGACTCAGTTTTACTGGGGCTCCTTGATGCCAAACTCGGTCAACTGCAGCCTTGATGTCAAGGGCAGTCGCTCTCACCTCATCTCTGAAATTCAGCTCCTTTGTCCATGTTTGGACCAAGGCTATAATGAGGTCAGGAGCTGAGTGGTCTTCACAGAACCCAAACTGGGCATCAGTGAGCAGGTTATTGTGATTTAAGTGCTGCTTGATAACACTGTCGATGACACCTTCACTCACTTTGCTGATGATTGAGAGAAGACTGATGGGGCAGTAATTGGCCGGATTGGATTTGTCCTGCTTTTTGTGGACAGGACATACCTGGGCAGTTTTCCACATTGTCGGATAGATGCCAGTGTTGTAGCTGTACTGGAACAGCTTGGCTAAAGGTGCGGCTAGTTCTGGAGCACAAGTCTTCAGCACGATAGCCGGGATGTTGTCAGGGCCCATAGCCTTTGCTGTATCCAGTGCGCTCAGCCATTTCTCGATATCATGTGGAGTGAATCGAATTGGCTAAAAACTGGCTTCTGTGATGGTGGGGACCTCGGGCGTAGGCCGATGTGGATCATCCACTCTGCACTTCTGGCTGAAGATGGTTGTGAACACTTCAGCCTTGTCTTTTGCACTCACATGCTGGGCTCCACCATCATTGAGGATGGGGATATTCATGGAGTCTCCTCCTCCCGTTATTTGTTTAATGGCCCACCACCATTCATGACTGGATGTGGCAGGACTGCAGAGCTTTGATCTGATCCGTTGATTATGGGGTCGCTTAGCCTGTCTATAGCATGCTGCTTCTGCTATTTAGCATGCATGTAGACCTGTGTTGCAGCTTCCCCAGGTTGGCACCTCATTTTTAGGTACGCCTGGTGCTGCTCCTGGCATGCTCTTCTACGCTCCTTATTGAACCAGGGTTGGTCCCCTGGCTTGATGGTAAAGGTAGAGTGAGGAATATGCTGGGCCATGAGGTTACAGATTGTGGTGGAATACAATTCTGCTGCTGCTGATGGTCCACAGCGCCTCATGGATGTCCAGATTTGAGCTGCTAGATCTGTTCTGAATCTATCCCATTTAGCATGGTGGTAGTGCCACACAACACGATGGAAGGTGTCCTCGGTGTGAAGACGAGACTTTGTCTCCACAATGACTGTGGTCACCTCTACCAATACTGTCATGGACTGATGCATCTGCGACAGGTAGATTGGTGAGGACGAGCTCAAGTAGGTTTTTCCCTCGTGTTCGTTCTCTCACCACCTGTCGCAGGCCCAGACTGGCAGTTATGTCCTTCAGTACTCGGTCAGTAGTGGTGCTACCGAGCCACTCTTGGTGATGGACATTGAAGTCCCCCACCCAGAGTACATTCTGTGCCCTTGCTACTCTCAGTGCTTCTTCCAAGTGGTGTTCAACATGGAGGAGTACTGATTCATCAGCTGAGGGAGGGCAGTAGGTGGTAGTAAGCAGGAGGTTTCCTTACCCATGCTTGACCTGAAGCCATGAGACTTCATGGGGTCCGGAGTCAATGTTGAGGACTCCCTGGCCCACTCCTTCCCGACTGTATACCACTGTGCCGCCACCCCTGGTGGGTCTGTCCTGCTGATGGGACAGGACATACCCAGGGATGGTGATGGAGGAGTCTGGGACATTGGCTGAAAGGTATGATTCTGTGAGTATGACTATGTCAGGCTGTTGCTTGACTAGTCTGTGGGGCAGCTATCCCAATTTTGGCACAAGTCCCCAGATGTTGGTAAGGAGGACTTTGCAGGGTCAACTGGGCTGGGTTTGCCGTTGCCGTGTCCATAGCCGGTGCTGAGGTTGATGCTGGGTGGTCTGTCCGGTTTTATTCTTATTATTGTGTTTCGTAGCAGTTTGTTACAACTGAGTGGCTTGTTAGGCCAGTTCAGAGGGCAATTAAGAGTCAACCACATTGCTGTGGGTCTGGAGTCACACATAGGCCAGATCAGGTAACGACGGCAGATTTCCTTCCCTGAAGGACATTAGTGAACCAGATGGGTTCTTACGACAATCCGATAGTTTCATGGTTACCGTTACTGATACTAGCGCTTTATTCCAGATTTAAATTCCCCAGCTGCCGTGGTGGGATTTGAACTCATGTCTCTGGATTATTAGCCCAGTGACATTACCACTATGCTAGGAGTTCTTGCATTTCACGCCTCTAAATGAATTTAAGTATTGTTTTAGAATCGTACGGCGCAGGAGGAGACCATTCGGCCCATCATGCCTGCGCCAGAGAGCTATCCAATTAGTGCCACCCCCCCTCTGCTTACCCCATTGCCCTGCAACGAGTCTGAACTGGGCAGTGGGAAAAGGGTGTTCGGTTCAGGAAGGTTTGGTTGCTCACTGATTGTATAGGTCAATACAGCCTTTTCTCCTCCTCCACTGAACAGAGCCCTCCTTTCCACCAGTTCCACTCTCCCACCAACCGCCACCTCCCCCACCCAACCCATGAAAATCTGACGTACAGATTTATTGCTTGTGCAGAGAGGGGGACAGACAATGAGCCGGGTCAGCACCATGTGTGTGCTCTCTTGCTAAGGTGCCACTTTCAAGTCTGTGGTCGGTCCGTGCTTCACTGGTAAAGTTAAAAGTGTCGGGTTCCGTTCCAGTGGGGCGGCGGGTATGTGAAAAAATCTTTCCCAAAATCATTAACCAAGGCACAGCACTGTCACGTGACCGCAGAGACCTCATCCGTGCCCAGAAGTGTCTCTTTAATTGGCTGTCGGCTCAAAATCATCCCTTTGCTCCAACTTCCTAATTTAAACAATGGCGAGGAAAAGGAAAATCATGGCTTTTGACCGTTCAGTCGTGAGTTGGAGTAAATTTTTATTAAAAATCACGTGTCTCGCGATTAATTTGCGAGAGTTTGAATTACTGAGGATATCGAGGGATATGGAGCAAATGCAGGTAAATGGAGTAGAGGTACAGATCAGCCATGAGCTAATTGACTGGCGGAACAGGCACGAGTGGCTGAATGGCCTACTCCTGTTCTTATAAGATAGCCATAAATTGTTATTGGGTGACATGAGGTTGAGCCTTCCCCAGAGTGTCAATGGGTACCAACAACTCTTTTCATACGAACATATGAAAATGACAGGCAGGAAAAAAAAAATCTGGTCCAGCAAGCCTGCCCCATGCAGTGTTGATGCATCATGATTAGAAACCTCCTACCCACCAGTAGCCATGTAATCTCCTGGGAGAGGTAAAAAAACTGATTAAAAAAAACCCAAGGCCAATTGGAGAAAATCCCTCTCCGAGTCCCTTAAGCAGTTGAAAATTAGTCCGGGAGACCACATTGACAGTGTTTTATATTGCCTGGTATTTCACCTACCAGCAAGGAACTGGGCCTGCTCTATTTAGAAGGTTGGCAGAGAGTCAGCACCCACTGCACGAGCCAACAACTTGTTCCAAAGATCTACAGTACTAACTTCTTTAAAAAGAAGAACCACCTAATATCCAAACTAGCCCTACCCTTCTGTAAATTATACGCATAACCCCTGGTCTTCCCCAGTCTGTTAAATTGAAGTAATCTGTCAATAAGAACACCATTTAGTCCTTTCACCATTTTATATAGTTAATGTATAAAGTTTTTTATGCTCGAAATCATCCTGTGGCCCTCCTTCCAAAGTCTCTATATCACCCACCATATGAATAATTAATGGAACTAAAAGCTGACAAATCCTCTAGACCTGATGGCCTACATCTTAGTGTTCTAAAAGAGGTGGCTGCAGAGATGGTGGATGCATTGTCTGTGATCTTCCAAAATTCCCTAGATTCTGGAACGGTTCCAGTGGATTGGAAGGTAGCAAATGTAACACTGCTATTCAAGAAAGAAGGGAGAGAAAAAACAAGGAACTACAGGCCAGTTAGTAACATCACTCATAGCGAAAATGCTGGAATCCATTATTAAGGAAGTGGTAACTGTTAGGCAGAGTCAGCATGGTTTTATGAAATGGAAATCGTGTTTGACAAATCTATTTGAGTTTTTTTGAGGATGTAACTAGCAGGGTAGATAAAGGGGAACCAGTGGATGTAGTATATTTGGATTTTCAAAAGGCATTCGATAATGTGCCACACGAAAGGTTGTCACACAAGCTAAGGGCTCATGGGATTGGGAATAATATATTAGCTTGGATATAGGATTGATTAAAGGACTGAAAATAGAGTAGGGTTAAATGGATCATTTTCAGGTTGGCAGGCTGTAACTAGTGGGATGCTGCAAGGGTCAGTGTTGGGGCCTCAGCTATTTACAATCTATATTAATGACTTAGGGACAGCGTGTAATGTATCGCAAAAATGTTCATAACATCTGTGAACTTGCAGACTATTCCCCCAACACCTGACATCTAGGTAATTTATCAAAATAGTGAAAAGCAGTGGCACGAATATCAATCCCTTTGAGTTGCTTGGTGAGCAGCAGAACCCCAAATAAAGTATAAGTGCATTGAAACCACCTTCTCGACCACAGCATGAACACACACCATATCCCACTGAATGATGATTCCACCAGTTGGGAGTGCAAAACATCTGCAGCAAATTGTTTCTCTCTCTTTATTAAAAAAAAAAAAAAAAAAATCATGATAGATACTGAACCTTAGATATATGAGCTTGTGTTCATGTACTCGTTCTCTAATTAATACGTTCCAGCAACAATTGTCTCGAGCCTCAGACATCCTCATCAACTATTTGACAGATGGTGGGTGGACTTCCACACTATATCTTACAACATGCAAGCTACCTTGATGTTCTTGATATCCAGTTGAATGACGCGTACCAGGCTTATTCTTCACAAGCTACTAAATGCAGGTCCTTATGCTAGAAGCTTTGGCAAATATACATGCCTGTTATGAAACTGACAACCAACCCCTTCAAGTTGATGATTAGCCAGTTGGTGTTGGCTGGAGCTTTACCTCCCTACAGCTATTTACCCTTTTTGTCCCAAGTCCATTTCATTGCTTAGTCCTGGATTTCACACGTGGCCTGAAACAAACCCTTCCATTTCCATGCCTGAGAGTTCTGAATTATGAAGGAGAACTGTTTGGAAACAGGTCTTACACACCATAAGCTTATTACAGGAAACCTTGTGTTATCCGGAGGCTAACTGTCCGGAATGCTCGAGCCACCGGCAAAAATCAGGAGCCGTTTTCGTTAGGTTTTTTTTCTTCTCGTTGCTTTTTTCCTCAACAGTCAAGCTCTGCAAGGTCTGCTGAAGCTGTTGCTAAGCTACAGAGACGCTTGGACTGTTTAGAAGCTGTTGCTAAGCAACAGGGTTTGTTGACAGATACGGAGCTCAAAAGCTTCCGTATCTTTCAACATTAGCGCTGGAGTGTCCGGCAGTTTTGAGGGAACGGCAACAGCTCGGTCCCGTCGGTGCCGGATAGCACAAAGTTTCCTGTATATGGAATTGAGACATTGTTGTCATTGAAGTGAAGCAAGAGACACCAGAGCTCCCTTAAGTTGAATTTCTTAACAAAATTAAAATACCAAAAGCAAAGTGCGTTTCCCTAGCGTCTTACAACGTACTGCAATCTTGTGTAAGGCTGCAAACTGCTCTATGCATTCAACATGAGAATGAAATCTTCCTTTTTGATTGTCCTGTGGGGCTTTCACATCCGATATGTGTGACAGCAATCAGAAAAACCACCTTAACAGTCAGTGATATCATAGAATCATAGAATTCTACACAGAAGGAGGCCATTTGGCTAGCGCTTTGAAAGAGCTATCCAATTAGTCCCACTCCCCTGCTCTTTCCCCATAGCTTTGCAAATTTTTCCTTTTCAAATATATATCCAATTTCCTTTTGGATGTTATTATTGAATCTGCTTCCACCACTCTTTCAGGCAGTGCATTCCAGATCATCGTAACTCAGTGAGTAAAACAATTCTCCTCATCTCCCCTCTGGTTCTTTTGCTAATTACCTTAAATCTGTGTCCTCTGGCTACCAACCGTCCTGCCACTGGATACAGTTTCTCCCTATCTACTCTATCAAAACCCTCATAATTTTGAACACCTCTATTCAATCTCCCCTTAACCTTCTCTGCTCTAAAGAGAACAGTCCCAGCTTCTCTATTCTCTCCACATAACTGTCCTCATCCCTATCAATGAGATTCCTTGATAATCTTAAGTCTTACTACCATACCCTGCTTGTAGATAGTGCAATTCCACCTACACTGGTTACTGGCACTGATCTCAAAGAATATCATTACTGCATCCCCACTCCCAATGACTGTCACTCTACCGATGGCTAGGTGTTGCAGTGTAGAGTCCACTTCCTGCCAACGAGCTGCTTGATTAACGTCCACCTTCTCGTGCTTATAGAAGAGCACGAGATGTACTGAAAGGCACTGTTAACCTAGCAGTGACTCATAAGCCTTGTTTATGTAATGATATTTAAAGCTGCACGGTCCCCTTTGTGAATAATAACGGATAATTTTGGTTTCCAAATTGAGGGAGATTCTTTTATTGTTACCTAAGTGACAGATGTCAGTGCTGGAGAATGAAATGTTTTGTCAGTCCCACCTCCAACCAATACCATGGTCAAGCACTAACAGGTCAAGATTGACGCCTTTACAATTATCTGACAGCGCCCCGTCAGTGCAAACTTGGAGAGCACCCCAGAATCATTAGTGTGACATACTCATTTCTCACAATTGCCTTTTTATGGTTGTTTCTGATTGTCCTGTTCCCATGTTCCTTGGCCAGCTATTGCTGAACTTTGAGCTTTTTTTGTGTTGTTGGACAAGTCTGTCAAAACGTTTAATGTAGGGTCCTTAATGACTACTGGAAAAAGCACTTGATTCTGTTTATCTGTACTGATAGGATCCTAATTCATCGTGCTGTCCAGTAGATTTCTGTTTTACATAAGAACATAAGAAATAGGAGCAGGAGTAGGCCATTTGGCCCTTCGAGCCTGCTCCGCCATTCATTAAGATCATGGCTGATCTTCTACCTCAACTCCACGTTCCTGCACTATCCCCATATCTCTTGATTCCCTTAACATCCAAAAATCTATCGATCTCTGTCTTAATTATACTCAACCTCCACAGCCCTCTGGGGTAGAGAATTACAAAGATTCACCACCCTCTGATTGAAGAAAGTTTTCCTCATCTCTGTCCTAAATGGCCGACCCCTTATTCTGAGACTGTGACCCCTGGTTCTAGACTCCCCAGCCAGGGGAAACATCCTCCCTGTATCTACCCTGTCAAACCCTGTAAGAATTTTGTATGCTTTGTAAGGGGAACTAATGGGGTAGATTGTTAGAAGGTATTTCCACTAGTTGGGGAATCTAGGACGAGGGGACAAAGCCTAAAAATTAGAGCCAGGCCTTTCGGGAGTGAAGTTAGGAAACGCTTCTACACGCAAAGGGTGGTAGAAATTTGAAACTCTCTTCTACAAATGGCAGTTGATGCTGGGTCAATTGTTAATTTTAAATCTGAGATTGATAGATTTCTGTTATCCAGGGGTATTAAGGGATATGGTGCAAAGGCAGGTATATGGAGTTAGGTAACAGATCAGTCATGATCTCATTGAATGGCGGTACAGGCTTAAGAGGCTGAATGACCTACTCCTGTTTCTGTGTTCCCATGTACGGCATTGACAATCGTTTTGAGAGTCATTGGACACTGGAAAGGTGCTGATTGATTGGCAGCAGGCTACTATGGTGCCCACATTCAAAAAGGGTGCCAAAACAAGACATCTATTGGTATCTACAGACCAATAGTCTTCCTTCAATCGAATGTAAAACAATGGAATCAATTATCAGGAGTAAACTTGGGGATGAACTGTACAATAATAACCTCATTAACAACAGTCAACATGGATTCAGAAGGGGTAGATCCTGCTTGACCATCTTCTTTGAGAAAGTGAAGCCCAAGTGGACTGTGGAAACCCTGTGATGTGCTGTATCCAATTAAGCAATGCCTCGATTTTAAAGTTCTCAGCCTTGTTTTCCTATCCGTCCTTGGCCTCGTTCCTCTCTATCTCAGTAGTTTCTTCCAGCCCCACAACCCTCTGAGATATCTGTGCTCCTCTAATTCTGGCTTCTCGAGCATCCCTGATTTTAACCGCTCCACCATCGGTGGCCGTGGCAAGGCCCTAAGCTCTAGAATTCTCTCCCTAAACCTCTCTGCCTCTCTTCCTTTAAGATGCTCCATAAAACCTACCTGTTGGACTAAGCTTTTGGTCATCTACCCTAATATCTCCTTATGTGGCTTGGTGTCAAATTTTGTTTTATAATGCGCCTGTAAAGCGCCATGGGACGTTTTACTACATTAAAGGCACTATATAAATGCAAGTTGTTGTTGTATCTAGTCTTATCAAAAGCTATTTGCTAAAGCTGTACATGAGAAACTATTAAGCTCAAATCTGCGAGGACTAAGGAAAATTTCAAATGGAAAGAAACTGGTTAAAGGGTATAAAATAACAGGTACTTGTTAGATGAGTTATGTTGTAGTGGTGGGGGCAGGGTGGGGAAGAGTATTGAAGAGGGATCAGTGTCGTGACTGCTACTAATTCTAATTCACATCAATGACTTGAATGCAGAAACTCAAAGCAAATTGTTACAGAATGAATTGGAAATAAGTGAGCAGAGTCATACATAGAAGTACGTAGAAGTTGCAACACAAACAGGTCATTCGGCCCAACTAGTCTGTGTCAGCATTTGACCTTATGCAAGCAGATAGTTCTAATCACACTTACCCACCCTGTTCCCATATCCCTTCAACCTCTTTTCCTTCATCCACCTATCCAATCTAAAGAATTTAACATTGTGTTTGCTTTGTTGAATGTTGTATTGGTTGGACAGATGAAATTTAATGCAGACAAGTGTAAAGTACTTCACCAGTATGAAAAATGAGCAATGGATGTTTTCCATGTATGGGGTTGAAATAGCTACGGCACCACACCTGTAGCCAGAGAGGATTGGAAAATGATGGTCAGAGCCTCCGCTATTTCCTCCCTTGCTTCTCTGAACAACCTGGGATACATTTCATCTGGGCCTTGCAATTTATCTGCTTTCAAAGATGCTAAACTCCTTAATACTTCCTCTTTCACTATGTTTATCCCATCTAATATTTCACATTCCTCCTCCTTAAGTACAATGTCTGCATCGTCCCTCTCTTTTGTGAAGACAGACGCAAAGTATTCATTAAGACCCATACCCATGACTTCCACCTCCGCACACAGGTTACCTTTTTGGTCTCTAATAGGTCCTACTCTTTCCTTAGTTATCCTCTTGCTCTTTATGTATTTATAAAACACTTGCTTTCCTTGATTTTACTTGCCA
Source organism: Somniosus microcephalus (assembly GCF_052327205.1). NCBI lineage: Eukaryota > Metazoa > Chordata > Chondrichthyes > Squaliformes > Somniosidae > Somniosus > Somniosus microcephalus. The sequence continues at coordinate 115,094,408 of NC_140989.1, forward strand.
ATATTTTTCATGCCCTCTCTTTGCTTTCCTAATTTCCTTTTTAATTTCAGCCCTGCACTTTCTATACTCCTCCCAGTTTTCTGTAGTATTAAGCTCTCGGTATCTGACATAAGCTTCCCTTTTTTTCCTTATCCTACCCTGTATGCTCCTTGACATCCAGGGGGCTCTAGATTTGCGAGTCCCACCCTTTTTCTTTGTGGGAATTTATTTGTTCTGAACCCTCACTATCTCCTCCTTGAATGCCCCCCACTGCTCTGACACTGATTTACCTTCAAGTAGCTGTTTCCAGTCCACTTTTGCTAAATCACATTTCAGCTTAGCAAAATTGGCCTTTCCCCAAGTAAGAATTTTACATTTGGTCTATCTTTGCCCCTTTTCCATAACTATACTAAATCTAACTGAATTATGATCACTACCACCAAAATGCTCTCCCACTGATACGCCTTCCACCTGCCCAGCTTCATTCCCTAAAACTAAGTCCAGAACTGCCCCGTCTCTTACGATAGCAAAATACTGCAGATGCTGGAAATCCGAAATAACAACAGAAAATGCTGGAAAAACTCAGCAGGCCAGGCAACATCCATGGAGAGAAAATAGAGTCAACGTTTTGGGTACAACCCTTTGTCAAGACCCCTCTCTTGTTCGGCTTACTATGTACTGGCTAAAAGAAAGTTCTCCTGAATGCATTTTAAGAATTGTGCGCACTTGATACCTTTTACGCTAATTTTATCCCAGTTAATAGTAGGGTAGTTGAAATCCCCTACTATTACTGCCCTATTGTTTTTGCACTTCTCAGAAATTTGCCTACATATTTACTCTTCTATTGCCCTCTGACTGTTTGGGGTGTCTATAGTACACTCCCAGCATTGTGGTTGACCTTTTTTTGTTCCTCACTTCAACCCATATGGCCTCATTTGATGATCTTTCTACCATATTTTCCTTCTTCACAGCTGTACTGGCTTCTTTAACCTGTATTGGAGACCCCCCTCCCTTTTTATCCCCCTCTCTATCTCATCTGAAAATCCCGTAATCAGGAATGTTGTGCTGTCATTCCTGCCCTTCTTTAAGCCAACAAGCTGGCCACCAAACTCTTGGCCTGAACACTTCCCTCTGCAACTGGACCCTGGACTTCCTAACAAACAGACCCCAGTCTGTCAAATTAGGTAACCACACCTCCCACCCCCCTGACCCTGAACATGGGGGCCCCACAAGGATGTGTGCTGAGCCCCCTCCTCTACTCCCTCTTCACCCACGACTGTGTGGCTGTTCATGGTTCCAACACCATCATCAAGTTTGCGGATGATACCACGGTAGTAGGCCAGATCACCAACAACGATGAGTCAGCCTACAGGGAGGAGGTCCAGCATCTCGTGAAGTGGTGCGCCGATAACAACCTGGCCCTTAACATCAAGAAAACCAAAGAAATCATTGTGGACTTCAGGAAGTCTAAAGGCGGAAGTCACACCCCCATCCACATCAATGGGGCTGTGGTGGAAAGGGTGGACAGCTTTAAGTTCCTCGGAGTCCACATCACGGAAGACCTCTCCTGGTCCCTCAATACCTCCTCTCTGGTGAAGGCGGCCCAGCAGCGCCTATATTTCCTAAGGAGGCTGAAGGGATGTAACCTGTCACCCCTGATCCTCTCTAACTTTTACCGCTGCACAATAGAGAGCATCCTGACAAACTGTATCACAGTATGGTATGGCAGCTGTAGCTACTATGACTGGAAAGCCCTGCAGCGGGTAGTCAAAACTGCCCAACGCATTACCGGCACCCGGCTACCGACCATAGAGCACATATACCAGAAACGCTGTTTACGGAGGTCACGGACCATCATCAAAGACCCTACCCACCCCAGCCACAGTCTGTTCGCCCTCCTGCCATCTGGGAGACGCTACAGATGCATTCGCACCCGTACGACCAGATTTAGGAACAGCTTCTTTCCCAGGGCTGTCATCCTACTGAACTCCACAAATAAACTCTAAAGCCTGCACATCTGCCAATGCACTTTATTATGGTTATGTTTATGTATTACAAGCCAAATGTATGTTGAATGTTTAAATGTCTTAATCTAAATGTACACTCTCGGGAGCCGCAAGCCTACATTTCGTTGTACTGCACTTGTGCACTAACAATGACAATAAAAGTTGATTTGATTTTGATTTGATTTTTGTTTCAGTAATAGCTATGATATCATACTTCCATGTGCCTACCTATGCCTTCAGCTCATCTGCCTTGTTCACTGGACTCCTTGCATTGAAGTATGTACCATTAAGCTCTGTCAAATTCCTTTTTTTTTAATGGGATGTGGGCGTCGCTGGCAAGGCCAGCATTATTGCCCATCCCTAGTTGCTCTTGAGAAAGTGGTGGTGAGCTGCTGCCTTGAACCGCTGCAGTCCGTGTGGTGAAGGTACTCCCATAGTGCAATTAGGGAGGGAGTTCCAGGTTTTTGGCTCAGCGATGATGAAGGAACGGCGATATATTTCCAAGTCAGGATGGTGTGTGACTTGGAGGTGGTGGTGTTCCCATGCGCCTGCTGCCCTCGTCTTTCTAGGTGGAAGAGGTTGCAGGTTTAGGAGGTGCTGCTGAAAAAGCCTTGGCGAGTTGCTGCAGTGTATCTTGTAGATGATGCATTCTGCAGCCACGGTACGTCGGTGGTGGAGGGAGTGAATGTTTAAGGTGGTGGATGGGGTGCCAATCAAGCGGGCTGCTTTGTCTTGTATGGTGTCGCACTTCTTGAGTGTTGTTGGAGCTGCACTCACCAGGCAAGTGGAGAGTATTCCATCACACTCCTTACTTGTGCCTTCCAGATGGCGGAAAGGCTTTGGGGAGTCGGGAGGTGAGACACTCGCCGCAGAATTCCCAGCCTCTGATCTGCTCTTGTTGCCACTCTTGTATTTATGTGGCTGGTCCAGTTAAGTTTCTGGTCAATGGTGACCCCCCAGGATGGTGGGGTATTCGGCGATGGTAATGCTGTTGAATGTCATGGGGTGGTGGTTAGACGCTCGCTTGTTAGAGATGGTCATTGCCTGGCACTTCTGTGGCGTGAATGTTACCTGCCACTTATCAGCCCAAGCCTGAATGTCGTCCAGGTCTTGCTGCATGCGGCATGGACTGCTTCATTATCTGAGGAGTTGCGAATGGCACTGAAGACTGTGCAATCATCAGCGAACATCCCCACTTCTGACCTTATGATGGAAGGAAGTGCATTGATGAAGCAGCTGAAGATGGTTGGGCCTACGACACTGCCCTGAGTAACTCCTGCAGTGATGTCCTGGGGCTGTGATGATTGTGCTCCAACCACCACAACCATCTTCCTTTGTGCTAGGTATGACTCCTGCCAGTGGAGAGTTTTCCCCCTGATTCCCATTGACTTCAGTTTTACTAGGGCTCCTTGATGCCACCCTCGGTCAAATGCTGCCTTGATGTCGAGGGCAGTCACTCTCACCTCACCTCTGGAATTCAACTCTTTTGTCCATGTTTGGACCAAGGCTGTAATGAGGTCTGGAGCCGATTGGTCCTGGCGGAACCCAAACTGGGCATCAGTGAGCAGGTTATTGGTGAGTAAGTGCCGCTTGATAGCACTGTCAATGATACCTTCCATCACTTTGCTGATGATTGAGAATAGACTGATGGGGCAGTAATTGGCCAGATTGGATTTGTCCTGCTTTTTGTGGACAGGGCATACTGGGGCAGTTTTTCCACATTGTCGGATAGATGCCAGTATTATAGCTGTACTGGAACAGCTTGGCTAGAGGCGTGGCTAGTTCTGGAGCACAAGTCTTCAGCACGACAGCCGGGATGCTGTTGGGGCCCATAGCCTTTGCTGTATCCAGTGCGCTCAGCCATTTCTTGATATTACGTGAAGTGAATCAAATTGACTGAAGACTGGCTTCCGTGGTCCCCACCACCTATGTTCTAGCCTTTGTTTCCTCTGCCTTCGAAACTCGCTTACTAATTTTCTGCCTTCCATTTCCAGCTTTGCTCCTCCCCCTTCTAAATCTACGCTCTGGTTCCCATCCCCCCTGCCAAGCTAGTTTAAACCCTCCCCAACAGCACTAGCAACCCCCCCGTGAGGTTATTGGTCCTGACCCTGTTGAGGTGTAACCCATCCGGTTTGTATAGGTCCCACCTCCGCCCATAACTGGTCCCAATGCCTCAGGTAGTTAAACTGACGCCATGATCTTCCTAAAGCAGTAAATAGAGGATGTCTCAGCAATAATGTTGAATCAGAGCAGTTCTTTCATTTGTGAAAGTCCCATAATTAATGAGGCCTGTAAGCACCAGTGAATTATAATGGTCTTAAGCAAAAGAACACCTGGAAACCAGTGTCAGTTCGAGGTACTTGTGTTTGCTTTATGGCTCGGTAGAACCTGAAGAGTTTCTTCAAATGAACTTTGGAACACTCTGCGCAGCTGCCAATTTACAACATGTGAAATAATCTATTTTCTGGGCAATGAAAATCTTGATTACGCCAATAGAAGTGCCATTACAGCTGGTCTATAGTTTGGTATTCTGAAAGTTACTACAAAAAATGAATGAGCTAGAAATCCATATCAAACCAAATGAGAAATCAATTGTATTTTGACCTCTAACATAATGTACACATCACTACATCCCCTCAAAAAAACAAAATTTGTGCTGCATCCTGATGAAACCCTCATCTATGCCTTTGTCACTTCCACACTCTCCTATTCCAGTACTCTTCTGACTGGTCTCCCATCCTCTACCCTCCGCAAACTTTAACAGCAACAACAACTTGCATTTATGCAGCGCTATACAAATGAAAGTTATTTTTGATCTTCCATCAGGTTTGTGTTTTTGGAACCCAGGAGACATCAGAGCCCTTCATCATTTAATACAAATGAGAGGTGCAGCAGTGGAGTAACAGTCACCATTTATATTTCAGCAAAATTGGGTATCACAGCTTGGCATGTGAAGCATAGTCTTTGCTTTCTTTTTACTATTTATTCTCCTTGAATATCTTCTTCACATTTGATTTATTTGTTTGCTACTTATTCCTCTCCTACTTTTTCAATCTGATTTTCTGTCCTTTATCTGTACTCAACATTGTTTTTAGATTTGTTAGTTTTTATTCTTTGTCTCAGTACTCCTGACTGCCTTCAGTTTTATACTAATTGAGGCAGAGTTCACCTATACTCCTTGGTGAAAGTGAAACAGCTGAAATAATTACGATAAGTTATACAGTGATTGTACTTAATGAGCCAAATAACAACGATGAGCATTTGGGGTTCAGACCTGCATGTTCCCAGTGTTTTCAGACCTGCCAGAGGTTAGACTTTTTTTCTCTACTTTCCAGGATTATAATGACTATAACTAGTACTACCAGAGGTCCAAGGTGAACTTGTTTTTTAGATCCATTTCATGGGGTTCACCTGTGTCTGTTATCTAGGAACATAGGAACAGAAGTAGGGCATCAATCTGTTTTGAAATTTTCAACTTCAACAAATTTTTGGGGGAGAGGGTTCCAGATTTCACCCACCCTCTGTGTGAAGTAGTGTTTCCTGACATCACTCTTGAACTGCCTAGCTCTAATTTTAAGGTTATCTCCTTCTTCTGGTCTCCCCCACTAGAGGAAATAATTTTTCTCTATCTACCATATCAAATGCTTTAATCATCTTAACACCTCAATTAGATCACCCCTTAATCTTCTATACTCAAGGGAATATAAGGCTAGTCTATGCAACCTGTCCTCATAATTTAACCCGTTTAGCCTCGGTATCATTATGGTGAATCTGCACTGCACCCCTTGCCAAGGTCAATATATTGGTGCGGTGCCCCGAACTGAACACAGTACTCCAGATGGGGTCCAACCAGAGCTTTATATAACTGTAAAATAACTTGTATTCCAGTCCCCTTGAGATGAAGGCCAGCATTCCATTAGCCTTTTAATTATTTTTTGTACCTGTCCATTAGCTTTTAGTAATTTCTGTACATGAACCCCTAAATCTCTCAGCTCCTCCACAGATCCTAGCTTCTCACCATTTAGAAAATACTCCGTTCTATCTTTCTTGGGTCCAAAGCGGATGACCTCACACTTCCCCACGTTAAACATCTGCCACACTTTTGTCTACTCACTTAATCTATCAATGTCCCTTTACAACTTACTGCTCCCATCTACACTATTCAAAGTCTGAACAGAGCGGGATTAAACGGAGTGGACTTGAACAGAGTGCTTTATTTGTGAATTTGGAAAGAGTGGGAATTTGGAGAAGAGTGGGAAGGAGTTGCTGCTTTTTGCCTACTCTACTTGTAGTGCTTTGTGTTACAGGTAGATATTTAATTTCAGTACCCTTAACTTAATCTAGATCAAGCAAGTAGTAAAGAAACTACACTGTAAACTAAGTTACCTAATTACAAATTTAATTAAAAAGAACAATGTCATATAGGGATGACAGTGCAGGTGGTGTGCCACAGCTGCAGCATGTGGGAGTGTGTGGAGAGCACTGACCCCGGACAACCACGTTTGCAGTAAGTGCCTGCATCTTGACGAGCTTCAGCTCAGAGTTTTTGAGCTGGAGTCTGAGGTGCAGACATTGTGGGGCATCAGGGATGGGGAGAGTTACCTGGACACTTTGATCCAGGAGGCAGTCACACCCCTTAGGTTAGGTTCAGATACAGGTCTGGTACGTGGTCAGGGACAGGAGGGTGTGACTGCAGCTCAGGCAGGTAAGGCAACCCCAAGTGCAGTGCTGGAGGAGCCTCAGCCTATGCCCTTGTCCAACAGGTATGAGGTTCTTGCTGCCTGTGTGGATGAGGGAAAAGCCTGCAGGATGGATGAGCAAGCTGACCATGGCACCATGGTGCAGAAGGCCAATCAAGTGGCAGGAGTGAAAGGGAATGTAGTTGTGGTAAGGGACAGTATAGTCAGGTGGATAGATACTGTTCTCTGCAGCCACGACTGAGAATTCCGAAGGTTGTGTTGCCTGCCCTGTGCCCCGGTTAAACACATCTCCTTGCGGCAGGAGAAGAAGTTGGAGTGGAAGGGGGAGATCCTGTTGTCGTGGTCCACGTAGGAAACAACGACATAGGTAGAACTAGGAATGAGGTTCTGCTGAGAGTTTGAGGAGCTAGGATCCAAATTAAAAAGAGGAACCTCAAAGGTAATAATCTCTGGATTGTTACCTGAGCCATGCGCAAATTGTCATAGGGACAAACAGATTAGAAGTTTAAATGCGTGGCTCAAAGAGTGGTGTGGGGGGGAAGGGGATTTGATTCATGGGACATTGGCACCAGTAGTGGGGAAAGAGGGAGCTGTTCCGTTGAGACGGGCTCCACTTAAACCGGGCTGGGACCAGTGTCCTGGCGAACCAAATAGCTAGGGCAGTAGACAGGGCTTTAAACTAATGAAGGGGGTGGGAGGATTCAGGAAAGAGTAAATTTAAAAGCAGTGAGAGAAATGTCAAGGCTCTAGAGCAGAGTAGAGTTTTGGGTAAAAATAAGCAGAGTGGGTCAGGAAGGGTCAGAGAGAGTAACAGGTAATGAGGCATCAGTGACTAAGGTGACATCATCAGGGAAAAATAGAAATAAGCTAAAGGCACTATATCTGAATGCACGAAGCATTCGCAACAAAATAGATGAATTAATAGCGCGGATGGAAATGAACAGGTTTGATCCAATAGCCATAATGGAGACGTGGTTGCAAAGTGGCCAAGGTTGGGAACTAAATATTCCAGGATACTTAACTTTTAGAAGAGATAGGCGAAATGGAAAAGGAGGAGGGGTAGTCCTGATAATAAAGGATGGGATAAAGACAATAGAGAGAAAGGATCTTGGCTCCAAAAATCAAGTAGAATCAGTTTGGGTGGAGCTAAGAAACAGCAAGGGACAGAAAACATTGGTGGGAGTTATTTATAGGCCCCCAAACAGTAGTTGTAAAGTAGGGCAGAGTATAAATCAGGAAACTAGAGGCGCATGTAACAAGGGTAATACAGTAATCATGGAGGACTTTAATCTACATATAGACTGGGCAAACCAAATTTGCAGTAATAATGTGGAGGACGAATTCATGGAATGTATACAAGATAGTTTTCTAGATCAGTATGTTGAGGAACCAACTAGGGAACAGGCTATTTTAGATCTAGTATTGTACAATGAGAAAGGGTTAATTTATAATTTTTAGGAAAGAGTGACCATAATATGAAAGAATTTTATATTCAGTTTGAAAGTGATTTAGTTAAATCCGAAACTAGGGTCTTAAATCTAAACAAAGCAAACTACGTAGGTATGAGGGGCGAGTTGGCTAAGGTAGATTGGGAAACTACATTAAAAGGTATGACGGTAGAGAAGCAATGGTTGGCATTTAAAGAATTAATACATAATTTACAACAAATATACATTCCACAAAAACCCCACAGGAAAAGTGGTCCAACTGTGGCTAAAAAGAGAAGTTAAAGATAGTATTAGATCAAAGGAAGAGGCTTATACTGTTGCCAAAAAGAGTAGTAAGCCCGAGGATTGTGAGGATTTTAGAATTCAGCAAAGGAGGAGCAAGAAATTGATGAAGAAAGGGAAAATAGAGTATGAGAGTAAACTAGCGAGAGACATAAAAACAGACTGTAAAAGCTTCTATAGGTACGTAAAAAGGAAAAGATTAGTGAAAGTAAATGTGGGTCCTTTACAGGCTGAGACAGGAAAAATTATAATGGGGAATAAGGAAATGGCAGAGAAATTAAACAAATACTTTGTGTCTGTCTTCACAGAAGAAGACGCAAAAAGCTTCCTGGAAATAGTGGAGAACCAAAGGGAGAATGAAGAACTGAAAGAAATTAGTATTAGTAAAAAAAATAATAGTGGAGAAATTAATGGGACTGAAAGCCGATAAATCCCCTGGACCTGATGGCCTACATCCTAGGGTTTTTTGAAAGTGGTGGCTATAGAGATAGTGGATGCATTGATTGTCATTTTCCAAAATTCCATAGATTCTGGAACAGTTCCTGCGGACTGGAAAGTAGCAAATATAACCCCATTATTTAAGAAAGGAGGGAGAGAGAAAACGGGGAACTGCAGACCAGTTAGCCTGACAGTAGTAGGGAAAATGCTAGAATCTATTATTAAGGACATGGTAACAGGGCACTTAGAAAATAATAATAGGATTGGGCAGTCAGCACGGATTTATGAAAGGGAAATCATGTTTGGCAAATCTGTTAATTTTGAGGTTGTAATTAGCAGAATAGATAAGGGGGAACCAGTGGATGTGGTGTATTTGGATTTTCAGAAGGCATTCGCTAAGGTGCCACACAGGTTATTAAACAAAATTAGGGCTCATGGGATTGGGGGTAACATACTAGCATGGATTGAGGATTGGTTAACGGACAGAAAACAGAGAGTAGGAATAAACGGGTCATTTTCGGGTTGGCAGGCTGTAACTAGTGGGATACCACAAGGATCAGTGCTTGGGCCTCAGCTATTCACAATCTACATCAATGATTTGGATGAGGGGACCAAATGTAATATATCCAAGTTTGCTGATGTTCCAAAGCTAGGTGGGAATGTAAGTTGTGAGGAGGATGCAAGGAGGCTTCAAGGGGATATAGACAGGCTAAGTGAGTGGGCAAGAACATGGCAAATGGAATATAATATGGAGAAATGTGAAGCTATCCACTTTGGTAGGAAAATTAGAAAAGCAGAGTATTTTTTAAATGGTGAGAGATTGGGAAATGTTGGTGTTTAGAGGGACCTGGGTGCCCTTGTACATGAATCACTGAACGTTAACATGCAGGTACAGCAAGCAATTAGGAAAGCAAATGGTATGTTGGCCTTTATTACAAGAGGACTTGAGTATAAGAGTAAAGACGTCTTACTGCAATTATATAGGGCCCTGGTGAGACCACACCTGGAGTATTGAATATAGTTTTGGCCTCCTTACCTAAGGAAGGATATACTTGCCATAAAGGGAGTGCAATGAAGGTTCACCAGACTGGTTCCTGGGATGGGGAGATTGTCCTATGAGGAGAGATTGAGTAGACTAGGCTTATATTCTTTAGAGTTTAGAAGAATCAGAGGTGATCTCTTTGAAACAGACAAAATTCTTACAGGGCTTGACAGGGTAGATGCAGGGAGGATGTTTCCCCTGGCTGGGGAGTCTAGAACCAGGGGGGTCACAGTCTCAGAATAAGGGGTCGCCCATTTAGGACTGGGATTAGGAGACATTTCTTCACTCAGAGGGTGGTGAATCTTTGGAATTCTCTACTCCAGAGGGCTGTAGAGGCTCAGTCGTTGAGTATATTCAAGACAGAGATCGATAGATTTTTGAATATTACGGGAATCAAGGGATATGGAGATAGTGCAGGAAAGTGGGGATGAGGTAGGAGATCAGCCATGATCTTATTGAATGGCGGAGCAGGCTTGAAGGGCCAAATGGCCTACTCCTGCTCTTATTTCTTCTGTTCTTATTCACTGTGCCACCTAACTTAGTGTCATCAGCAAACTTGGATTTATGGCTCTCTATTCCTTTGTCTAAGACATTTATAAATATAGTGAAAAACTGAGGCCCTAGTTTTTATCCCGTGGGACACCACTAGTCACATTGTGCCTATTTGAGTACATACCCATTATCCCTACTCTCTGTCTCTTACCTCTTAACCAATCCCTACCCATATCAGTAGGTTACCTCCAATTCCATGTGCTCTCATTCTTGTTAGCAGTTTCTTCTGTTGAACCTTATTGAATGTCTTCTGGAAGTCCATATAAATAACTTCCACAGATACCCTTAACTACCATATTGGTTACCTCCTCAAAAAATTTAGCTAGGTTCGTTAGAGATGACTTGCCTGTTACAAATCCATGTTGGCTCTCTCTGATCAGTTCAAGTGCTCAGTCACCCTGTCCCTAATAACAGATTCTAGTAACTTCCCCACAACAGATGCTAGACTGATAAGCCTATAATTTCCTAGTTTATCTCTCCTACTGTTCTTAAATAATGGAGTGACATTGGCAATTTTCCAATCCAAGGGGACAATTTGTAAATCGAGAGTTTTGTAAGAACATGACTGGATCATGACTAGAGCATCTCCGTTTGCCTTGAATTAAATTAGGTCTCTTTCAAAGTAATGGAATGGTTGACTTGAACGAACTGTATCTCTACCAATCAGAAGCGCTTCAATAGGTAGTTTTGGTGCTCCCTCCTGGCAAAAGTATGAGAGATGCAATATATCAGTCATATGGTAACAGAATTCAGCATAAATTGCCTTGAAAATAGCTTGCTGTTTTCCAGTATGCTCTTGTGCTTGAGATTTACAGAAAGTTAATTGCCCTCATTGTGATGAAAAGTAGTGTATTTCAGAATCTGTGATAATGTTACAACACTGGCTTTGATAATCTATTGTCAGCGTGTTTTGTTATTTGGGGCTTCTTTGTACTTTGCCTTACATAGAATTACATAGAGTGTACAGCACAGAAACAGGCTATTGGGCCCAACTGGCCCATGCAATGTTTATACTCCACACGAGCCTCCTCCCACCCCTCTTCATCTCACCCTATCAGCACATCTTTCTATTCCTTCTCCCTCCTGTGTTTATCTAGCTTTCCCTTAAATGCATCTATGCTATTCACCTCGACTAATCCTTGTTGTAGCGAGTTCCACATTCAAACCGCTTTCTGAGTAAATAAGTTTCTCCTGAATTCCCTATTGTATTTAATAGTGATCATCTTATATTTTTGGCCCTTAGTTTTGATCTCCCCACAAGTGGAAACACCTTTTCTACACCTACCTTATCAATCCCTTTCATAATCTTAAAGACCTCTATCAGGTCACCCCTCACAGCGTTCATTTTTCTAGAGAAAAGACCCCCAGCCTGTTCAATCTTTTCTGATAGGTATAACCTCTCAGTTCTGGTACCATCCTTGTAAATCTTTTTTGCACCTTCTCCAGTGCCTCTATATCCTTTTTATAAATGTGTAGACCAGAACTGTGCACAGTGCTCCAAGTGTGGTCTAACCAAGGATCTATACAACTTTAACATAACTTCTCGGTTTTTCAATTCTATCGCTTTAGAAATGAATCCCAGTGCTCTGTCTGCTTTTTTTATGGCCTTATTAACCTATTGTCGCTACTTTTAATGATTTGTGTATTTGTACCCCTAGATCCCTTTGCTCCTTTACTACATTTAGACTCTTATTTTCCAAGGAGTATGTGGCCTCCTTATTCTTCCTACCAAAATGCACCTCACACTTATTTTGTCGCAGTCATTCTCGGTGTTAACTATACCCCCCAATTTGGTGTCACCTGCAAATTTTGAAATAGTACTTCTGATTCCCGAGTCCAAATCATTTATGTAAATTGTGAACAACAGTTGTCCCAGCACCGATCCTTGTGGAACACCACTTCCTACCTTTTGCCAGTCTGAGTAACTACCCTTAACTGCTACTCTCTGTTTTCTGTATTGTAGCCAGCTTTCTATCCATTCTGCTACTTGTCCTGACTCCACATGCTCTGGCCTTAGTTATGAGTCTACTATGTGGCGAGAAGTTTACCTTTCTTGGTGTGCAATTGATTGTAGCGTTGTATAATGGGAATCCCCAGCAAAAAGCTGCAGTGATGTCAACAAGCTGTCGAAGCAGCCAATCACACTGAAGAATTCTCACAGACAGCAAACCAGGAAATGAAGAGCACTGAATTATCTGTACATTTAAAAAATGTTAGAGAGTGAAACAAAGATTCTTCTTACACTGGGGTTAAGGTAGAAGCTGGAATATCACGAACAAACTTTTTTAAATGTAATTTTTATCATAATGGAGAAATTTGACACTCCACAAATATAAAAATTAGTTTTTCAGTGCCAGAACGGTTGTTTAGCAGTCAATATGCTGTTAAAATTCCAGTTACACCTATTCCAACAAGGCTTAACATTTAATGGGGTATGTAACAGCGATATTAGGACGGAAAAGCTCAGGTTTTCGTCAGTTCCACTGATTTCACTGATTACACTGATTGCCGGCTATGGAATGGTGGCGGGGGGAGGTGTCCACAGCCTGCGCCTGAGCTGTGAATGGCTGACCGCAACTTCAGGATTTCCACGTTTAGATGCGCATGCTGAAGTTGCGGTCAGTTTCAGAGGAGTAATGACGGCGAACGCTCATTATCCACCGCAAAATCCGGGCGATTATATTTTCGGTTTCTAGATGTTTTTCTATTACATCTTTGAGTAAAGATTCCATTATCATTCCAGAGGCAGAACATGATCAGTCTTGTTAGTTGGATAGACAGGAAAAAATACACCAATGCAGTTCGTCAGGTTTTGAGTTTAGTAGTCTGATGCCAACAGGTACTGGGTATTTAATCCCAATCACTAGCTAGAAAATGCCAGTGATCTAAATTGGTAAGTTACAAGAAAATTCAAGCCTTTAGGGGAAAAAAATCTACTTTCTGGCAGTTCACTCACAAACCTAGTTATCTGGAAAGGGTTCTCTGCCACATGCTCTTATGTTTTGGTTTGCATGCATCTTTTACATAAGGGGAATTCTAGATAGTGCATTCTGAGTAGGATGAAATCACTGTGAACTGTTTGCTCAGTAACTGTATGCTGCATAACTTTCCATGAAAATTGGCGTCTAAAGAACACAGTTGTGATGGATTATTTATTTTGTTAAGCATAGTTCTGTGAAAGGTCATGTGACAGAGCAAAAGATTTAAAAGGACACTTAGGTCATCCCACCCAAAATGCAACAAGGGAAGTATAAGGCACTGACAACCCATACTGGTGAAAATCCAATTTTGCAGTTCTGAAAACACTTTGTCACATGATTCAACACACTTAAGAGGTAAATTACAGTGGACATCCCTCGTGCCCTGGTGAAATTTGGCAGATGATCAAACGTCTCCAAATGGTAGTTTAGCATGCATGGTACAGCAATGCCCTATACAAGGAATGAAGACAAGTAGAATACAATTACCAAAATTGAGTTTCACTTTGCTTGATTTGCATTGATTTATCTCAGATGGTGGCAGTGGATGTTAATAGGTTGCCCGTGCAGGTAGTGCTTCGCATACGGCTTTGTCCAACATAGATTCTGGCAGAAACTAGTTAGGTAGTTTCATGAACATGCCACTGCAATTTGTTTTTTCTTTTAAGATCACAGATATTAATTGTGCTGTTGTAGCAGAAGTGACAATTCAGATTATACTGTGATTTTGTGATTATACAAATTGTCCTTTTTGGCAGAGTTCTATATATTACCACATTTGACCCAATCTCGTTCTGTATTATATCATACCCTATGTAGCTGATGTTAAATATGTATCAGCAAACATATACAGTGCTTGAAGTGGAAGAAAGCCTACCAGGCAACTATAGTTGCCTCGGAAGCAGGTGTTCCCATGAGTGCTCCATTAGAGAGCCAATTTTATAACACTTGAATCATCCTGGAAAAATCTGGTATCATGAAGTTTCCATCTCCTGGTTGGCGCTTTTGGCCAAAGGATCCTGGCAGGAGCAGTTTACTTCATGTCAAATTTGTAAATTTATGGCTTAAAAGACCAAAATTCAGAAAAACCTGCTTTAGCTTCATTACTTCAGGAGCCTGATCCCCTCCCCTCTACACCACTCCACCTTGTCCCATCCAATCCTACCCCATCCCATCCCATTCTATCAAAAAAAAAAGTAGAAGCAATGGAAAAACAGTGCTTTGAACCAAATGCTACTGCAAATCTATTTTTAAGCACAATCAGCGAATTCCCCCTCAGTTACCTTAGTTAATTCTAAACAGAATCTGTATATAGAAGCACGTCTGACATGCTCCGTGGAGCTTAGTTTGTTTGATCTTACTTTGAAAAAGTATAGTCTATTTGCTAAAGTGTTTTTTTTTTCTTACTGTTTCAATCCATGTGCAATAAAATAGTATATATACTGTTTAAAAGTCTATATAATTAAAAGTCTCGTGTCTAGCGAACGTCTGTAGCTTCATATTATTTAAAGGTGTGATGCATCTTAAATGTATTGTATCTCCAGAGGGCAAAAGATTGGTGTTTGGTAACTTCACCTAGCAGGTAACGTGAGCTACCAATAATAAGTTTTTCTTAGGCAGTCCCTCGGAACCGAGGATGACTTGCTTCCACACTAAAAATGAGTTCTCAGGTAACTGATGAGTCCAATGCGAGACCTACAGTCTCTGTCACAGGTGGGGCAGATGGTGGTTGAAGGGGCGGGTGGGTGGGGTGCTTGGGTTGACGTGCGCTGCCTGCGCTTGGCTTCTGCTTGCTCCTAGCGAAGAGACTCGAGGTGTTCGGCGCCTTCCCAGATGCTTCTCCTCCACTTTGTGCGGTCTTGGGCCAGGGATTCCCAGGTGTCGGTGGGGATGTTACATTTTTTCAAGGAGGCTTTGAGGGTGTCCTTGAAGCGTTTCCTCTGCCCACCTGGGGCTCTCTTGCCGTGCCGGAGCTCCGAGTAGAGTGCTTGTTTTGGGAATATCGTATCGGACAATGTGACCCATCCATCGGAGCTGATCGAGCGTGGTCAAAGCTTCAATGCTGGGGATGTTGGCCTGAGCAAGAACACCAATAGATTTGCAGGATCTCGCGGAGGCAGCGTTGGTGGTACCTCTCCAGTGCTTTGAGGTGCCTGCTGTACATGGTCCATGTCTGAGGCATACAGCAGGGCGGGTATCACTGCTGCTCTGTAGACCATGAGCTTAGTGCCGGCTTTGAGGTCCTGGTCTTCAAACACTCTCTTCCTCAGGCGACCAAAGGCTGCACTGGCACACTGAAGGCGGTGTTGGACTTCGTCGTCGACGTCTGCCCTTGTTGACAGTATGCTCCCAAGGTATGGAAAGTGGTCCATGTTGTCCCAGGCCTTATCGTGGATTTTGATAATCGGGGGGCAGTACTGTGTGGTGGGGGCAGGTTAGTAGAGGACCTTTGTCTTACGGATGTTTAGTGTAAGGCCCATGCTCTCGTACACTTCGGTGAAGGTGTTGACGATGGTTTGGAGTTCGACCTCCGAGTGAGCGCAGACTGACTCGGAGCGTCGTCTGCATACTGTAATTCGACGACAGAGGATGGGACAACTTTGGATCTGGACTGGAGGCGACGGAGGTTGAACAGTTTCCCGTTTGTTCTGTAAATTAGCTCCACTCCAGTGGGGAGCTTACTGAGGGTGAGATGGAACATTGCAGCAAAGAAGATCAAGAAGAGCGTTGGTGCAATGACACAGCCTTGCTTGACCCGGTTCGTACGTGAATTGGGTCTGTGGTGGAACTGTTGGTCAGGATCACGGCTTGCATGTCGTCGTGAAGCAGGCGGAGGATGGGGACAAACTTTTGAGGGCAGCCGAATTTGAGGAGGACACTCCATAATCCCTCACGGTTGACGGTGTTGAAGGCCTTTGTGAGATCAAAGAAGGCCATGTACAGCGGTTGGTTCTATTCCCTGCATTTCTCTTGTAATTGATGTGCAGTGAAGATCATGTCCATTGTGCCCCTTAGTGGGCGGAATCTGCATTGCGACTCTGGGAGGAGCTCTTCGGCCACTGGGAGATGGCGATTGAGGAGGATTCTTGCGTTGACTTTCCCTGTGGCAGACAGCAGGGAAACTCCTCTGTAATTACCGCAATCGGACTTGTCACCTTTCTTGAAGATGGTCACAATGACGGCGTCTCTGAGATCCCCTGGCATGTTCTCCTTCCAGATAAGAGAAATGAGTTCATGAATTCGCGCCAGTAGTGCTTCTCCGCCATGCTTTAGTGCCTCGGCGGGGATTCCATCTGCTCCTGAGGCCTTGTTGTTCTTCAGTTGTCGGTTGGCCTTTTCAACCTCATGCCGGGTTGTGGTTGTGCTGAGATGGTGGCGGGTAGCAAGCTGCGGGATGGAGTTGAGGACATTTGCGTCAAAATAGCCATTACAAGACTGAGCAAAAAATGTATTTATTTTCAAAGCTACCATTATGAACCAACAAGTACTAGAAAACTGGCCAGTCACTTCAAAAATTAGATTTTAATGCCTAGCAAAATCACATCTGCTATCAAGAATTGGTTAGCTTACTGACGGGTCCTGCCTTCAGGAGGTGGAAGTAGGATCTTTCGAATAGCAATGGATATTATTTGGAATTAGTTATATGATTGCACTGAATAAACTACAATGATCTGCTTTGCTACTCTGGTGAATTATCTCCGTTTATTTTAAAGTTAATGGTCACCAGAAGGATACCTTTAACACACATGAACACCCAATTTTATATCGGCAAAGATCTTACTACCTCCAGGCATCTAGTCCATACACCTCTTGGCATCCTAACTTTGGGACCCAGACACCCAGATATGAATGAATTAATGCAACCAGTCCACAGCAATAATAAGCAAAAGTAAAACTATATCCTATTATATAATTATAAAACAGATGGCATACAGAAGTAATAATAGCAACCAAAACTGTGGCTCAGTAATAATACAGACAGCACAGAACAGTACTAGTCATTTAGTACAGCAGAGGCTCTGCTGCCCCCTCCCATTTCCTCCTAACCCATACATTTCTTGATCCTCGCTATCAACGTCTACGTTCTAAACAAATGAATGTAATTGTAAAGAGCTGCACTTCCATGTTACATGCAGATAATTAATTTATCTATGTAAGTTTGTGTGTGTAAGGAATTAACTACCTACAGTGGATATTTATTTATTTCCCAGGAACCAATCAAAAACTTACTTCACCATATCTGAGCTGTTCTCTTAAAAACTTCTCTTCATTCACATCTCCATGGAAACAATTCTCACCCCTCCTTGCAACAACATAGCCTCTGATGCACTTTGGGCAACACCCATTGGACGCCTGCTAGTATTAAATAATGCATTGCAAGTATGGTATTACGCTCCTTATATCATTATATAAAACGTATGCTCCAACTCACTGTGAGCAGTGTTGCAGGAAATCTGCAAGTGAGGTTATAAAGTTTCCTTATTTACCTTTTGCGCATTTTGACTGTTGATCTGGAATCGAGTCCATAACTTCTATCTCTCCCTTTTTCGTTCTTTTCTCTTTACGCTTCTTGGGCTCTCCTCTCCATCCAGTTACCCAGTCATGCCTCCTTTTGTTTCTCCCCTCTCGGTTGCTTTGCTCCCCCCAAATCCCTATTCCGCCAACTTCCTACTCTCATGCCACTGTCCCAGATTTGACTCCCTCTTGGATAAGCCCACACCTTCCGTCTGTGCCTCTCTTGATATTCTCCAAAGGGTCCATCGAGGCACTCGTTGATGCCTTATTATGAGCAGCAACCCCAACTGGCCCATCCTGCTCTCTTGCCAACTTTCCTACCCAGCACGCCATCTGGGGGCTAATCCTACCAACATTCTTCCTGTTCCCTCTCACCGCTGACCCTGTGTTCTGTGCCAGCAGATCAACAATCAATGTTCCCCTCCACATCTCCCTCCAGAATGCCCGTTCACTTACAAACAAAGCGCTTGCCATCCGTGAGCTTATTATGGATGATTGCATTGACATCATGGCCTTGACAGAAACGTGGCTTATGGGTGACACCTTACCCTTACCCTCCCCACCTGGCTATACCTTCCCCTGCCCAAATCGCTTTGGTGGTGGTGTGGCCCTTATCACCAAATCTCACCTTGATCTGTCTACTACTGTTAAGCGTATTAAGGGTTACGGAACCAAGGTGGGTAGTTGGAGTTTAAATACAGATCAGCCATAATCTAAATGAATGGCGGAACAGGCTCGAGGGGCTGAATGGCTTACTCCTGTTCCTGTGTTACTCTGGCGCCTTCTCCTGCTTTAAAAATCTCACCTTGTTCCACCCCTATCGCTTCTCCTTTAAAATCCGTTCTCTACTGCCCACCCAAGCCCCAGTCCAAGTTTCTCACTGAGAGATCCTCACTTCTTTCCTCCCTCAGCCTCTGCACTAAGTGCCTTCTCAGCCTCGTTGATTTCATCCTCCATCTCAACTCACCTTGCTCTCTCCTCTCTGAATTCACTGAAGTCCATTCTTTACTTCTCCCTCCATATAAACTCTCCTACCCATATTTACAGCCACATCCTCGACCTTGCCATCTCACGTGGTCTCTATTCCTTTTGTCTAAATCACAGAAAAGGCCATCACATAGTAACAGGAGTCGGCCATTCAGCCGCTCGAGCCTGTTCTGCCATTCAATGAGATCATGGCTGATCTGCGATCTAACTCCATATACCTGCCTTTGGCCCATATCCTTTAATACCTCTAGTTAACAAAAACCTATCAATCTCCGATTTAAAATTAAACATTTGATCTAGCATCAATTGCCGTTTGCGGAAGAGAGCTCCAAACTTCTACCACCCTTTGTGTGTAGAAGTGTTTCTTAATTTCACTCCTGAAAGGTCTGGCTCTAGTTTATAGACTATGCCCCCTAGTCCTAAAATCCCCAACCAGCGGAAATAGTTTCTCTCTCTCTCTACCCTATCTGTTCCCCTTAATATCCTGAAAACTTCGATCAAATCACCTGTTAACCATCTAAATTCTAGGGAATACAATCCTAATTTGTATAATCTCTCCTCGTAACTTAACCCTTGAAGTCCGGGTATCATTCTGGTAAACCTACGCTTCCTAAGGTGTGGTGCCTAGAACTGCTCTCAGTACTCCAGGTGTGGTCTAACCAGGGTTTTGTACAGCTGCAGCATAACTGCTACCCCCTTGTACTCTCGTCCTCTAGATGTAAATGCCAGCATTCTATGAGCCTTTTTTGATTATTTTCCGTACCTGTTCATGAAATGTAATGATCTATGTACCTGAACTCCCAAGTCTCTTTGGACATCCACTGTTTTTAGCTTTTCACCATTTAGGTCATTCAGCCCCTCAAGCCTGTTCTGCCATTCAATAAGATCATGGCTGAAAGTACTCTGTTCTATCCTTTTTAGGTCCAAAGTGGATGACCTCACATTTGCTTACATTGAAATCTATTTGCCACAATTTTGCCCATTCACTTAATCTATCGATATCCCTTTGTAATTTTATGCTTTCATCTTCACTGCCTACAATGCTGCCTATCTTTGTGTCATTGGCAAATTTGGATATATGACTTTCTATGCCATCATCTAATTCGTTAATAAATATTGTGAACAGTTGAGGCCCCAACACACATCCCTGCGGGACAACACTAGTCACATCCTGCCAATTTGAGAACCTACCCATTATCCCCACTCTGTCTCCTGCCGCTCAGCTAATTTCAACATAGAAGATAGGAGCAGGAGTAGGCCATTCGGCCCCTCGAGCCTGCTCCGCCATTCAATGAGATCATGGCTGATCATCCAAATTCAGTACCCTGTTCCTGCCTTCTCTCCATATCCCTTGATCCCTTTAGCCTTAAGAAATATATCCAACTCTTTCTTGAATATATTTAATGAATTGGCCTCTACTGCCTTCTGTGGTAGAGAATTCCACAGGTTCACCACTCTCTGGATGAAGAAATTCCTCCTCATCTCTGTCCTAAATGGCTTACCCCTTATCCTTAGACTGTGACCCCTGGTTCTGGACTCCCCGACCATCGGGAACATCCTTCCAGCATCTAGTCTGTCTAGTCCTGTTAGAATTTTATAAGTTTCAATGAGATCCCCTCTCATTCTTCTAAACTCCAGCCAGTACAAGCCCAATCGACCCAATCTTTCCTCATACGTCATTCCTGCCATCCCAGGTATCAGCCTGGTGAATCTTCGCTGCACTCCTTCCATGGCAAGAACATCCTTCCTCAGATAAGGCGACCAAAACTGCACACAATACTCAAGATGTGGTCTCACCAAGGCCCTGTACAACTGCAGCAAGACATCCTTGTTCCTGTACTCAAACCCTCTCGCCACGAAGGCCAACATACCATTTGCCTTCTTAACCGCCTGCTGCACCTGCATGCTTACTTTCAGCGACTGGTGCACAAGGGCGCCCAGGTCTCGTTGCACTTCCCCTTCTCCCAATCTATTGCCATTCAGATAATAATCTGCCTTCCTGTTTTTGACACCAAAGTGGATAACCTCGCATTTATCCACGTTATATTGCATCTGCCATGCTTCTGCCCAATCACCCAACCTGTCCAAATCATACTGGTCAATAATTTTCCCTCAATACCATGGGCTTCTACCTTAGATAATAACAGTCTCTTACGTGGGACTGTATCAAATGCCTTCTGGAAGTCCATATAAATAACATCCATAGACATTCCCCTGTCCACTACTTTAGTCACCTCTTCAAAAAAAATTCAGTCAGGTTTGTCACAATTCCATGCTGGCTCTCTTTGATCAACTGAAAATTTTCAAGGTGTTCAGTCACCCTATCCTTAATTATAGACTGTAGTAATTTCCTGACAACAGATGTTAGGCTAACTGGTTTATAATTCCCTGGTTTCCCTCTCTCGCCATTCTTAAAAAGCAGAGTGACATGCACAGTTTTCCAATCTAAAGGGACGGTTCCTGAATCTAGTGAACTTTGGAAGATTATAGTTAGGGCATCTGCAATGTGTTCACCTACTTCCTTTAAAACCCTGGGATGGAAACCGTCTGGCCCTGGGGATTTGTCACTGTTTAGTGTCATTATTTTCTTCATTGCTGTTATTTTACTTACGTTAATTTTATTGAGTCCCTGTCCCCGATTCAATATTAGTTTCTTTGGGATTTCCGCCAAGCTATCCTCTTCCTACTGTAAATACTGACACAAAGTAATTATTCAACACGTCCGCCATTTCCCCATTGTCATTGACAATATCAGCACTTTCAGGGGTCAACATTGCTCCTGACTACTCTCTTTTTGCTAATGTAACTGTAAAAGTTATTTGTACTGATTTTGATATCCCTTGCAAGTTTCTTTTCATACTCCCTTTTTGTAGCTCTTACTATTTGTTTTGTGACCCTTTGCTGTTGTTTGTATTGTTCCCATTCACCAGGATCTGTGCTATTTTTTGCATTTTTGTATGCCCTTTCCTTTAGTTTTATGCTGTCCCTTACCTCTTTAATTGTCCATGGCTGTTTTTTTTTGTCAAGTAGAGCTCTTGCCCCTCAGGGGTATAAACTGGTTCTGTATCACATTAAGTTCTTTTTTAAACATCTCCCACTGATCTTCTGTCATTTTACCCATTAACAGATTTGCCCAGTTTAATGTGGACAGTCTCTGCCTCATCCCGTTGAAGTTGGCCTTACCTGATCTCTGATCAGTTCCATGTATCCCTCACCACTCGGAACCCCCTTCCAACTCCACTTCCTTCTGCGTCCGCCCCTGGAAAATCTCTCCCCATGTCACTTATAATGTCACTTTCAAACCCCTAACTGTCTAGCCTTTGGTCCTCCATTCGTCACGATACTTCTGCAGCTGTCAATCTGCTCAATCACTCCCTCACCTCTGCCTTTGATGCCCATGTCCCCAATAAAACCTTTACTCTCTCACACCCTCAATGCTACCCCTGGTATGGCCCTCATCTTCTCTCCCTTAAGTCCAAGGGTCACGGTATATGATGCTCAACTGGTTTAACCATTCATCACCAGATCATGCATTATTGGGTCCTGCTCCCCTCTGCCAAAACTGCTCACTACTCCAGGATCATCCTGGAATGTACTTCCAACCTTCTTCTTGAACCCCTTTCTCTTGCCCCTTACCCTCGCCTCCAACAAGTGCGAGAAGCTTGTGGAACTTCTTTGTCACCAAGATTGAAACCATCCGTTGAGCTACCACTGTCGCATACCTTCCTTCGTCTTGCCCACCAGGCCTAACCTTCCCCCAAGGCTCCTCACTTCCCTAGCCCTAAACCTGCATCTTTCACTCGTTTCTCTCCTAGCCATCTTTTCTCATTTTGTCAATCAGACCTGCTCACTCAATACTATTCCCACTAAACTGCTGACCATCTAATTATCCCCCATGCTAGCTGATAATTGTAAATCTTTTCAAGTCCCTCTTCCTTTCAAATCTGCCGTCATTGCCGCCTCTTCAGAAAACACACCCTTGACTCCTCTGTTCTTGCAAACTGCAGCCCTACCTCCAGCCTCCCTTTCCTCTCAAATCCTTGAATGTGTTGCTACCTCCTAAATCCATGCCCATTTCCCCCACAACTCCACGCTTAGAAACATAGAAAAATAGGAGCAGGAGTAGGCCATTCGGCCTTCCAAGCCTGCTCCGCCATTCAGTATGATCATGGCTGCTCCTCTATCTCAATACTATATTCCCGCTCTCTCCCCATACCCCTTGATGCCTTTTGCATCTAGAAATTTATCTATCTCCTTCTTAAATATATTCAGTGATTTGGCCTCCACAGCTGTCTGTGGTAGAGAATTCCACAGGTTCACCACCCTCTGAATGAAGAAATTTCTCCTCATCTCAGTCCTAAATGTCCTACCCCGTATCCTGAGACTATGACTCCTCGTTCTAGACCCCCCAGCCAGGGGAAACACCCTCCCTGCATCCAGTCTGTCTAGCCCTGTCAGAATTTTATACGTTTCCACGAGATCCCCTCTCATTCTTCTAAACTCTAGTGAATACAGGCCTAGTCGACCTAATCTCTCCTCATACGACAGTCCTGCCATCCCAGGAATCAGTCTGGTGAACCTTCGCTGCACTCCCTCTATGGCAAGTATATCCTTTCTTAGGTAAGGAGACCAAAACTGCACACGGTATTCCAGGTGTGGTCTCACCAAGGCCCTGTATAACTGTAGTAAGACATCCTTGCTCCAGTACTCTCATCCTCTTCCAATGAAGGCCAACATACCATTTGCCTTCTGAACTGTTTGCTGCACCTGCATGTTTGCTTTCAGTGACTGGTGTACAAGGACACCCAGGTCCCTTTGTACATCAACATTTCCCAATCTATCATCATTTGAATAATACTCTGCCTTTCTGTTTTTCCTACCGAAGTGGATAACTTCATATTTATCCACATTATAATGCATCTGCCATGTATTTGCCCACTCACTCAACTTGTCTAAATTGCCTTGAAGCCTCTTTGCATCCTCCTCACAACTCACAATCCCACCTAGTTTTGTGTCATCAGCAAACTTGGAAATATTATATTTGGTTCCCTCATCCAAATCATCTTGATATATATTGTGAATAGCTGGGGCCCAAGCACTGATCCCTGCAGTACCCCACTAGTCACCGCCTGCCACCCCAAAAAAGACCCATTTATTCCTACTCTGTTTCCTGTCTGTTAACCAATTTTCAATCCATGCCGGTATATTACTCCCAATCCCTGTGCTTTAATTTTACACACTAGCCTCTTATGTGGGACTTTATCAAAGGCCTTCTGAAAATCCAAATACACCACATCCACTGGTTCTCCCTTGTCTATTCTACCAGTTACATCCTCAAAAAATTCCAGTAGGTTTGTCGAGCACGATTTCCCTTTCATAAATCCATGTTGACTTTGTCTAATCCTGTTGATATCTTCTAAGTGTCCTGTTATCGCATCCTTTATAATAGACTACTACTGATGTTAGGCTAACCGGTCTGTAGTTCCCTGTTTCCTCTCCCTTTTTTAAATAGTGGGGTTACATTTGCCACCCTCCAATCTGCAGGAACTGTTCCATAATCTATAGAATTTTGGAAGATGACAACCAAAGCATCCACTGTTTCCATGGCTACCTCTTTTAGTACTCTGGGATGCAGTATCAGGCCCT
Organism: Somniosus microcephalus; assembly: GCF_052327205.1. Classification (NCBI taxonomy): domain Eukaryota; kingdom Metazoa; phylum Chordata; class Chondrichthyes; order Squaliformes; family Somniosidae; genus Somniosus; species Somniosus microcephalus. The sequence continues at coordinate 115,118,981 of NC_140989.1, forward strand.
GGGAATTTATCGGCTTTCAGTCCCATTAATTTCTCCAGCACTTTTTTTTTTACTAACACTAATTTCCTTTAATTCCTCCTTCTCACTAGACCCTTGATTCCTTAGCATTTCTGGGAAGTTATTTGTGTTCTCTTCCGTGAAGACAGAACCAAATTGTTTAATTGCTCCGCCATTTCCTTGTTCTCCATTACAAATTCTCCTGTTTCTGACTGTAAGGGACCTACAGTTGTCTTCACTAATCTTTTTCTTTTTACATACTTTTTGAAGCTTTTACAATCCACTTTGATGTTCCTTGCAAGTTTACTCTCACTCTATTTTTCCTCTCTTAATCAATCTCTTGGTACTTTTTTGCTGAACTTTAAACTGCTCCCAATCCTCAGGCTTTCTACTTTATCTGGCAACTTTATATGACTCCTCTTTGGATCTAATACTATCTTTAATTTCTTTTGTTAGCCATGGTTGGGCCACTTTTCCTTTTGTGTTTTTGCACCAGAAGGGAATGTATGACTTGCAATTCATGCATTCGTTCCTTAAATGTTAGCCATTGCCTATCCACCGTCATGCCTTTTAATGAAGCTCCCCAATCTATCACAGCCAACTCACTCCTCAGACCTTCGTAGTTTCCTTTGTTTAGATGTAGGACCCTAGTTTCAGATTGGACTTCTTCACTTTCCATCTTAATGAAGAATTCTATCATGTTATGGTCCCTCTTCCCTAAAGGACCCCGCACAACAAGATTATTAATTAACTAATTCTCATTGCACAATGCCCAATCTAGGATAGCCTGTTCTCTAGTTGGCTCCTCAACGTACTGGTCTAAGATAAACATCTCATACACACTCCAGGAATTCATCCTCCACAGTATTACTGCTAATTTGGTTTGGCCAGTCTATATGTAGATTAAAGTCATCCATGATTACTGTAGTACACTTGTTGCATGCATCTCTAATTTCCTGTTTGATTCCATCCCCTACATCACCACTACTGTTTGGAGGCCTATAGACAACTCCCACCAATGTTTTCTGCCCCTTGGTGCTTCTTAACTCCACCCAGACTGATTCTACATCTTTATTTTCTGAGGCAAGATCCTTTCTCACTATTGCTCTGATTTCATCCTTTACTAACAACGCCACCCCACCTCCTTTTCCCTTTTGCCTGTCCTTCCTAAATATCGAATATCCTTGGATATTCAGCTCCCAGCCTTGGTCACCCTGCAGCCATATCTCCGTAATCGCAATGATATCGTATCCGTTTACATCTATTTGCGCTGTTAATTCGTCTACCTTATTACGAATGCTTCATGCATTCAGATACAGTGCCTTTAGATTTGTTTTTTTAACATTTTTAAACATCTTAACATTTTTTGTACTATGGCCCTATTTGTCTTACCATTTTTTCTTACCCGGACCCTATTTGTTAGTGCACTCCTTTGTTTGTACGCCCTCCAATCAGGTTTCTGCCCCTGCCAGTGAAATGGCCCTAATCAAATGTCACATATGACTGTGACCGTGGTGCACAATCCCTCCTCATCCTTCTCAATCTGTCTGCAGCCTTTCACTTGTTGACCACACCATCCTCCTCCAACACCTCTACTCCATTGTCCAGCTGAGTGGAACTACCCTCACCTGGCTCCACTCTTACCTATCCAATCGTAGCCAGATTATTTTCTGGTGTGGAGATGCCGGAGTTCGACTGGGGTGGACAAATGTAAGAAGTCACACAACACCAGGTTATAGTCCAACAGCTTCATTTGAAGTCACAAGCTTTCGGAGCGCTGCTCCTTCGTCAGGTGAAGTGGAGAGATGTATAAAGACACAGCTTATATCATCAAAGAATAATGTCAGATGTTTACAGGTAATCTTTCTAACTGCCATTTATCACACCTCGGCAGAGAGATAATCACAGCAATCAAAGGTGTGAATGGTGTCCAAACAGGTCAGTCAGGAAAACATTACATCAAAGAACAATGAGGTGGGGTCACAAGGGGTCAAATGTTGCAGATGCTGGGGTCTGTGTGAAAAACAAAAAAAGAGACAAAAAACATTTTTTTTGCTGGAAATCACAGCAGGTCCAGCCGCATCTGTGTAGAGAGAACAAGCCAACGACGACTCAAGTCTGGATGACCCTACGTCATGTAGCGTGACATGAACCCAAGATCCCGGTTGAGGCCGTCCTCATGGGTGCGGAACTTGGCTATCAGTTTCTGCTCGACGATTTTGCGTTGTCGTGTGTCTCGAAGGCCGCCTTGGAGAATGCTTACCCGAAGATCGGAGGCTTGAATGTCCTTGACTGCTGAAGTGTTCCCCGACTGGGAGGGAACACTCCTGCCTGGCGATTGTTGCGCGCTGTCCATTCATCCGTTGTCGCAGTGTCTGCATGGTCTCGCCGATGTACCATGCTCCGGGGCACCCTTTCCTGCAACGTATGAGGTAGACAATGTTGGCCGAGTCACATGAGTATGTACCATGTACCTGGTGGGTGGTGTCCTCACGTGTGATGATGGTATCTGTGTTGATGATCTGGCATGTCTTGCAGAGATTGCTGTGGCAGGGTTGTGTGGTGTCGTGGTCGCTGTTCTCCTGAAAGCTGGGTAATTTGCTGCGAACGAGTCTGTTTGAGGTTAGGCGGCTGTTTGAAGGCGAGTAGTGGAGGCGTGGGGATGGCCTTAGCGAGGTGTTCGTCGTCATTGATGACATGTTGAAGGCTGCGAAGAACATGGCGTAGTTTCTCTGCTCCGGGGAAGTACTGGACGACGAAGGGTACTCTGTTGGTTGTGTCCCATGTTTGTCTTCTGAGGAGGTCTATACGATTTTTCGCTGTGGCCCGTCGGAACTGTCGATCGACGAGTCGAGCGTCATATCCCGTTCTTACGAGGGCGTCTTTCAGCATCTGTAGGTGTCCATCGCGTTCCTCCTCATCTGAGCAGATCCTGTGTATTCGCAGGGCTTGTCCATAGGAGATGGCTTCTTTAACATGGTTTGTGTGGAAGCTGGAGAAGTGGAGCATCGTGAGGTTGTCCGTGGGCTTGTGGTAGAGTGAAGTGCTGAGGTGTCCGTCTTTGATGGAGATTCGTATGTTCAAGAATGAAACCGATTCTGAGGAGTAGTCCATGGTGAGTTTGATGGTGGGATGGAACTTGTTGATGTTATCGTGTAGTCTTTTCAGTGATTCTTCGCCATGGGTCCATAGGAAGAAAATGTCGTCGATGTATCTGGTGTATAGCATTGGTTGGAGGTCCTGTACAGCGAAGAAGTCTTGCTCGAACTTGTGCATGAAGATGTTGGTGTATTGGGGTGCGAATTTGGTCCCCATGGCTGTTCCATGTGTTTGGGTAAAGAACTGGTTGTCGAAGGTGAAGACATTGTGGTCAAGGATGAAGCGGATGAGTTGTAGGATGGCGTCTGGAGATTGGCTGTTGTTGGTGTTGAGCACTGAGGCTATCGCAGCGATGCCGTCATCGTAGGGGATGCTGGTGTAGAGTGCCGAGATGTCCATCGTGGCGAGGAGTGTTCCTGGTTCAACTGGTCCGTGGGTGCTGAGTTTCTGTAAGAAGTCTGTAGTGTCGCGACAGAAGCTGGGGGTTCCCTGTACAATGGGTTTCAGGATGCCCTCAATGTATCCAGAGAGGTTCTCACACCGGGTTCCGTTGCCTGATACGATAGCACGTCCGGGTGTGTTGGCTTTGTGTATCTTTGGGAGGCAGTAGAAGTCTCCCACGCGGGGAGTGCGTGGGATGAGAGCGCGTAGGATGCTTTGAAGGTCTGGATCGAAGGTCTTGATCAGTCTGTTGAGTTGGCGGGTGTGTTCTTGACAAACATGGGACACAACCAACAGAGTACCCTTCGTCGTCCAGTACTTCCCCGGAGCAGAGAAACTACGCCATGTTCTTCGCAGCCTTCAACATGTCATCAATGACAACGAACACCTCGCTAAGGCCATCCCCACGCCTCCACTACTCGCCTTCAAACAGCCGCCTAACCTCAAACAGACTATCGTTCGCAGCAAATTACCCAGCTTTCAGGAGAACAGCGACCACGACACCACACAACCCTGCCACAGCAACCTCTGCAAGACATGCCAGATCATCAACACAGATACCATCATCACACGTGAGGACACCACCCACCAGGTACATGGTACATACTCATGTGACTCGGCCAACATTGTCTACCTCATACGTTGCAGGAAAGGATGCCCCGGAGCATGGTACATCGGCGAGACCATGCAGACACTGCGACAACGGATGAATGGACAGTGCGCAACAATCGCCAGGCAGGAGTGTTCCCTCCCAGTCGGGGAACACATCAGCAGTCAAGGACATTCAGCCTCCGATCTTCGGGTAAGCATTCTCCAAGGTGGCCTTCGAGACACACGACAACGCAAAATCGTCGAGCAGAAACTGATAGCCAAGTTCCGCACCCATGAGGACGGCCTGAACCGGGATCTTGGGTTCATGTCACGCTACATGTAACCCCACTTGACGTAGGGTCATCCAGACTTGAGTCGTCGTTGGCTTGTTCTCTCTACACAGATGCGGCTGGACCTGCTGTGATTTCCAGCAAAAAAAATGTTTTTTGTCTTTTTTTGTTTTTCACTCAGACCCCAGCATCTGCAACATTTGACCCCTTGTGACCCCACCTCATTGTTCTTTGATGTAATGTTTTCCTGACTGACCTGTTTGGATACCATTCACACCTTTGATTGCTGTGATTATCTCTCTGCCGAGGTGTGATAAATGGCAGTTAGAAAGATTACCTGTAAACATCTGACATTATTCTCTGACTATATAAGCTGTGTCTTTATGCATCTCCACTTCACCGCTCCGAAAGCTTGTGACTTCAAATAAAGCTGTTGGACTATAACCTGGTGTTGTGTGACTTCTTAGATTATTTCCTGCAATGGCTTCTCTTCCCACTCCAACACTGTTACCTCTGGTTTCACATGTATATTGACAACACCCAGTTCTAGCTGACCACCACCTCTCTCAATCACTCCACTGCCTTTGTGTTGTCAGACTGCTAGTCCTACATCCAGTCCTGAATGAGCTGCAAATTCTTCCAGTTAAACATAGGGAAGACCAAAGCCATTGTCTATAGTCCCTGCAACAAATTCCGTTCCCTCGCCACCAATTCCCTCCCCGGCTGCTGTCTCGGGCTTGACCAAACTTTTGAAACTTTAGTGCCCTACTTCACCCTGAGCTGAGCTCCTGGCCAAGTGCCCTCGCCATCACAAAGATTGCCTACTTTCACCTCTGTAACATTGCCCATCTCTGCCACTGCCTCAGCTGATCTGCTGAAACGCTCATAAATACTTTTGTTGCCTCCAGACCTAACTGTTCCAATGCTCTCCTGGCCAGCATCTCATCTTCCACCCTTCATAAACTTAAGCTCATCCAAAACTCTGGTGCCCATATCCGAGCCTGCACCAAGTCCTGCTCATCCATCACCCCTGTGCTTGCTGACCTACATCAGCTCCCGGGGTACTAGCACCTTTTTAAGTCCTCATGTTCAAATCTGCATGACCTCCCTATCTCTAAAACTTATCCCTCCAAGTCTTCTGTGTTCCTCCAACTCAGGCCTCTTGTGTATCCCCTACTCCCTTCACCTCACCATTGACTGCTGTGCCTTCAGCCATTTAGGCCCTAAGCTCTGAGATTTCTTCCCTAAACCTCTCTGCCTCTCCACTTCTCTCTCCTACCTCTTTGACCAAGCTTTTGGTCACCCTTCCTAATATTTTCTTCTTTGGCTCGGTGTCAATTTTTGTCTGATTACACTCCTGTGAAACTCCTTGGGATATTTTACTCCATACATTAAAGGCAATGTATGAATGCAAGTTGTTGTTTTGAACTCTGGACAGAATAAAAATCTGATGGGTATTGCATATTATAGGTGGTAACAGTTAATGCAAATCGCATATTTCAGCAGCGATCAGATGCAGGTAAACATGCCTATAGAAAGCTTTATGTTGAGTTTCTTAATTATCCCATAAATCCTTAAGCTTTCATGTATCCATTGTGTTCTCCTTGCCCCCCACCCCATTTTTCTACTGTCCTTGTTCTCCTGAAGGTGCAGTCTGTTACCTCAGCCAAGTGGTAATTCTTTGTCTGTGAACCTAAAACGGGTGTGGCAGACTGGCCATAGAGAGCATAGCATCACTGCGAAACCCAATCCTGTTCTCAGCAAACATCATTATGCAAATTCCTCCAGCCTGGTTTTTAATTCCAATATTTTTAAACACCAGTCAGCAAAGACTTTAAAGCCTCAGTTCAGGATAATGTCCAAAGCTTTGAAGCCTCACATTTCTGGTTTATTTTGGCTTTTAAGTGTTGAGGCACCACTGCAAGTTCGTAATGTAAAAGTTTTTATATTTTTATTGTTGCAATTAAAAATCATACAACAAATGTTGCAGCAGATTATTGATTTTTTTTAAGTGAGCTCCATCTACTTAGGTGTTTGTGATGAGTGAGTAAAATCTGTAACCATTGCTGAAAAGAACATCTGAACTGGGCAGCTTTTAAATTAGGATTGATAAGGTGAACAAAGTGAGAAAAGTCAACAAATTCCTGCAAGTTAACAACTGAAATTGTGCAATAATTTACATCTGCAGCTGTTTGCAAGGTAAAAATAAAGTTTAGTGGGTGGGGAAAATGTATTTATCTCACTTCTTTATCTTGTGTGGCGAGATGCAGATTTTTACCTGTTAATTTCCTCAGATTTTGTGGAAGGATGGTTGACTGAGCTCTTGTGATAAATAGCCAACAAAATAAATTAACTAGCCCATTAAAATCATTTTAAATTTATGCCCTTGTTTACATTGGATAAGTTGGTGGCATATAGGTACAAATGTGCTGTAAACGGCTGATTGCATCTGGTCTTAAACATGTGCTAGCTCCAATCTAACTGCAATTTTGGTCCAGATTGTATTTTGATAATTGCAGTTTCTGTGTAATCACACTTCATGTTTGAATGTGCACACAACTTCTGGACCTCCAGTCTTCAACTATGGACCATCTGAAATAAATGTTTTTGGTCTAGTATTTTTTGCTGAGGGCATTTATCCTCCAGTGAAGAATGTTTGGTGTTAACTTTCACGTGGGCTCTGACTCCATTGATTCAAAGGCCGCCACTACAATCATCAACTGCCTGTTCAACATTAAGACCCGAATGAGCAGGGATTTCCTCCAGCAATATTGAAGCTATCTTCTTCAGCTGCTGCCAGCTCCTCTACACCCTTTGGCTTTGATTCCATCGATTCAGGCGAAGTCAGAGGATGTGGAACTCAGTGTACTGGTTAACCGAAGCTGAACTCCTTCCCCCACATCCATTCTCATCTCAAGATGCTTATTGTTCACCTCTGCACTTTTATCCATAACCATTCTGCCCCACTTCCACTGCTGCCAAAACCCTAGTTCATGCCCATTTATCACTACAAACCTCAGCTTCTCTAGCACACTCTTATCCAGCTGCTCACCTTTATAAATTACAACTTATTAACAATCCGACAGCCTGTCTCCTCACCTGCATAGACGCCACACTCACATCACACCATTCCTTTGCAAGCTCCACTGGCTCCCCATGCCCCAGTAATTTGAGTTCAAGATTGTCGTACATGCTGTCAAGTCACTCCCTAGCCTTGCCCCATCCTATTTTAGCAATCTCCTCCAGCCATATAACCCTGTGCATACCCTGGCCTCCACCCCTCTGAAAGTAGGTTACTCCTTGTCTTCTACTCTACCACGGGTGGCCTCCCCTTCAGCCACCAAGCCCTGCCTTCTAGAACTCCCTCCCTAGTTTTCACTACCTTGCCACCTCCCTCCCTTTGACAATGCCTTTGCCCCCCCCCCCCCGCCCTAACTCTTCCACTTTCACTTTTCCTTCTGTTTGATATCTTCGTAAAGTGCTCCAAGATAACTTTCTGTATATGCTGTAGAAATGTATGTTGGTGGTGAGCTATCCTTCTATCTCCAGTGTACCACCAGGAGAGAAAGGGGGCAGCCTTCTTCCAGACTAGCAATCTGGGAAGAACTTCTCTCCCGATGGATCAGGGGCCCTTAGCACTTCACTAAACCCAGTGTACTATGTAGCTTTAGATTGAAACAAGATCATGTGGGAGAATTGACCTTGCTGCAATTTGTAAACTGCTTTTGTGTGAGACCTAGCGGTTACATAAATGGGAGGAAATATCAAATTGGATGATAATTACAAATGTGAGTTTCTGTAAGAAATGTCTTAAATTCTTTAAATCTGTGGAGGTGTTGCAGCTTCATCACATCCAAATTATACTGTGTGGACTGAGGTGCTGAATAAATTCAAATCTGGACCCGAACTTCAAGTTAACCCAGTCCACATATTTAGTCTGCTCATCACTGATGGATGACAGGTTTCATGATCACATTTTGAAAGTTGAGCAGTAAATTTAGAGAAAGCTTATTATTTTGTTCTAGAAACCTCCACAATGGAGTGCAATGCTTTTACATTTGATTTGTAGCATTCCCGCTTCATTGTGCAGTCCAGTTCCATAATTATCAAAAATGTAACCTGTTGGTTGTCTTGTACTTTGTTTTGACATCCACATATTGGCAATTATTCAGCACATTATCGCATGCTTGTCAGCTGTGGCTCAGTGGGTAGCACTCTTGCCTCTGAGCCAGAGGGTTGTGGGTTCATGTCCTATTTCAGAGATTTGAGCACAAAAATCTTGGCTGACACTCCAGTGCAGTGCTGAGGGAGTGCTGTACTGTCGGAGGTGCCGCCTTTCGGATGAGACGTTAATCCGAGGCCCCGTCTGCTCTCAGGTGGACGTAAAAGATCCCATGACACTATTTCAAAGAGCAGGGGAGTTATCCCCGGTGTCCTGGCCAATATTTATCCCTCAATCAACATAACAAAAACAGATTATCTTGTCATTATTACCGTGCTGTTTGTGGGACCTTGCTGTGTGCAAATTGGCTGCTGCGTTTCCTACATTACAACAGTGACTCCACTTCAAAAGTACTTAATTGGCTGTAAAGCGCCTTGGGATGTTCGGTGGCCGTGAAAGACGCTATATAAATGCAAGTCTTTCTTAATAAATCTCAAAAAGCTTCAAATACTGAATTACTTTTGAAGTGCAATAACCTGTGTAAGCACCTACAGAAGCACGGGTTTGAATCTCAGCCGTTGCCTCCCACCCTCACTCACATTCAGTCTTTGGGCATTCCATGGGCTTGGGAAGGAAAATCTCACCAGATTTTCACCACACCTCCTGTCTACTAATCCTGGAATTGCATTGACTATAATAGAAAAAGAAACCATTTTACTGTTCCAGCTGTAGGGGAAAATTGTTATGTACCATTAACATTTCAGAATTGAATGTATGATTGGAAGAGAATGGGAACAAACTGTAGCTAATTGAACGTCATATTTCACAATACGCTTCCAGATCTTGATGATTGAGCTTAAGTTCAAATTAAAAAGTCCACTAGATTTAACAATGAGGAACCTTCTTTTTCATCACAGTATATGGATTAACTCATTACAAAGTGAAAAATTGCATTGAAGCTGGATTTTGTCTGTTCTATTGCCCACATGCTAGTTTAGAAAAGCTGTTTCAGTCATTAAGTTGTGTATGTGGCCAACAGGAAACAGTTTGCCATTAAGGTTTTGGTATATTCAGTTCTGCCACTCTGTAGCTTATCACTCTAATATAACTGGTGGAAACATTGAGGCCACGATTTTATCAATGGAAGCGAGTTGGGTGCGGGTCAGGTGGTTTCCGGCTTCCAGTCCCGCCTCCAACTGCATCCGGCCCACAGACGTGATTTTACATTGATTGACCTTGTTAAACCCGCCTTGCGGGCTTGCCGACCAATTAAGAGGAAGCCGGTCAGATGACGTCATTTGATGATGCGTCATCTGCTGGTTTTCTTAAAGGGACCGCGTACAATTTTTTTTTTGACTGTTGATTTCTCAGTGTTTGACAGCATTGAGGTGCTGCAGACACTGATAATCACTGCACAAAGGTGACTTCTTGCACCCAGGCTCTCCGATGACTCCTTCCATAGGCTGGAATAGATGGCAGCTGCAGGTGAGGTGACAGAAGCGATCTGTCACTGGTGAGAGAGGTTCTCCCAATGAGGTGACACTGAACATGGATTTCAAAACTTGTAACCTAAAGAAATGTGTAAATGTATTAAAATGCAGTTACCAACATTTTCTTACCTTTGAAACTCACCGGTGCAACATTGGATCCTTCACACCACTTCTGCAGCTGTCATCAATCCAGAAACAGCAGACTCACAACACGCCACACTTACCTGGTTTGGTGTCCGGATGTCGGGAAACCCGAGGCAGAAGCGGCAAAATTCAAAAATAGCCTGTCAACTACTAGCAGCTACCTGTTAATAGGCAGGTAATTGCCTTTAATCCTCTTCCCGCCGCTAGGTGCTGGGTCCATGCGCAAATCGGGGACCCGACACTTGGGAAAATTGTTTGGAGGCGGGATCAGAACCCGCCGTCAATCAAAACGACTTTACCCTTTGACCCACCTCCAAACCCGCCCTCTGAGCGCCGGCAAAATCCAGCCCTGAGTCTTAGACTCCAGTTGAGGTGTATTTCTGCATTTAAAAAGAAACTCCCCTTCACCATTGCCTATCTGTTCTCTACCTTGGAAATGTTTCTTGTCTTATATCCAATTTATCTCACAGAACTACTCTATTGGCTACTGTTCAGTAATGTAATAACGTTTCCTTGATTCCCATTTATACTGCAGAGTAGATTCGGCAGCAGTGGGTAACTGCATAATACACAATTTATGCATACTTAGCTGTTCTGAAGAAAGAAAGAATGAACTTGGCATTATAGAGCACCTTTCACGATCTCAGGATGTCCCAGAGTGCTTTACAGCCAATGAAGTACTTTTGAAGTGTAGTCACAGTTGTAACGTAGTGAAATGTGGCAGCCAATTTATGCATATCAAGGTCCCAAACAAACAGCAATGGGGTAATGACCAGATAATCTATTTTGGTGGTGGAGGTAGAGTGGGGAAACATGATTTAGGGTCCCTTACCTGATTGGTATCCAACAACTCAACTACTGTTGGACAGTGCACCCTGCCATTCCCAGGGTCACCACTTGCTGTTTAGGCTTATACATGAACAACGGCCATTTGAGGCTGTGCACATTACCAGAGATTTGACATGCCTTGTGGAATCGTACCTCAATATGAGTGAGCACCCCTGAGAGGAGGGAGAACATTGGGCTAGGCAGGGGCATGTGAAGTAAGAAATATTGAAAGGTTCTAATGTTGAGCTTCAATGATGATATAACTAGAGATGCTTTTCTAAGAAAGTATTCAAGTTCAGTTGGTGTCCTTGGAAGTAATCCTAGGGAAGAAATGTTTTGTTTTTAGATGACATAACTATAACGAAATGAACACTAATTTTTGCACAAGTTGGGAAGGCATCAGATTATTGTTCTAGGTTACTAAAGCAGATATTCAGTTGGTAAATAAATGTTGCCAGTGTCCAATCAAGGCTGTTGCATCAAGGATTACCATGTCCTATCTGAGAAGACAAGCAGACAGTTGTGAATATTCCCAGGGCCTCTCCCAAGCTGCTGTAACCCAGAGTGAGATCTCTGATATTTTTCTTCTATTGGGGTAGGTAATTGCCTGTGCTTGACAAACTATATGAGATAGTTAACTCACTGTGTAGCGGAAGCTAGAGGGTGAAATTCAACAGCAGTCAGGCTGCTAATTTAGAATCATAGTGGCTGTGTGTCCTCCTTTAACCCCAGCCTAAATTAGTTTTACTGACAGCACATACTAGTGCTAAACATGATCATCTCCATGCAGTGCTTTGACACTATATTTGACTGATGAAGTGCTGACATTATGTCTGAATTAAATGTTCACTACACTAGAAAAGATCAGTTATGGCTTCTCTGATGGCTCACTGGGTAATTGCACTGCCTAGTATGGTCCCATGTCATATAGACCCAAAGTTCTCTGGTTTAGTCCCTGGTCTGTGTTAAGTTAGTTGATGTCAATGTCAATCAGTGCAAATATGGTCCAGAGAGTAGGGAAAATCATCCACGACTTCTGCACCTGATTGCTACCTAGTGAACCCCTCCCCCATACTGGAAAGTGTGCGTATATACGGGATTGGCTGCGATAGCTGTACACAATTGGTAGACTGTTGATGTTTACTGTCTAGACTTGTACATGAAGACATTTGACATGAACGCATTTGACACAGTAACAGCAAGCTCCTGGCACCCATGGAGCTGTATATCTCAGCATGAGTTACTGCCTTCCGAGAAGATGGGAAGATTTTTAAAATAATTTTGCGCACCTCCCTCTCCTGGGAAGAATATAAGTGATTGCATGTTTTAATTAAAAATAGTTACACGTAAATACCATTTTTCAAACCCCAGATGTCCTTTTCCTTATGGCGATAAGCAGGTAAGCAAGTAAATTAATAATTATGGCAGTTTAACAGAAAAGTTGCGAAGATGATGGCTTTACACAGAAACAAAAAATGGCGATGATTCCAGGAAGTATTAATGATATTCTTCCAAGCCATTATTATATGACTTTTTTTAAAGAACAATTATTGCATTATTCAGAATAATCTGACCATGACATGCCCAGTAAAAATTAGATAGTGGCATTCCTGGCTGTTTATCTTTTAGTTGAATGAATTTAATATACAGATACAGGCCAAGGTAGTAGTAGCAATTGCACTACTGAATAGATTAGTGTGGTAGTCTGATTGAGGGGGCCTATATTCTGGGCAAGGTTTTGATTTCACCACATTAAACTTTGGTGATGTAACTTGGATTATTCATTCCATTGGAGAAAGGAATGAATGAGAGAATGGTCCCGCCCTGTAAATAAACTCCGCCTTTCACATGTAAAATTCTGGCAATAATACCTGTGGAAAACAACATGATTAACAGCCCCAACCATTGCTGTTCTTTTGTTGTACTTTTATACACAAGATAATTAATGTAATAAATTGGTGTGTTCTTTTCCACCATAGTACAGTACTAGGTTTCAGTGGTGGTAATGTAAGGTCCGGTGCAATAATGCAAATGTTTTGTTTAAACCCAAGATGAAAATAAATTGTTAATTAATTGTTAACTAACATTCTTATTTTCTCCCCATCGCTTCTAAAGGATATAGTTCCATGATGCCACTTACTCTGATACTTACAATCAAGTGGCCATTTATTTGTGCAGGAGCCTAGACAATGAGTGCAAGATGGCTATTTGATCATCTTTTTTGGGGGGGGGGGGGTGCTATTTGATTATTGGAGTTTCACAGCTGAGTTAAATTCACATGTGCACATTTTCCATTTAAGAATGATTTTTAAAAAACCATAGCAGTTTACTGCACTGAAGGAGGCCATTTGGCCCATTGTGTCGATGTTGGCTCTTGGCTAGAGCTATCCAGAGGTGAGGAACCTCAGCTGATTTTAACTTTTCCTCCTGCCCCTTCCTAACACAGTGGCACTTGAGGTTGTTTGTTGTACCTCTTATCATTCTAACTGGCTGAGATCAGTAAACACAGCACAGGCGTCAAGCCCGTGACTTTTTTAGTCTCTGTGGCTTAGTACCATACAGAGCAGTGGGTTTACCCACTGATGCATATAGTGAACTGCTGTCAGATTCAGACAGTTGTCACATAGCACTAGTTAATGACACAGTAAAAAGAACCCTATTGACAAAACTAATTTTTGCTCTGGCATATTAGGGCATTATCTAAATTTCCTCAATTGTATTAAACTTTTCTATCACAAGACTGTCTGTTTTCTATCTGTGGGTAACAGAATTGTTCCATGTGCTGATAGTGAAATAAAATTCTCTGTTCAGTGGTTCTGCTAAACTGTTTGGATTGAGAGTGCTTCATATTGCAGTCTCTCACGCACTGTCGCATTTATTGTGAACAGAGCAATCCCCTTAGATTAAATTTACTAACTTATTGTGTACCTCTGATGGAAAATGAGCACACTGGTTATGTGGTAAATTCACAGCATGTCACTCAGTCTTCTTCTCTCACATGGGTTAAGGGTCAAAAGTGGAACAGTTCACTCATGCATAATAACGTCAGTTATAGTAGCCATGCACTGGAGATCAAGTTAGGCATTGACCCAGCACTTACAGAATAATGTTTTTAACTGAAAATCATTCAAAAAAGCCTTGTGAATATTTTCTATATCTGTAAAAACTAAGGCTGGAATTAACGTTTTCTGATGGTGGTTTTGCCTAATGTTAAATACACTAAATGCTGAAATTAATAAGAGCAATAATTGCTAGTGTATTATAATAGTTATTTAATCAAGCAATTATAGACACGTCATAAGTCCAAAGAATGATCAAGTGGTTTAGTAATTACAGCACGACTCTTCTGATGGCTCAGCGGATTTATCCAGTTAATACCTGAGCCATATGGATAGGCTCATATCGGGTTCTATCCTTGGTCTCAGCCATTGCCACAGTGGGGGTGCTAAAATTAGTCTCCAAGCCCTTGGGTCAAGCAGGGAATATACAGCCGGGCAAGCCACTCCCAATTACGATCTGGCGAACTCTGCTAGTAGTGTGATGTGTGGACCTTCGGTGAGGACAGGATCAGATTCAGCTATGGTACCACCATGGTCGAATAACTTGCTATCATTCACCATCGAGACTTGCACATGAATAATTCCTACTTGGATGATGTACCGGAGGATGTCATAGTACCCCAACAAGGAGTGAGTGCCATCATTCAGCAAAGAGAGAAAATTGCTAAGGAAAATCATAACTCCTAGAAGGGATTACTGACAGATGTTACTTGATAACTTAGTGAGTAAACTGTTGGATCCGTGGTTCAGTGGCTATGCTATTATTAAATAATCACACGGATGCTGTACATTAACAAATAACAGGTCTTTACTGGAGGAGGGTAATCTCTAGACTGGGGGTACAGAGGCATGCGCAAAGCTTATATACCGGTGTGGTCACTGCCGGTACTACAGCATACAGGAGCTGTAAAAGTAGTTCTGACTTAAAGGCACATACACTACAATTCCTCCCCTTTTAGATTAGTAATACCCCTAATATTCAAATAACAATTAACATTTCAACATGTACATTAAACAACAAAAGTCCATTTATAGATTCAGTCTTTGAGGCGGCTTCCTGACCCTTTCGGGATAGCGCCTTTCCAGAGGTTCTTGTTCTTGGTGCAGAGGCGATTCTGACCCCTTTTCATCGGGTAGTTCATCGGGTTCCACTGCTACTGGGTCTGAAGTAGATGCTACCGATATGTCGGGTTCATCCCCAGGTACTCGAGACATGGGGTTGACGCGTTCCTGTGACGCTAAGATCTGATCGACGTGGCGTCTCACAATGTTCTCCCCGACATCCACTGTGTACATTAATGGGCCCTGCCTTGTACATATCGTTCCGGGTTGCCACTTCTCTGTTCGATAGACACGGGCCAAGACTGGTTGCCCTACATTGAAGCTCCTTGTCGGCTTCTCATTGATGTGCTGGAATTGTTTGTCCTCAACATTTCTTCGCACATTTGGTCTGAGCAAGTCCAGACGAGATCTCAACCTTCGGTTAAAGAACATCATGGCCGGGGTCTGGTTGGTAACTGCATGTGTCGCGTTTTGGTAGGCTAATAAGAAATTGTCCATCTTATGCTGCAGTGGAATTTCATCATCGCACATGGCCTTTATCGCCTTCTTAAAGGTTTGTACGAACCTCTCAGCCAATCCATTTGTGGCTGGATGATACGGGGCGGATGTGTAATGCCTTACCCCATTCCTTTTCATGAATTTTTGGAACTCGTCGGACACAAACTGTGGTCCATTATCAGAGCAAATCTGCTCTGGCAAACCATTTCTGGCAAATATGGTCCGTAGGTCTGCAATCGTTTTCTCTGTAGTGGTTGAGGACATTTTTAGCACCTCAGGCCACTTCAACTGAGCATCCACTGCTATTAAGAACATTGAGTCCATAAATGGACCAGCAAAATCAATATGCACCCGTTGCCATGGAGAGGAGGGCCACTCCCATGGGTGTAGAGGGGCATGTGGTGGTGCATTTTGGACCTTCTGGCATCCTAAGCAGCTCTTAGTTAGGTCATCGATTTGTTGATCGATTCCTGGCCACCACACATAAGCCCCAGCAAGGCTTTTCATTTTCACTCCCCCCAGATGACCTTCATGTAGCTCATTTAGCACTCTCTCCCTTAACTTGGGTGGAATCACCACTCTGGATCCACACATCACTGTCCCCTGGCATACTGACAGCTGTTCTCTTCTGGATGAGAATGCTGGCAACAGTGAGTCGCCATGTGTCGGCCATCCCCTCACCGTCAATTCATATACCCGTGACAGCGTCGGATCATTGCGGGTCTCCTCTATATCCGCGTTTGTTACTGGCAATCGTTCAATTATTGACGAATAAAATATCTCGATAGGGTCCACTGCTGGTGCTTCCTCCACAGTAGGCAGTGGCAGGCGCGATAGCCCATCAGCATTCCCATGCTGTTTCGTGCCTTTATATTCTATTTCATATTGATTCGCCCCTAGAAACAGGGACCATCTTTGTAACCGCTGTGCAGTCATCACTGGAATGCCCTTCTTAGGATTAAAGATGGAGACAAGTGGTTGGTGGTCAGTCAGCAAGGTGAACTTCTGCCCATGCAGATAGTGGTTGAATTTTTTTACTCCTCATACTAGGCTGAGGGCCTCCCTGTCAACCTGGGCGTAGTTGCGCTTGGCTGAGGTTAGTGACCGAGACGCAAAGGCTACTGGCCTCTCCAACCCGTCTGGGAATTTGTGCGACAGCACCGCTCCAATACCATAGGGTGATGCATCACATGCCAAACGAATTGGTAGTGCTGGGTTGAAATGGGCCAACACCTCTTTTGATGTGATCAATTCTTTACACTTCTGGAAAGCTCGTCTACATTCGTCATCCCACTTCCATGGTACCCCTGTTTGCAGTAGAGTGTTCAGCGGGTGTAATACCGTAGACAAATTTGGTAAGAACTTGTGGTAGTAGTTTACCAGCCCGAGGAACGACCTCAGTTGTGACACATTTTCCGGTGCTGGAGCCTTGACTACTGCCTCAATCTTGTCAGGGGACTTATGTAACCCCTCTTCATCGATGACGTGGCCACAATACGAGATCTGTTTCTGGAAAAACTCGCACTTGTGGCGATTAGCTCGTAGCCCATACTCCTTTTAATCTGGTGAGCACCTTCTCCAAGTTGGCGAGGTGATCACCGTCATTTTCGCCCGTGACCAAGATGTCGTCCAAATAACACTGGGTCCCTGGAATCCCTTGCAGGACCTGATCCATCGCCCTCTGCCAGATAGCCGGAGCCGAGGCTACTCCAAACACCAGCCGGTTGTATTGATAGAGACCTTTATGAGTGTTGATCGTAAGGTAATGTTTCGAAGCTTCTTCTACCTCCATTTGCAAGTACGCCTGGGCTAGATCAATTTTGGTGAAGCGTTTACCTCCAGATAGCGAGGCGAATATATCCTCAATTCGTGGAAGCGGATATTGCACCGTGTGAAGGACTGGGTTCACTGTCCCCTTAAAATCCCCACAGATGCGGACCTTCTTTGGTTCCCCAGGCGTATTACTCAACGACCTCTTCATTACAGGAACGATGGGTGTAGCCCACTCGCTCCAGTCCACTTTGGACAGTACTCCTGAACGTTCCAACCCTTCCAGCTCTGCTTCAACAGCTGGTCTGATCGCATAAGGCACTGGTCTGGCCTTCAGAAACTTTGGGCTTGCATTTTCCTCTATTTTAATCGTTGCTGTTATTCCTTTTAGTGTTCCTAGTCCCTCCTGGAACACTTCTTTTGCGTCAGTTAGCATTTTTGACAGTCGTCCAGGTGTGACGTCGTCATTCTTTTTGGCCTCAACCTTCAGTGCCTGTATGGAATGCCAATCTAATTGTATCTTCCGGATCCATTCACGTCCTAGCAGTGGTGGTCCTCCATTTGGCAATACATATCTATCCATTTTAGGTATTTCCTGGCCTTTATATGTCACTTTCACCCTTATTTTTCCTTTGGGGTAGACTTTTTGCCCCGTATACGTCTTCAAGACAATCTCTGTAGCTTTCAAGGGTATGTGTGAAAATAGCCGCTTGTAGTCTCTTTGATTTATGACTGTTAGAGCTGACCCTGTGTCCAATTCCATTTCCACTTGGACTCCGTCTATCTTGAGTGTAACCCAGATAGTCTGGTGATCCTCCATTTCGGTTACCTTATGTAGTTTCAGACAACCCAGCTCCTTGCTTCTGGAGTCTGTGTCACTTTTCTGTTCGTCTGAACCACTGTCCATCACCTGGTGTACCTTTTTGTACTTCTCCTGTGGAGATTTCTTACTGTTGGTTTTCTTCCCAGACCTGCAGACTCTTGCTATGTGTCCTGCTTTCCCACACTGTCTGCACACTTGGTCCTTGAACCAACAACCTTTCTGGTCATGTGTTGTTCCGCCGCAGCGACAGCACTTCCCTGTTCCATAGGACATTTCATTGGTGCCATATTCTTGCGGTCTCCGTTGTATCTCTGCAGCGCCCCTTGCGGCTGCTTCGTGTGATACTGCCATACTGAAAGCTTTGCCCAGCGTAAGGTCCTTTTCTGATAGAAGCCGTTTCTGGGTTCCTTCACTTTGTAGCCCACACACAAACTTGTCCCTTAACGTGTCTGCTAGTCCCGCTCCAAACTGGCAGTGTTTCGATAGCTTGCGCAGTTCCGTTAGGTACTCGGCATTGCTTTCGTCTTTATGTTGGTTCCTTTTATGGAACTTAAATCGTTCTGCTATCAGCAGCGGTGTGGGGTTTAAGTGGTCCTGTAGGATTTCTACTATGCTTTCAAAATTCTTGTTTACCGGCTTCTCTGGGGTTATTAGATTTCGCAGTAACCCATAAGTTTTTGCACCCATGGAATTTAACAGAACCAGTGCTTTATTAGCATCTGGCACTTCATTCGCCCTGCAGTACACCTCAATACGTTCCACATATGTCGCCCAATCTTCGACTTCATTGTCGAACGTAGAGATACTGCCACTCTTCGGCATCCTTGGGTGTGCGTTAACTATCACCAATGGCGCCTCCCTCGCTTCCCCTTCTTCTCCGCTGGCACAAAATGGCGTTTCCCGCGCTTTCCTTCCTTCCCGCGCTCGCCCTTCTTCTCCGCTGCGGCTTCTAAAAATGGCGTCTCCCGCGCTCTCCCTGCTTCTCCGCAGCTCAATGGTGCCTCCCGCGCTCTTCCTTCTTGTCCGCGGCTCAATGGCGTCTCCCCTTTCTTCGCCCCGCGGACCCTGTTCAGCCCGTGAGCACTGGCTGTGCTCTGCGCATTCTTCTTTTTATATTTTTCGACGCCGCTCAGTCTAGAACCCGGCTGTTTCTTACCCTCTCTCTGTGCGGTTTGTTTTATTTTCCTCGACGCCGCTCGGTGTTCAACCCCCGGCTGCGCCCTGTGCTCTTCACCCTCTGTCTTACCCCGTCGACGCTGCTCGGCGCTCTCTCCACCGTCGGTCGGCTCCAGCCGCCGCTGCTCGGGAAGGGTCTGCGCTGGACCGGTCGTCGGTCTCTTACTGCTCGTTGTGGCTGGGGAACCAAGCCCGGCTCTCCACAGCCTCTCCTGCGAAGTTGGATCTCTGCCTGACTGCTGGGCGGTTGCTCGTGGTCGACGCCCGTGTTCCTGGCCTCGACTATTTTTTTTTTTCTGTTGCAGGTAGATTCGGATCGACACTCGTTGCCACTGTTGGATCCGTGGTTCAGTGGATATGCTATTATTAAATAATCACACGGATGCTGTACATTAACAAATAACAGGTCTTTACTGGAGGAGGGTAATCTCTAGACTGGGGGTACAGAGGCATGCGCAAAGCTTATATACCGGTGTGGTCACTGCCGGTACTACAGTATACAGGAGCTGTAAAAGTAGTTCTGACTTAAAGGCACATACACTACATAAACGTGTTGCCAGTGTAGACCCTGTGCTGAGTTAACTAATCTCAGCTAAGGCAGCAGTATGAGTGCTACAGTTAGCATTAAGGCTATAAGGTGGAAAAATCAGTTAGGGTTCTGATTCCTAATCACTCTCCAGTAACCCCTCCTGGAAAGTGCACGTGTGTATCTTGAGCTAGGATAGGAGTAGACTGGGCTGTGATGCTTCCTTCAGTTAAATAATCTGATACTCATCATGTGCCAGCATGAGTCATCACCTTGAGAAGATGCTTGAGGTTCAACAACTGTAATAAAATAATACTTGCATTTATGTAGTGCCTTATCATATTGAAATATCTCGAGATGCTTTACCCAATGAATTATCTTTGAACTGTAGGCGCTGTTATATAGATAAACGTGTGCATTGACGTTCTGAATGCCTCATTTGGATCTCTAGCCTTCTAACTAGCTTAGATATCTGTTTTACAATCTTTGCCATCTTTGGAATCTGCAGCCTCATAGAACTTGTATATGTATATATTACTACAGTGTGATTTGTACTGTTTCAGTTTTTGTTTATTGGGCTTTGAAGCTTTGGACATATTGAACAGTAGTTTCTCTGCATTTTGGAAGCTCAGGGAGTGAGAACTCTGTGGGGGAAGAACAGTCAGAGCAGGAGAACAGGAATGAGGATGGTAATGGAGCTTTGAAGTTGACCTCTGATCATCAAAGCCATGCTAAATGGATGAATCTTTAAAGCACCAAAGCTTTGTTACCACTTTAATTAAGGCAAGATGAAAAACCTAATATACACACGTGTAGGAGTTTTTCTGCAGAACCAGTACAAACGAGGCTGTTGCTGTTCAAATGGAGCTTGCATTTTGTCAGAAGTGATATAACTTGTTTGAATGCTTACTGGATTTTTAACTGCAAGCATTTCAGCTAAACTTCTTTCCATAGCACCAGCAGAATGTAGTACTGGCCCTTCATGAAATGTTTGAATTTGTACACTTCTGTGGTGCTTGTGAACAAAACTGCTACTTGTTATTAATCAGTCTCAGTTATTCTGTGCAAAGTTTTCGATCTTGGTTTACTGTGTTTTCAAATGTTCTCCCCCTTACCTTCTCTCTAGAAGCTGGAAGATGCAATTTCCAGCAGGAGTCATTGGATAGCAATCAGGAGCAGGAGTCCAGGCTGATTTCCCCCTCCCACACCTAGGGATGCTGAAGCCTGTTGTAGCACTCTAATTGCTGCCTGGCTGAGATCAGCTACCAGACACAGATTGAGAATCAAACCCAGGACTTTCTGCTACTCAGAGCCTTTACTCACCAGGTCATCAGGGGGAGCCATTGGTTTCTTGAAAATACCCATGGCAGTACAGTACATTGGAATAGCATTTTCAAGCTCCAACGTGCTGCACCCTTGATTGTTGGAATGCAAGATCCAATTACTACGGGCCAGGAAATCCCTCATAGGGAGGAAGAGGCAGTCACCTGAGGCTGTTGGTCAGCTAAAAGAGTAGCATTAATGGTAGCCTTGGAGCAGCTGTTCAGCCTAACCTCTTAGCCGGTGAAGGTTGAAGTGTGAAAATATGGATTTTGGGTGTGAGTCCTCTCTTCCACCCACCTGATCGTCTGTGTGGTGACAGTCTACTTACTGTCGAGACTTATGTGTGCATAATGGCCTTTTAAGTGCATTGCTGGAGAGCAACCAGTGCCCATGGAATGGTATACCAGCAAGAAATTGATGCCTCGGGCAGAGAGAATTGGTGAGAAAAAGATTTTTTTTTAAAGCCCCTCTAAGAACAGAGTCCTTTTGATACATTGCTGTCCAAAGTTTCTCTCAGAAAAGTCCTGTGGTACGGTGCAGGATAATGGTACAGCACATTAAGTAGCAGTGTGTAATGTCGTGGGTGTAGTGATCAGGTTTACCCCACTAACTTGGATTTCCAAACTCAAAATATTTTATGCAGGGAGGTGCTATATGGGGAGTAGAAAAAAAGTCAGATGGGACTCCCCTCCAGGCTTTTAGGGTCTGTCCTGCATGCCCGCCTGCACCCTCCCCCCACTGCAATTAAAAGTGCCAGTATGAAAATCAGCATGTTTATTTTTGACCCAGAAATAATGTTGATGTCATTGTGGCCTGGGACATTGTTGATCACCAACATTAATGAAGGGAAATTAAATTATGTAGGCTATGGAGAATACCCCACTTGTGACATCAGGAAGCATCCTTCAACTATGTCGATTGCACCTGCCCAGCATGTGCCAGGTAGTTTTCTGTACTCTGAAGCATTATACCAACATACACATCTTGCCAATATCATCTGTTGATCTCCTGTGTATTTTTTGACCATCAGATCCTCAATAGGTTATCTTAGGCAATCCTATGCACGGGGTGAGGGGGGGAAATCTGTTAATAGGTGTTTCCAGCGATGGTGCAGGGCCTTTAAATCCTGAGAATTGAAGATGGCCTGACCATCTCTGACTGCAGTCACAGAGTCTTCAAAACTGCAGGCCGATAAAACTTTTCTTTCCCATGGTGTGGGTTGTCATTATAAGTATCTTAGAACTCTTGTATAATTGGAATTTACAGTGTATTTCTGAATCAGCTGTTGTATGTAAACAAAATGCCACAGACTGCAATGTATGAATAGCTTGTAATAAATCATGCTGTAAGTACTTGGTCATCACGGTTGTAAGAAATAGGAAAGGAAGCACAGGGACTGAATTGCCAAGGAAATTAGAATTAGGTCATTGTAATATCATTCCATTCAAATTAGGGAATTCTGCAGAGAACTACAAATCAGCTCTGTCACATTTAACCCTTTCCTTATGTGCTTGCAGTTTTGCAGCAGACAGTGGGAGGTTGTAATCCTTCAGTTTACTCAGTACTGCAAACAAAATTATCTGATGGTGCTGCAAATGTCTTTAATCCTGCCTTCCACAGCTCAAGAGTGGAAATGCACTGAATCTCAAGTGGCAGGAGAGCAGTGTGTGTGAAGATGCCAAGGGAGGATCAGTGCTCCATGGCCGCGACATTGGAATTGTAAAGATAAAGATGATGTAACTTTTGATTTTTTTTCCAGCAACATGAGTTATAATTACTTAGCAGAAGAACAACAACAACAACTTGCATTTATACAGCACCTTTAAAGTAGTAAAATGTCCCAAGGCGATTCACAGGAGCATTGTCAGACAAACTCTGACACCAAGCCACATAGAGATTGTAGGACAGGTGGCCAGAAGCTTGGCCAAAGAGGTAGGTTTTAAGGAGCATCTTAAAGGAGAAGAGAGAGGCGGAGAGGTTTAGGGAGGGAATACCAGAGCTTATGACCTAGGCAGCTGAAGGCATGGCCGCCAATGGTGGAGCGATTAAAATTGGGGCTACACAAGAGGCCAGAATTGAAAGAGCGCAGAGATCTCGAAGGCTTGCAGGGCTGGAGGAGGTTACAGAGATGGGGAGGGGCGAGGCCATGGAGGGATTTGAAAACCAGGATGAAGAAAGCAGTAACAGAAGTGTCCTACTGGTAACAGCAGCATGAAAAGTAATTTTTCTCCACTGCTAAAACTGCCATTTCAAATCTGCATTGAGTTTTACAAGAGTTCAACAAATGTAGACTGTTGAATGTTTGGCAATATTTTTTCTCTCCTTGCCCCCCTTCATAAATTATGCTGTTTCTCCGACACGCACGTTGCCAGTGATGGACTCTCTACTGCAGCTGCTGCCAACATTTATCCCTCAACCAACACCACTAAAACAGATTATCTGTTCATTTATCTCATCACTATTTGTGGGACCTTGCTATGTGCCGCGTTTCCCTACATTACAACAGTGACTATACTTCAGAAGTACGTCATTGGCTGTAAAGTGCTTTAGGATGTGCCGAGGTTGTGAAAGGCACTATGCATTTGTGCAAGTTCTTTTCGTTCTTCCTTTTGTTCCCTCCTTGCCATTTTTTAAGGTTAAGATTAAAGGCATTGCTATCACTAATGCCCCCAGGTTCCAGAAGACCTGCTGAAATTTAATTCACTCTTCTAGGGAGAGGGAAAGTAAATATTTTCTCCCCTTGTGAGCCAGCCAGGCTACTTATTTACTCTAGTTTTAAAAGCAATGAGTCCAGTTGATCAAGATTTTTTTTTTTAAATAAAGCAACTGACTTTATTGTGTTTGTGACTCCAGATCACAGTAAAGGTTATTTTCCATTTCAGCCCCATTGTCTGTTTGCTGGGTACAGTTCCACAACTGCCAAGCATCCTCCGGCACCACGACCAAATGGCTATTAAGGAGGTGTGAACCTTGATGGTGACTGTTAGCAGGCTACTTTAATGTGGCATCATAGCAAGTTCAATCCTGTCATCATCTGAGGTCCAGACACATGCACCCAGTAGATAGCAATCAGAGCAGAAACTGTGGCCAATTTCCCCCCCTCTAATCCAGGGCACAGAGTCCAATTTGTGGCACAACTATTGCTACCTTGGCTGAGATTAGCACACTCGGCAAAGACCAGGAATCAAACCGTGGACCTCCCTGTTCTGTATAACCCAGTTGTTAAACTTGCTAAGCCAGCAAACATTCTCTGGACCAATATTATAATCAGCTCCACGCAATACTACAAAATAGTAGCCACTTAGGCCTATAATGATTGCATTTTAGCAACTCAACCTCTGTTTTGATGACCTTGGGCTGCTATGGTGCTGCAAATATTTCTCCCTGGTATATGGTGTGATGAGAGTTCTGCAGCGAGTGTTAAACATTAAATACACACCGAAAATGATGATTGCTCATGTTTTAGTATTCAGTATTTAACTGGTAATTTAAAATTCAGCCCTTTCACAAAAGTGCAACTGCTGTAATTCACGATGTGCAGCACGGATGTGTTTCCCTCCTCCTTCCGGTCCAATAGTTGCAGCTACAATTACAATATCATGTATTTATCAAACGTTCCTTGGTATGTTCGTGGTAAGAAATGGGTGCAAACCAGTTTTATATTGGATTTTATTGATTTTTTTTATATAGATACCCACTTGGTTAGTCTCCTGTGGAACTGATTCTTGTGACATCAGTATCTAGACTGCTTAGTTTTCTGAGGGAAGTTTTTGCATTTGAAGAGGAGGGTTATTTGTACTGGAGTGAATGAAGTGAAGTCAGCAAAACTTATGATTTAATGGCCTGCATTTTGTGGTGATAATGACGGCGAAACTGTCAGCGTTTGCCGTCATTACCCCTCCGAAACTGACCTGGATTTAGCGCATGCACCGATAAACGCGGAAATCTTGAAGTTGTGGTCAGTCATTCCCTGCTCCGCCACAGGCTGCGCTGTGGAACTCCTCAGAGCCGACAATCACTTAAACCACTTGAACTGATGAAAACTTCCCCCTTTCCACTCGAATATTGCTGTTAAAAACCCCATAAAAAGTTGAACCTTGTTCAGTGAGGTTTAACTGGGTTTTTAACGCCGTTCTAAGCAATAACTACTGCTGAACAACCGTTCTGGCCCTGAAAAATTAATTTTATATTTGTAGAATGTCAAATTTCTCCATTCTGATAAAAATTACTAGGTTTTTAAAAATAATTTAAAAAAAGTTAGTTTGTTTATAATATTTTAGCTTCTACCTTAACCCCGTGTGTATGTCCCAATCTTTATTCTGCTGACCGCAAATTCCTGGTCAGTTGGTTAGTGTGAATTTGTGATCACATGTTCTGTGAAGTTTGTGAGGGAAGAAGTAGCAAGGAGATTTTGAATGTGCTGTGATTTGTTCATAGTTGGGTGGTGCCTACTAATAAAGTGACTTATTTTCACAAGTGATTTTCTTTTCAGCATGGTGAAGTTACAGTGGCAAGGACTGAAAAGTTATCAATTTATGTTATGAGTTTTTTTTAAATTGTAGGGTAAATGCTTAGAAGTTTGGTATATGTGCTTTATAAATTTACTTTGGTCAGCAACTTCCTGCCCCCAAAACGTACGAACAGTTTAAAGATTGAAACTGTTGTTTACTAAGTGAAATGAACTCCTGTAATGTGCAGTTGCTTGTTTTGTTGGTACCTTTTCTGTTGCTCATTTCTGTTCTCCATCCTCCCCTTCTGTCACTGTAAACCCCGATGAGCAGAAGGCCAGCACTAAAGCTTTGCCTACTGCGATGGGGCATTTGAACTGGGATCCCCATCTGTCAGGCCTGTGCATTTTATAAAGACTGCAACAGCTGGCCATGCTCTCTACTAATCCATTCATATCATCTGTGCTTCAGAAATGTGTGTTATTTCCTTTTTAGTCTGTAGAAGTTTGGGGAAAATAAGTATGATTTTGTTCTACCAGTGGTGGAAAAATGTTTTGTGAAAACCTAAAGAATGATGGTTCTTATGGTTTGTTTGCCTTTGAAGAACAGCATTCAGAACATTTGCAATTCAGTCTAATTGCATTACGGTCCTTTCTGTTTCAATCTATCCCACTAGCAGTCACATGGGACTGCAGGATATAGGGGAGAGCTGACAGCCTGGTGTAAGCAAATCTACCACAGGGCTGACATTCCAGTCAAAGTGGAAAAGTTCAAAGGAGGGACTAATGCAATATTTCTAATAAAATTGAATCAGAATAGATTATGCTAATACTGTGTCACCTTCAGCTGCCTTCCACGTTTTGGTTTGAAATCATCTACAATAAAGCACTGGGTCTAAAGGAGAGTAAAGCATAATTGCTGCACAGCAAAGGCAAGCTTGTTAATTTACTTCTGGCTGTAATAGTCACAGTGTGACTGTTATAGTTGGTGCTACCTACTGACATTTTTTAATAGAAAAAGTAAAAAACATCAATGTAAACGATGCCTATTTCGTTGTCTCTGTCAAGGTTTGCCCTGCACTACTGGAGGAAATTTAAGAATAGAAATTGTCTTTTGTACTGTGGAGCTTTGTTGAGTTTCAGTTGAATGGGAGAGAAGACAGTGGCGTATAGTTTTCGCTAGGGGCACAATCGGCAGAATGCACTGTATACTGCGCCGGTTTTGCTGAGGTGAAGCTACGCTCAAGTTTCCCTGCAAACTACATTAGCATAAACCTGTACGTAAAACCCCCCATGAATCAACGCAACCAAGCAAAGTTATCGATCGTAATCGATTAGTGACTGGAACAGGACATTCTCCAGCATCACAAAGAGGAGTGGGATTGCCAGGAAATGAGCCATTCTTCAGCTGACTGATTTAATGTTCTTGATCTTACTCTTTAATTGGCATCAATTGATTGTTTTGATCTGCCCTTGGTACATAAGATCTGTGACCGGCAGTCAACAGGTGTGTCCTGCTCTGCCAAAATGGACCGAATTTAGACTAAACTGAACTTAAAATAATTTCAGCAGAAGCAGGAGAAACACAACAGGGTCAGGCTTCAATTGCCAGCTGGCCACTGCAGGTACAGGTGATTAACACTGGATTCATGTGACCACCGGTGCCTGTGCACTCGAGATTCTGGGTGCAATTGGCAGAAACTTGTCATGCCAACTTGGGGACGTGACCAGGTTTGTGGGCAGGGACTGCTTCGGGCGGATAGACTTTTAAACCAGCGTAAATGATCGCGGATATTCTGGCGTAAAGTGGTTATGGGTGCAAAACATATACGTTTAAAATTCTGCAATCTTTAGCGCTATTTCATTTGATTCCTCCCAGATTACGCTGATACCTGGGCGGAAAACATACTGAAACTCCAGGCCTGTGTTTCTAAGCAGCCAAGTGGTTACATATTGGTAAAGGATTACAAATATAACTCAACTTTGTGTCCTCCAGTTTTATTGCATTTTGTCAATTCTTCAGTGAAGTACCATGTGATAGCCAAGATATCTTGAGTTGCTGTGGAAGGCTAACACAGCCTATCTAATCTATTCTACAAACATAACTATTATTGTAGTTATGGCCATCACTTTATTTGTTATAGGTTCTGCCACTACCACATACTATTCCCCTGCAATGTATGTTGGACAGCCAACTTTCAGTGCTGCCTTGCGAGCACTATTGATGGTAGCCATGAATAAGTTTGTGGCATAGATTATTCTCTTTCGTCTAAAGAAGGCTGCATGCAGCAATAGGCTTTGTAGCTAACAGAACAACAGCTTGCATCTGTATGGTACCTTTAGCATAGAAAAACATCCCAATTCAGATAGGTGTAAAGAAAAGAAAGCACTGCCAATCCAAAGAAGGCGATATAGGACGGGTGACCAAAAGCTGGGTCAAAGACGTGAGCTTTAAGGTGGGTCTTAAAAGAGGAGAGAGAGGTGGAGAAGTGGAGGCGTTTAGGGAGGCAATTCCAGAGCGTGGGGCCTAAGTAGCTGAAGACCCAGCTGCCACTGGTGGAGTAAAGGGGAGATGCACAAAATGCCCAAGTCATAAGGACGCAGTATGGGCAGGTATGTGTTATAGAGCTGGAGGAGGTTACAGAGGTAGGGAGTGGTGAGAAATGTAATCACTAGCTTGAGAATTTTAGGTGTTGGGGGACAAGGAACCAATGCAGGTCAGTAAGGACAGGGGTGATGGAGAAGTGGTACTTAGTGTGGGATAGAATATGGGCAACATAGTCTTGGGTGTGTTTATGGAGGGTGGTAGATGATGAGCCAACCAAGAGAGCGGTAGAGTTTGGAATTTGGAGGTGACAAAGGCATGAATGAGGATGGTTTCAGCAGCAGGTGAGCTGAGGTAGGGATAGAGGCAGCGATGTTGCAGAGGTGAAAATGAGCAATCATTGTGATGGAGAGGACATCTCAGCTTGAATAGAGTGCTGCGGTTGTGAAGACACTCGTTCAACCTGAGGCAATGACTGGGGAGGATGATGGAGTTGGTAGCGAGGGTATGAAGTTTGTGGTGGGGGCCAAAGACAATGGCTTTGGGCTTCCCAATGTTTAGCTAGAGAAAATAGTGGTTCATCCAAGTTTCAGTCTCATAAGCAGTTTTAATCTGGCAATGTAGAGCCAACGGAGGGGTCGAGCGAGGTGGTGGAAAGTTAGAGCTGGATTTCATAAACCTACATGTAGATGATGTTGCCAAGGGGCAGTATGTATAGGAGGGGGCCATGGATAGATCCTTGGGGAGCTCCTGAGTTGTCTGTCATGGAGTGAGAAGAGCAGCCATATGTAGAGATGCTCTGGCTAACATTGGGGACAGAGGTTGGGAAATGAGAGAATGAATCTAACAGAGCTGAAAATAATTATTTTCATAGGCAGTAAATTATCTTGTGTAACGGATTTTTAAAAAGATTAGAGGGAAAGTTAATAAGTCAAAACAAAGAAAAATGTGGAGAATCCTGTAGTCTGGGGAACATTGTCTTGAAGTGATTTTTGTAGCTTTATGAGAAGGTAAGTAGGGAGATTCTCTGATTATTGTTTTCTAATGAATCTCTTTTATGATCATGGTAAATGACTAGCTGATTCCTCTTGCTGACTAGCATTTGGCTGCATTTCACCGGCAGTGAGTTGGAAGGAGAGGTCACCTTTGTGGTGCTGTGATTGGTTGGAGATTTTCAGTAGTTGGCACTTTGCCCAGCTCACTGCAAGCACATCATCGTCATGATATATGTGGAAGCTAGTTTGCTAGTATCTCCAGTTAACATTGCCCTCTCCCCCCCACAAACCCTCACTTTATTTTCCTTACTTTAAAAAAAGCTTTTGAAATATTTTATTGCAAAAACTTGATGTAGCAACAGAAAGGAAGTTTAATATTGTTAATTTATGAATTAATAACACGCTATCTGCAAGAAAGGGGATACATTCCCAAAAAATTGCCTAACGGTCATTGTACTTCAAAAATTAATTGAGTGAAGTGCTTTGAGATATTTCAGTGTGATAATAAGGAGCTATATAAATGGAATTATTGTTCTAACAGTTTCCAAACTGGAAATGCCAGTAGAGTATTTGTGGAATTTTTGACATTCTGAGCCCTATTTTATATTATATTTATATATTCTCTTGTTGAATGAGGCAAGGTGAATCCATTATGAAACAAATTGTAGTATAAATCCTGTTAGTTTATGAGTTCCATAATCTTTCTAAGGGGAATTAGATAGATATTTGAAAAGAATTTTTTTGCAAAGCTATGGGGAAAGAGCAGGGGAGTGGGACTAATTGGATAGCTCTTTCAAAGAGCCAGCACAGGCACGATGGGCTGAATGGCCTCTTTCTGAGCTCTATGATTCTAAGCCTATACTTCCTTTCTCTATACATCTGTAATTTTGTAGTCCATGTGCACAGTGCACATTTGAGCAGCAGGTTAATGGCCCTGATCTTAACCTCTGCAAATGATAAACTATTAAATTGGCCTTTGCAATAAATGATGACCACTTTGTTATTGACTAACTGTACTTTACCCAATGGAAACAACACTCTTAATGCCAACCCTTTGCAGTCCGTTGTATAATACACAGGGAGCCATGTTTTACAAAATGGTATATGTGGAGTGCGGAATCTTGTTTTATGCGAATCTTACAGAATACATCAGTAATCTACAAACTATCCTTACTGTAATCAACAGAATGAAATTGGGGGAGGGGTTCATCGTAGAAATAAGAGTGTCAGAACTCTGATTATTTTTCAGTAGGGTGAGGCTTTAACCTTCAAGATCTTAAGAACATCTTGGGATTAATTTCAGAAATTAATTCCCCAACCCTTTTTCAGTGTCCTGTAATATTTATGGGAAATTAACAAATTTAAAAGTGTTTAGATTCTTGCTCCATGTATCACAAAGACTTGACCGCAGTATTTTTAATTAACATATATAATTGTAATACTACAGCATGATTTAATGATCTTAATAAATGTGTTTACTATGCACGGTACTGGAATACATGGAGCTTTATTGCAAAACCTCTGGGATTGAGGAGCTACCAAATTAAGGACCTTAAACAAAGGGATACCTGCTTCCCCTCCTCCAACTGGCACATCGAGTTTATCCAGTGCATATTGGAGCCACATAAACCAGGAAAGATTGTTCCTAGTCTGTTCTGAATTACCACATTTTAGCTGGGATAGAAGTGTTGCATTTGGACTCAAAGCCCCTGGGCCAGGGAGGGGGCCATCAGTTAGTGTTCCCAGTCCTGATTGGTATCCAGCAGCCCCTGGAAGTGTGGATGTTGATTTAGAATAAGATTAGGTTTGGCTGTGATACTGACTGACGCTCACTATCGGGTGAATAATGACCAATTGGATAGAGTACTGGAGAATGCCAGTTTCCTGAGGGACAAGACCCTAACAAGGAATCCGTGTCTTCAGGAAAGAAGGGAAGGGGACAAAATTGGCAAAAAAGATTTTGAAAAAAAAACTGAAGTGAGAAATGGCCCTTTTATTTAGTTTTTAAACAGAGCAATTTTAAAAATACAAAACTGAGTCCTTTAAAAAAAATTTGTATCTTAGGTTATTCAAAGGACATTAGGTTCCTCTGCTCAGTTCTGGAGCATTTACACGGCTTTGTTCACAACTGCCTCAAACTAAAATGTCATGCTTCCTGAAGGAGCAGTTCACAACTGCCTCAAACTAAAATGTCATGCTTCCTGAAGGAGCAGCTCCCAAACCGGTTGGGTCTGAATGATGTACTGTGCTGCAGTGTTAGGTTTCACACCACCAAAGGCTTTGTAGATTGAACTCCTCAAGTGTGATGTTAACGATGCCTGAATCTGGTTTGGGGTAGATGAAAGGGAGCATGTGCTTTTGTGCAGGATGAACGATGTGAAAGTCAAATTCACCTTGAGTTGTCCTTTTTACCCCCCCCCCCCCCTTTCTTTGAAAAGAGTGCTGATAAACTGAAAGGGATGAGCTTCTAGCTCTTCAAGGGGACTGCATACCAAATGATAGCTGCTTTAGTCAGACTCAAATGGACCTCTGTCAAAATCACTAAGGTATCTTCAGCTCCTATCCTGTTCAAAACAATGAAAGCAAATCCAAGGATGGCTGCTGTTACACTGATGACTGTCTCTGGTTACCAGTGTTGTTTTCAAGGTAGCCATTTTAGAACAGTTGTAGAGTATGTGGGTGGAAATTCAGCAAATTAGTATGGGAAAGTAACACTGTTTGAAATAATTTTCAGAGAGGTGTAACAAATATCAGAGTGTACCGGTACGGGGGTAATTTCTATGTTATGTACGTTATTTATCTTCAACACAGTCATCACTCACTGATGAATGGGGCCATTTTCTACACTTCCCACTGCTGACCCACAATATATTACCTTGGACAGTGCACCTTTGGTGCAATCTATTGAAAGTTTACAAACAAAACTAATTATACTTGTGCAAAAATGGAAATAAATTCAAATGTAAAGTTATACAAATGAAGGGTTCAGTGTTTACCATGGGCACATTGTCTTTAAAATAAAACTTTCCTGCTTAAGAAAAAAGACAATGGCCTTGATATTAACAGGGTGGGTGCGGGGGAACCTGACAGTGGGTGATAAACCTGGTAAAGCCGGTGACAAGTAGGCCTAGCCAATTTTAACAACAGGGTCAAATAAAAGAATTCGGAGTCCCGCCTGACACCCGGCCAGATTAACAGCCTGGCCAGCGGGCAGGTGCAGAACAACCTGGGACCCTTTGGAAGATCCCTGGCAGTTCGTGGGGATCTGGCCACGATCGAAGTCGGGGGAGGCTCGGGCCATGGTCTTTTGGGGGGGGGGGGGGCGGTGGATGTGTGTCTCTGGACGCAATTGAGGGATAGGGAGGTCTTGCCATGATCGGAGATGGTGAGGAAGCCCGGCGCAATTGAGGGATAGGGGGCCTGGCTGCGATCGGGGGAGGGAGGTCTTGCCATGATCGGAGATGGTGAGGTAGCCCGGCGCTTGAGAGGCCCAGAGGAGCTCTCCTACCCCGCAAGAAAACCTAAACAGTAAATTTTAAACTTACCTCCTGAGCCTCTTCTGGCCCAGGACCCGGGTCCCGCAGGCTTTGCCTGACTGGGAAGCCGACACTGCCCCTCCCCGCTCAGGCCTCGGGTTGATATTGCAGATCGGGTCCTGGTAACATCATTGTACCCGATCTGCATATTTAAAACAGGACACTGCCTCCTTCATGCGGGCGTCCTGCTTGCCTGCTCAAAGGAGCAGGTTAATATCTGGAAACGGAAGGAAAAGAGGGGGTAAATTACTCGGCCAGGCGGGGGCAGTTGAAATCGGGCCCAATATATCTAAATCACAAAAGTAGAAGGATTTTTAGTCCTTTGCTCCCCCAACCTCTTATTGTTTCTTGCTTACTTTGACATTTGTAAGTCAAATTATAAAGATACCAAATGGAGGATAGTTTTGTGCTGTAGCCTATAATTCACTAGGAACTAAGTGAGATAGATTGATTGCCTTTTCACCCAGAAAAGGTGGCCTTCAACCCAGTGAAAAGTGAAAGGAGTCAACAAGGCTCACTGGGTAGCAATTAGCAGTGGGAACCTGGCCGTTGTCCTGCCCTTCCAGCTTAGAGGTGCTGAAGCCACTTGTAGTGTCCCTGTCACCACTCTGGCTGAGATCAGCTAACTTAGAACAGGCTGGGCATCAAACCTGGAACCTTCTTAGCATTACTCCGTTTCACATTGGGTGATGGACTTACCAACTGAGTCATTGGAGGAACTCTGTTATTTTTAAACAATTTAACATTTAAGCTTTTTTTGATTGATGTATGATATAAAAGATTTGACTGAATTCCCCAAAGTCGATCGTTATTTTTAAACTGTTACTACAGAGTTGTTATGGATTTAGAAATGCACTGATTTTCTAATTATCAGGAAAAAAAATCACCTTTTTCATTATTGCATTGTAAGTAAGATGAAGTCGAGTAAGTCTGCATTTTCACACCAGCTTGGTGTCTGAATTTTGACCCCTGACTACGTGGCCTACATATAGTTAGCAGCTGGCGACTGCTTTATTTTCCTTTGGGGCAGGGGGGCGCGGGGAGATGTGTGGGGAGGGGGGATGTGTGGGGCGGGGGGGCAACAATATCTTAATGACCTGGATAAAATCTGAATGATGAACTTTTTTTGAGACTTGGTGAAACCTCGATGTACTTTCTGTCCAAACACGTTTCCACCAACTACAGAGTACCAGTTATCCATTTCCACACTTTTGTTGTTCTCTGGTGTGCTTTGTTATTCTCTGGTGTGCTTTTCTTACTGACCCAACAGAATACTTGCTATGGTTGCCTCTTTAACCAACCAAATGAGGGGAAAAACAAAACTATACTCCCTCCCCTTACATGTTATAGAATTAACAGATGGCTTTATGTATGAACGTAGGCTGCATCTCACTATTTTTCAGACCCTGGGGAAGTCACTTTGCTGTTCTCATTAATAACATTGATTTCAATGTGCCTGTAATTAAAGATTTAGAATTAGAAATGCCTTTTTTCTGTACATAAAACTAGTGTGCTGAAACTCTTAAAAGATTATTGGTGAAACTCCCCAGATACCTCAGTTGGCAAAGCTGCCAGAAAGTCCTGAGTTTGGTTCCCTAGTCTCTGCGAAGTCTACTGATCTCAACTTGGGGCAGCCTTTGAGGAGAGAGTGCTACAGTTGGCCCCAGCATTTCTGGGTCAAGGAGAAGACAGTTAGCTAGGATTCTCCTTCCTGCTGCAACCCCGGCACATGCATGGATGCCAGGTGAGGGATGAGCCTAGGCCTGGCTGTGATACCCCCAAGGTAAAATAGTCTGCCAACACTCCCTAACCAGGCTCACATATGGAAAATGGTCACTTAGATGAAGTACTGGAGAGCAACTGCCACTTGTGAAACTGTACCCTGACAAAGGAGAGGGGAGGGAGAAATGACAAATAAAACCTGCTAGCCACTTCATTTCATTTTCCAATGGATATGCAGGTCTTAGAAGCACTTCTGACCCACGAGCGCCTTTGCTGTGCAAATAGGGCCTCATGAGGGGCTTTCATATCGCTGTAACTCTCAAATTAAATGAAACTACTAAAGCGTAGAAAGGAGGGTTTCACTTGAGAGGAGCATTTGGTGACCCTATAAGGGATTTGTGTTGTCAGATGGTGTGACTTTCTTACAATTAATATAATTGATCTAAATTAGATTTAACTGTCTTGCCTCTGGCATAAAAAGGGAACCAGCTTATACATATAAATAAATTCAGAAATACCATTCATTAAATGGATGAATCAACAAAAACTTCTTTTGTTACTTTGAGTATATTGTTTTGAAGAATTGTTATCATTTCAGTTGTTTTTTTTTAACCATTTATTGGAAACATATTGGTTTTGTCATCTTGTCTGAGGCTTTAGATGAGGCAGCTTGGATTGTATTTTAGATCCAATTTTTTTTCTAGCTCTGCTCAAATCATGAGGTAATGCAGTTCACATTTCAAAGAGGGTAACCAGGGCCTTTCTCTTGTTTTGATGATGTCCCACGCTATTGGCTTTTCGTAGGTCCCAGCAGATATGATTATTAATTATAAATACCAGCTGATAAATAGAGCCTATCCTCCGAAGGAGAAACCAGTTTGTATTGCTGTTTGAGACCATTCTGCATAATTACAGTCATCAATCATAAGTAGAATGGGATTTTTTTAAGGAAGCCACATAAAATTCTGTTTTAAAGCATTAATTTTTATAAAGTATTTAACAAATTAACTGTAAATTCGACTAAGCTATTGGCTAGTGTGTAATGGGAAAGAAATGCAGGTGTCAAGGTTGTGTTACACTTGGAAATAATTTAGATTCAACAACAACATTTATATAGCACCTTTGATGTAGTAAAACATCCCGAGGTGCTTCACAGCAGCATAATCAGACAAAAAATGGACACTGTGCCAGAGAAGGAGATATTAGGGGTGGTCAAAGGTAGGTTATAAGGAGGGACCTAAAAGGAGAAGAGGAGGTTGGAGAAACGGAGGGAATTATAGAACATGGGGTCTTGACAGCTGAGGGCACTGCTGCCAATGGTAGGACAAAGGGAGGGAGGGTCACAAGGACAGAATCTGAGGAACGGAGAGTTTAGGGGGATTTTAGGCTGGAGGATGTTGCAGAGATGGGGCGGAATGAGGCTTCAAAAGGATTTAAATAGAAAAATTGTAATTTAAAATTGGAGGCGTTACGGTACTGGGAGCCAATGTAGGTCAGCAAGGACAGGGATGATGGATGAGTGGGACTAGAATACGGGCAGAAGAGTTTTGGATGAGTAATAGTTTACAGTAGAGTATGGAGGATGGGGGGCTGGCCAGGAGAGTATTGGAATTATCAAGTTTGGAGGTGACATCGGCATGGATGAGGGTTTCAGCAGCAGATGGGCTGCAGCGGGGCAGAAGTGGGCAATATTAGAGGTGGAAGTAGGCAGTCTTAGTGATGGAGGGGATATGGGTTCGGAAGTTCAGCTTAGAGTTGAATAGGATGCTAAGTTTGCGAACAGTCTGGTTCATCATGAAACTGTTGCGGGAGACGGGGATGGAATCAGTGGCAAGGGTACAGAGTTTGTGGCTGGCGCCGAAGACGATGGCTTTGGTCTTCAGTTGTTGAACTGGGGGAAATTGTTGTTCATTCAAAGCTGGTTATCTGACAGATAGTCTAACAATGCAGGTAGTGGAGGGGTTGAGACAGGTGATGAAAAGATGGAGCTTTTTGTTATCGGTGTACATGTGGAAGCTGACCCTATTTCTTTGGATGATATCACCAAGGGGAAGCATGTCAATAAGAGAGGAGTGGACCAAGGATAAATCTTTGAGAGAGCAAAATGAGAAGCTACAGTGGATAGGTAAGAGTGAAACAAAGCGAGGGCAATCCCACTGAGCTGGACAGTGGAGGAGAGGCATTGGAGACGGATGATGTGATTGATCATGTCAAAGTCTGCAGAGGTCGAGGAGGGAAAATGCACCATGGTCACAGTCACAGAGGATATTATTTGTGACTTTGATTAGGACCATTTCAGTGCAGTGTCCAGAGCAGAAACCTGATTGGAGAGATTCAAACATGGAGTTGCAAAAAATTGAAGTTAACTTACAGCATTGAACAAAGTTCTGACTTAGCACAGTTGCATTATTTTGTTGCATGTAATTGCACAAATCTTCCTAGTTTTTCAACCCCCTGCATTGAATTCTTGCAAATAGTAAAAGGATTTTTAAAATGCTTAAACTTCATTTAAAATTATTCTCAGCATTTACATTGTATGTATATTTTTAAAAATCCATGGATTAGCAGTTGGTTTGGGAGAGGAGAGATCAGTGTTTTATTAGATTTTTTTTAATTGGTTGGTGTCCAGCTTTCCCAAAAGGCAAATCATATGGAGAATATATTTGATGCTGTAAATTGGAAGCTATCTTGGTCCCCTCTGTGGAATGTGCATTGACAACAAAATTTTTTAAAAGTGCATGTTCAAATTCTACATCAAGTATATACCCTTCCATTGTTGTGTTAGTGACATGAGTAGTGGAATTGCATTGACATGCTGCTTCTACAGTTAAGACGAAAGATCCCTCTGGCGCCTTTTTGTTTCCAGCAGCTTTGGGAGTATTTCTTGGAATAGTACTTCATTTACCTGTGTAGAAATTCTCGTTAATTTTCAGAAAAGTTTTACCAATGTAAGGGTGACTCTAAAATGGAATTTTTCCTAAATTGAAATTACTCAAAATGAATCTTAAATTTGTTTTCAAAAGCAATTTATTGTGCCAGAACTCAAGTTTACAAATGTTAAAATGAACACTTCATTGTGTACTGTAGGACTCTTATGATGTGTTTCTATTCATACTTCATTGGGTTTTTGCAGACTCGTGATTTTTGCTGTAAATATTCACTTTTTAGAAATGAATATACATGGCAGCATGTTAAAAATAGGGATTTCTTTACGTCCATTAGAAGTGACAGCTTTGGTTAGTTCCACTGCACTGGAGCCTCCTTGTGAGGGCCCCTTTCTCCTTTTCACTCCTTTTTTTCCCTCCGTTGCTCGTTCCTCTCTCTCTCTCTCTCTCTCTCTCTCTCATATTTCTTCCCCCCCCCAACCCCAGACTGTGTGTCAGTTCAGAGTTAATCATTCATTGGGATGACAAGTTGTTTACTAAAATCTCAGGCACTAATAATAACGGGGAAGCCTGAAAAAATTAGGAATAAAAGCAGCCCTGACTAATCAACGACTTTGCTGTGTGGGTTTTACTAGGGGAAGGAAATTGAAGCATTTAAATTGCTCAGGAGTGAATTGGTCAAAGAGAAAATGAGCAAAGCGGGAGGACATAAAGAGGAGAAACTCAATTGAGAATTCTAAGCATGAGATGATTAAAAGGTCTTGTGAGGGATACATGCCCGGCACTATTTTCAAGCCCAGCACTGGCTGTAATAAATAAACCATTACTGCAATGCCTTATTTTAAAAGGAAGGCTGCAACAGAGGTGCAAATTGGGGAAAATGCAAGAAATGATTCTCCCCCAATATAATTTTCTCTCCCCCTTTGTTTCTAGATTGTATTTTGACGATTTTTGTTACAGCTCTTCCCTCCCCCGCACATAACACTGACACACACACACAAAAATCCTCCCAGCCTGAATTGAAAATCTGCCTCGTTTCCTCAGAAACCGCAGCTGCTGCTGGTGGAAAACACGTCAGACTGGCCCTCTAACACGCACAGATGTGCCTTTGTAAATCCAGAGAAATGCGGAGATGGATTGCGTGCTGAGGGCAAATATCCTCCCTCAGAGGAAGGAACCAATGCTAATGGCAGGCTTGCTTTTTTTTTAAAAATATTTGTTTTCCTGCCTCTAATCTCAGCACATATTGTGCTAAAGTTTAAGCATATGAAAAAGGATAAAGCCATGGCCATTCGCTGTAGCTTTTTGTTTTTAACTGTGAATCATGTCAATATTTATCAGGTTCCACAATCATTGTTCCCTTGAATGTCCTTGTATTTATAAAAATAATTTTAGGGACTTTCCCTCCTCCTTTTTGTAAGAAGCATTCTGCTCTTTTTCTTTCATTTCTACTCCTATCATGAGTTCCTATTTCTCTCCTTTTTATGCCCTCCCCCCCCCCCCCCCCCCCCGCCCCTCCTCCCCTCCCCTTGACATTTTGCTGGCTGTAGATTTATTGGTATCCGCTGACGTGCTGCACTTTGAATAATGTCCCATTTAATTTACTTTTAGGAGAGGAGTGTTGTTTATCATGCCATCTCCTGCCAGATCTCCACCCTTTTTTTCTCCTTTCCAAGCCAGATGAGTTGCAGCTCGTTCTATGTAATTAAAATGAGTGCATGAGGGTGGTTGAGAGGAAGGGGAAAAAAAAACACGAAGCTAAGAGGGTTGAAGCTCTGCTGAACCAGACAAAAACAGGGCTGGTTGTGCGAGGGTGGAGGAGGGGTGCCCGTGCTGTGATTGGCCGAGCTCTGGGCTCGGAGCAGCTGTGGGAGCAGAGCGGTAGATGGCAGTTACTGCTAAAGCACTTTAGTTCCATTTGTTTAATAGATGCTAGTCAGAGCCAAATGCATGTTCATCAGCCATGACTGGCGGGAAAACTGAGTCAGGGCATATTTTTTTTAAAAAGGGGGAGGAGGCGAGGGCAGGCTGAGCCTGTGGGCATTTTCATCTTAAAAGGACATTGTTGACCTTGAAGTCGCTGTGCTCCCTTTTGTTCCTACATGCAGACGCTATTTGGAAACTTAAAAAACTCTCAACACAGCATCCTGTTTAACCCATTGTGGACTGAATTTGTCCTAAAGTATGTTTTGTATAGTAATAATGTGAAATACTGCAACTTGTATAAAGGGAATGGGAGATTATTTAGGGAGCTTCACCAAGGTGATGCAGAAAAATTTGGAATGGGGTGTGTGGGAATATTATACTGAAGTGCTACTAGACATTTATAAATGAACTGTTGAGTCTCCCAGAAATGTTCATTTTTGTTGCAATGGAAAGATACGTGATATGTTTGGAGGCAGCTTTTGGAGATGTTTCGATCTAAAACCCCTTCATATCTGTACAGACCCAGAGAGAGTCTTGCTTCTTCCAACCCCTCATAGTTTCCCCATCCCTCTGTTTGTAGTTGACATGAACAAAGGTCCTAATATGGATGAAACATAGTGAAAGATGACAAATTTCTAAAAAATTAGAGGAGGGAATTTTATGGCCTTTAAGCCATTTGTTACCATACTATGGGTTGACATGTCCAAGATAGACTTCAGGCACAGCCAGTGGGTGTGTAATCCACGAGAATAAGCTACGTCCAAGGTGGGAGCCAATAACCAGGGCAGGCTATAGCTTGGCATGGCTCCAACTTGTTTTCAAGCTAACAAAGCTAATTGGGCTTTGAAGCTTTGTAGAAAGGTTTTGCTGTTTGAAGCCCTAGTCTTGCTGTGGAGCACTCTTAGCTTTTCACATTGCCAGACACTGATGCATTGAGAAAAGAAAGCATTTTCACTTAATTTGTTTCTGCCCCTATGTTGCTCTTATTTCTCCTCAAGTGGGGTATGGTTCCATGGGTACCAACACTCCTCCAATAACTCACCGAGACGGCCATCCTTCAAGCTTGAACTTAGACCATGAGTGCCGGTCAGATATTCAAGCGTGGAGGACATCACCGCAGAGCCCTATCCTGCCCTAACTTTATAATTGCCTCACAATAGCAGTAATCCTGGCTGATTCTCTCCACCCCTATCCCAAATACTGAGGCCAATTATAGCATTCTGACTGATTCTACAATCGGCTCACTCACCAGAAGTAGGGCATTGAACCTGGGACCTTCTGGTCTTTGTGGTTTAGCATTACACCAGATGGGGGTACCTTTATCCACTAGGCCATTGGGGAAATTATTATTCATATATAATTGTAATAGTTACTGGTTTGGTTTGCTCCAACTGTGTATGGTAAACCCCTGTTCTCAAATATTGAAATCCAAATTCTCCTGATGTCCCAGTGGTTTAATGCACCCAGTGTGGTGCAAAGCCATGCAGACCAGAAGGTCCAAGATTCAGCTTCTGTGTTTCTATTCTCTCAAACCTCCCTTCTGCCCCATTAGTGGAAGAGCCTTTAGTTAGTAAACACCTGCACTGTGGAATTCTCTTCCCAAATCCCATCTTTCTACCTCTCTTCCCACCTTCAATTAAATCTCTCATTTAAAATTCTTATTCTCTACCGCCCACCCAAGTACCATAAAAATGGTACAGATAGACTATCCTTTATCCGAAAACCTCGGGACCAGCCGTGTTTCGGTTTTCGGAGAATTTCGGATTTCGGAAGGTGGGTCGGCGGGGGTCGGCGGGGGGGGGGTCGTGCGCACGACCCCCGCCGACCCCCCCGCCGACCCCCGCCGGTGCCGACCCCCCCGCGGACCCCCGCCAACTTACGGCGGGGGGGGGGGGGTCGGGCCCGGGGGGGGGTCAGCTGGGGGTCGTGCGCACGACTTACGCTGACACTCAGCGTAAGTCGGTCGGGGGCGGGGGGGGTCTGCGGGGGTCAGGGCCGGCGGGGGTCGGGGCCGGCGGGGGTCCGCGGGGGTCGGGGCCGGCGGGGGGTCGTGCGCACGACTTACGCTGAACGAAAAAACCTTCGGTTTTTAGAGGGTTTCGGTTTTCGGAAGTGCGGATAAAGGGTAGTCTACCTGTATTACCGAAATATCATCACTGCTTTCCTCCCTCAGCCTCTGCACTGAACGACTCCTCATCCTCGGTGATTTCAACCTCCATCTCAATTCATCATGCTCTCTCTCCTCTGAGCTCACTTCCCTCCTATCCTCCCTTAATCTTTCCCTCCATGTAAACTCCCCAACCCATATTCACGGCCACCCCCTCGACTTTGCCATCTCTCGTGGCCTCGCTACTCCCATTGTGTCAATTGCAAATAAGGCCATCTCTGACCACTTCCTCGTATCGCTCTCCGCCCACATCCCCCTTCTTCCTCCGCACCTCCCCCCCCCCCCCCGCCTTCCCCCGTACCCTACTTCCTTCTGTGTCCACCCCTGGAAAAAACTCTCCCCCAACTCTCTTACAGCTGCACTTACAAAATCCCAACTGTCCAGCCTTTGGCCCTCCATTCACCACAACATTTCTGCAGCTACCGATCTGCTCAATCACACCCTCACAACCACCTTTGATGCCCTAGTCCCTACTAAAATAATTACCCTCTCACCCTGGGCGTTCCCCCGGTACGGCCCTCATCTTTACTCTCTCAAGTCCAGGGGACGCAGACTCGAACGGATATGGCGGACAACTGGTTTAGCCATTCACCGCCAGATCTGGCTGGATCACATAAAGCATTATCGGGTCCTGCTCTCGTCTGCCGAAACTACTCACTATTCCAGAATCATTCTGGAATGCAAATATAAACCCCGGCTTCTATTCTCTACTGCTAGCCGTCTTTTAAACCCCTCTCCCCGTCTCCTCCACCCTCACCTCTGACAAGTGTGAGGAGCTCATGGACTTCTTTGTCTCTAAGATTGAGACCATCTGTTCAGCTGCCTCTGCCACTTCCCTTCCTTCCCCTAGCCCACCAGGCCAAACTTCCTCTAAGGTTCCCCCCTGCCCTAGCCCTGAACTCGCATTTTTCTCCAGTTTCTCTCCGATCTCCCCTCATGATCTCTCCACGCTTATCTTGTCCATGAGACCCACTTCCTGCTCCCTCGACCCTGTTCCCACCAAACTGCTGA
The DNA here is from genome assembly GCF_052327205.1 of Somniosus microcephalus. Taxonomy (NCBI): domain Eukaryota; kingdom Metazoa; phylum Chordata; class Chondrichthyes; order Squaliformes; family Somniosidae; genus Somniosus; species Somniosus microcephalus. The sequence continues at coordinate 115,161,494 of NC_140989.1, forward strand.
CCACCCAACTTCCTTTTCTGGCTCCAATGTTAGCTGACATTGTTAACAGTTCTCTCTCCTCAGGCACTGTTCCCCTCTCCCTCAAATCTGCTGTCATTACCCCTCTCCTCAAAAAAAGCAACACTTGACTCCTTCGTCCTTGCGCATTACCGCCCCATCTCCGACCTCCCTTTCCTCTCGAACGTGTTGTTGCCTCCTAAATCGGTGCCCAGCTTTCCCGCAATTCCATGTTTGAATCCCTCCAATCAGGTTTCTGCCCCTGCCACAGTACAGAAATGGCTCTCAACAAAGTCACAAATGACATCCTTTGTGACTGTGAGAAAGGTAAACTATCCCCCCCCCCCTCATCCTCCTTGACTTGTCTGCAGCCTTTGACACGGTTGACCACTCCATCCATCTCCAACGCCTCTCCACCGTCGTCCAGCTGAGTGGACAGCACTCGCCTGGTTTCATTCTTATCTATCTAATCGTAGCCAGAGAATCACCTGCAACAGCTTCGCTTTCCGCTCCCGCATCATTACCTTTGGTGTCCCCCAAGGATCTATCCTTGGCCCCCTCCTATTTCTCATCTACATGCTGCCCCTTGGCGACATCATCCGAAAACACAGCGTTAGTTTCCACTTGTACACCGACGACACCCAGCTCTACCTCGCCACCACTTCTCTCAACCCTGCCACAGTCTCTGCTTGTCTGACATCCAGTTCTGGATGAGCAGAAATTTTCTCCAATTAAATATTGGGAAGTCGGAAACCATTGTTTTCAGTCCCAGCCACAAACTCTGTTCCCTAGCCATTGACTCCATCCCTCTCCCTAGCATCTGTCTGAGGCTGAACCATACTGTTCACAACCTTGGTGTCATATTTGACCCTGAAATGAACTTCCGACCACTTATCTTCGGCATAACTAAGACTGCCTATTTCCACCTCCGTAACATCGTTCGTCTCCGCCCTTGCCTCAGCTCATCTGCTGCTGAAACCCTAATCTATTATCCTTGCCTCTAGACCTGACTCTTCCAACGCACTCCTGGCTGGCATCCCACGTTCTACCCTATGTAAACTTAAGGTCATCCAAAACTCAACTGCCCGTGTCCTAACTCGCACCAAGTCCCACTCGCCCATCACCCCTGTGCTCGCTGACCTACATTGGCACCCAGTTAAACAACACCTCGATTTCAAAATTCTCATCCTTGTTTTCAAATCCCTCCATGGCCTCGCCCCTCCCTATCTCCGTAATCTCCTTCAGCTCCACAACCCCCCGAGATATCTGCGCTCCTTTAATTCTGCCCTCATTAGCATCCCTGATTATAATAGCTCAACCATTGGTGGCTGTGCCTTCTGTTGCCTAGGCCCTAAGCTCTGGAATTTCTTCCCTAAACCTCTACGCCTCGCTACCTCTAATTCCTCCTTTAAAATGCTCCTTAAAACCTACCTCTTTGACCAAGCTTTTGGCCACCTGCCCTAATTTCTCCTTATGTGACTCGGTGTCAAATTTTTTGTCTTATAATACTCCTGTGAAGCGGCTTGGGACGTTTTACTACATTAAAGGCGCTATATAAATACAAGTTGTTGTTGTTGTTCTAAAACATCCTCGATCATGCTTTCAGGGACCTTGTCTAACACCTGTCTTTTTATTCCCCGCCTGCCATTGAAGCACCTCGAGAGGTTTTTTGCTACCTTAAAGGTACTATATAAGTGTAAATTGCTGTTGAGCCAGTCGTGGGGAGCTGCATTTCATCTCCATGCCCCTTTGCTGTTGAGGATAGGGGGAAAGAATTAGCTAGGGTTCTCACGAATGACTATGATCCATTGATTCCTATTGGAAAGCGTGGATGTCATGGTGACCGGATCTAGCTCGCCTAAAGCACATGCTCCCGTTCCAACAATGGTCACGTAGTGCTTATGCTGTTGAGGCTTGTGTAAAGAATGGCCACTTAGTTGCCCCTAGCTTCCTCACCTATCACTCAAGAAACTGTACCTCAGCATGAGGTTAGGAGAAAATTGGGAGGGATTGGGAAAATATTGAAAAATCAGATTTGCTGTATCTCTTTCTGTGGACGTCTTAAGTTAATAATCAGCGCGATACTCTGTCTACAGCTATAATTGCGCAGTCTCTGTTCTCGCAATTGCAAAACATGGAATCCAGTTAGTGTAAATGCCAGTCTAAGCTTGCTTAAGTTGTCCTAAACTGTCGTATTAATGTCAATGTACAGGTTTGTTTACTGCTTTGTACCAAGTGATGTGAGCAGCTTGATGTCGTAGAGTAAAGGTGCTGAACTTGCATTTGAAGAGTTTGAGTTTGAATCTTAGCCACTCAGACTTAATTTTGCTTTGATGAAGGAGCTTTGCTAGGTCGCGGATGGGCTGCACTGTTTCAGAAGAGCAAAACCTGATGGCACCAGTCGTGGCTTGCGGAAGTACCCCACTATTTGCTGATCGTGTGATGGCATTGAAGTCTGCTGTGGCTGATGGGGGGAGGCAAATGAGCCTATAAATATAGAATGCAGGAAGTGTTCTTGACATTTACTGCCATTTTGCAAGACATTTCATTGTGTATCTGTATAGTATATATATTTTAAAGTGCTTTTCTAATTTTTCATAGATCTTGTATGTTAGGCTTTCGGTGTTATAAGGTTCTGGTACCATGTCTCAGCCACTTGAGGTCCTCGGTGAGCTATGTAAGTGGAGCTCCCTCTAATGATAGAAGATATCAAAGCATTCTTTGGACATTGAAATTGTCTACTCCTGCTGCATTTTTTTAAAGTGGAAAATCAGTTCCATACCTAACGAGGGCACTGGAAAAGTTGTCATAATACTGAGCGTAAACACTGGTGTCAATAGCTTATCATTTCCATTCTCTCATATATTGGTTTTTGAAGCTGCTTTAAAACTTGAGCAGAAATTACTTTTCTCACGACGAGACCTATCACTATTTTTCCTGCTGGAGTACTAAACTCACAGCTCTGTTACTCTTGGTAGGTTTTGAAGCATTTATTTTAACGCTCGATAAGGTGCCACACGAGGTTATTAAACAAAATTAGGGCTCATGGGATTGGGGGTAATATACTAGCATGGATTGAAGTTTGGTTAACGGACAGAAAACAGAGAGTAGGAATATCATTTTCGGGTTGGCAGGCTGTAACTAGTGGGGTACCGCAAGGATCAGTGCTTGGGCCTCAGCTGTTCACAACCTATATCAATGATTTGGATGCAGGAACCAAATGTAATATATCCAAGTTTGCTGATGATACAAAGCTGGGTGGGAATGTAAGTTGTAAGGAGGATGCAAGGAGGCTTCAAGTGGATATAGACAGATTGAGTGGGCAAGAACATGGCAAATGGAATATAATGTAGAGAAATATGAAGTTATCCACTTTGGTAGGAAAAATAGAAAAGCAGAGTATTTTTTTAAATGGTGAGAAATTGGGAAATGTTGGTGTTCAGAGGGACCTGGGTGTCCTTGTACACGAATCACTGAAAGTTAACATACAGGTACAGCAAGCAATTAGGAAAGCAAATGGTATGTTGGTCTTTATTACAAGAGGATTTGAGTATAAGAGTAATTGATGGGACTGAAGGCCGATAAATCCCCAGGGCCTGATAATCTACATCCCAGGGTACTTAAGGAAGTGGCCCTAGAAATAGTAGATGCATTGCTGGTCATCTTCCAGAACTCGATAGACTCTGGAACAGTACCCATGGATTGGAGGGTAGCTAATGTTACCCCACTATTCAAAAAAGGTGGTAGAGAAAAAGCGTCGACAATTGTGTCGATTGGGGAAAAAGCCTGACATCGGTAGTGGGGAAAATGCTAGAGTCCATTATAAAAGATGTAATAGCAGAGCACTTGGAAAACAGTGACTGGATCGGACAAAGTCAACATGGATTTACAAAAGGTAAATCATGCTTGACTAATCTACTGGAATTTTTTGAGGATGTAACTGGTAAAATAGATAAGGGAGAACCAGTGGATGTGGTGTATTTGGACTTTCAGAAGGCTTTCGATAAGGTCCCGCATAAGAGATTAGCGTGCAAAATTAAGGCACATGGGATTGGGGGCATGGTATTGACTTGGATAAAGAACTGGTTGGCGGACAGAAAGCAAAGAGTTGGAATAAACGGGTCGTTTTCCGAGTGGCAGGCAGTGACTAGTGGGGTACCGCAGGGATCGGTCCTAGGACCCCAGCTGTTCACAATATATATTAATGATCTGGACGAGGGAATTGGATGTAATATCTCCAGATTTGCAGATGACACAAAGCTGGGTGGGAGGGTATGCTGTGAGGAGGATGTCGTGAAACTCCAGTACGATTTGGACAGGTTGGGTGACTGGGCAGAAACATGGCAAATGCACTATAATGTGGATAAATGTGAGGTTATCCACTTTGGTGGCAAAAACAGGAAGGCAGATTATTATTTGAATGGCAATAGATTGGGAGAAGGGGGAGTGCAGAGAGACCTGGGTGTTATTGTGCACCAGTCGCTGAAGGTAAGCATGCAGGTGCAGCAGGCGGTTAAGAAGGCAAATGGTATGTTGGCCTTCGTAGCAAGAGGGTTTGAGTACAGGAACAAGGATGTCTTGCTACAGTTGTACAGGGCCTTGGTGAGACCGCACCTTGAGTATTGTGTGCAGTTTTGGTCGCCTTACCTGAGGAAGGACGTTCTTGCCATGGAAGGAGTGCAGCGAAGATTCACCAGGCTGATACCTGGGATGGCAGGAATGACGTATGAGGGGAGATTGTGTCGATTGGGCTTATACTTACTGGAGTTTAGAAGATTGTGAGGGGATCTCATCGAAACCTATAAAATTCTGTCAGGCCTGGACAGACTAGATGCAGGAAGGATGTTTCTGATGGCCGGGGAGTCCAGAACCAGGGGTCATATTCTAAGGATAAGGGGTAAGCCATTTAGGACTGAAATGAGGAGGAATTTCTTCACCCAGAGAGTGGTGAACCTGTGGAATTCTCTGCCACAGAGGGCGGTGGAGGCCAGTTCATTAAATATATTCAAGAAAGAGTTGGATATATTTCTTAAGGCTAAAGGGATCAAGGGATATGGGGAGAAGGCAGGGACAGGGTACTGAATTTGGATGATCAGCCATGATCTCATTGAATGGCGGAGCAGGCTCGAAGGGCCGAATGGCCTACTCCTGCTCCTATCTTCTATGTTTCTATGTTACTGCAATTATATCGGGCCCTAGTGAAACCACACCTGGAGTATTGTGTACAGTTTTGGTCTCCTTACCCAAGGAAGGATATACTTGCCATAGAGGGAGTGCAACAAAGGTTCATCAGACTGGTTCCTGGGATGGGAGGATTGTCCTATGAGGAGAGATTGAGTAGACTAGGCCTATATTCTCTGGAGTTTAGAAGAATGAGAGGTGAACTTATTGAAACATATAAAATTCTTACAGGGCTTGACAGGGAGGATGTTTCCCCTGGCTGGGGAGTCCAGAACCAGGGGTCACAGTCTCAGAATAAGGGGTCGGCCATTTAGGACTGAGATGAGAGATTTCTTCACTCGGAGGGTGGTGAATCTTTGGAATTCTCTACCACAGAGGGCTATAGAGGCTCAGTCGTGATATTCAAGATAGAGATCGATAGATTTTTGAATATTAAGGGAATCAAGGGATATGGGGATAATACAGGAAAGTGAAGATGAGGTAGAAGATCAACCATGATCTTAATGAATGGCAGAGCAGGCTTGAAGGGCCAAATGGCCTACTCCTGCTCCTATTTCTTATGTTCTTATAAGCAGTGATAGCACAAGTAAGCTAGAGTTCCAATCTGATAATTTGGGACTCGCAGTGCCAGTAAAAAGCTGTGCTGAAACATGGACTCGATCACAGAATTGAATTTGACTTAGTCACCCTAAACCAGTGGCCTTGAATATCTGTCATTCTCTCCCAGGATTCTGCACATTGTGCGTTCCAGATCTCAGCCATGTTGCTATGGGGAGTAAATGGAAGCCAGGTGCTTTCCCAAAGGGACAGAAAGAAAACCAGAGAGCTAGTTATTGCAGGCTGCATTTGTGTACCTCATAAGTACGAGCTGCAGAGGAGCAATGGCAGAGGTCTAGTATCTAACTTCCACTGGCCGGGAAAGGCGTACAAGAAGGGAAAACATAAAGTATAGAAAATAGGGAGAACAGTGGGGAAGCGAGGCCCTTTGGGGCTTCTGGCATATATGGAATAATTGTACAATAAATATGTACTTCAAATAAATATGAAGAGTTAAATCAGTTTCCATCTATTTGTTCATAATTATATTTGAGCATTAGTTAGCACTCTCCTCCCCACCAACAGCATGCTTTGAGTGATTAGCTCAGACATGTGAAATGTGTAGTTATGAATTAATAGGAATAATGCAGATGCAAATAGTTTTAACTGAAGTTGGAAGTGTTATATGTAGCAGAGCAAAAAAATGTTGTAAGCTAACTTGCTTTCCCTGTTGATCCAGCTAGTGAAGGCAGCAAGTAACTGAGCCATACTGACCAGAAAGGTCCCAGAGTCAGTCCCCAGTCTGTCTTGTTGAGTTGGCTGACCTCAGCAGGGACAGTGGTAGGTACGGCACAGTTGCTGTCTACACCACTGGGTTAGTGAGGGGAAGTTGGCTGGGGTTTCTGCTCCTAATAGTTGTACACTAATCTGCCTGCATTTAGCTCATTTGTGATGCTACTGCAGTTGAATAGATTGTCAACATTCACTGTCTGTGCTCACACATACAGTGACCACTTGAGTCAGGACCAAGAAGACGATTGGAACCTATGGAACTGGATCCAGGAAGGAAGCAATGCCTTCATAAAGGAAGGGAAGAAAATTGGTGGAAAAAGGAAAGCTACTTCGATGTTCAATTGGAAGTCCTATGCTTAAAATAAAAGGAGTTTAGTGTGGAACTGTGTTTCTAGGAATATAGCACCAACCAGTTAGATCCTTAGACACTTTTTACATAGTTTAGTGCTACAGTCGTGGTTTATGGCAGGGGAAATATTCCCAAGAGCTACATAAATGCCGTAATGCTTCCTCCAGTTGTAGAAAACTAATACTAAAACATTTCATAATACTCAACAGATCCTATAGGTTTTTATACAGGTATTTTCTGTAGGTCTACCCCTGATTGCTAGTGGATTTTCATATCTTAGTAGTATTGGTTTCAATTACTGATGGAATGTTGCTGACCATGTTCACTGTGTACACTGGTGACCCCTCATTGTTTTTATTATGCAGGTCATTGCATCACCATGTATTTAATCAATGTCCCCATGAAAAGGAAAAGTACTGTTCTATTCCTTGTGTACCAAAAAGTTGATGGCTTAAGAAAAATAATTTCAGGCCATAATATAGCTGTTCCTTTCATAAATGGATAGATTTCTTGTTTTATTGGTCAGATGCATGCGGCTGAGATGAAATTGGGTACAATTGTTTAAGGCCCTATGTTTCAAATTATATTAATATGAAAAAAAATACCATCACAAATGAATTAAGCTTGGGCAGTCACCAGAAACATGCTGGTTTTGGAAACGGCAATGTTCAAATATTCAGGTCCTTGGGGAAGACTTGAAAGATCTGTTCAGTGTCGCACTGGTGTAGTCCATGATTTTGAATACTAGGGCCTAATAAACAGTGCAGTATCCTCTCGTGGTGTCAGTTGGGTACAGCGCCATGTACTGATTCCACTAGTCTGATAGAGGTTCTGCCTGTGTTTTCTGAAAGTCTACACCACTTCCCCAGACCAAAAATATCCTCTATTTCATATGAGCAGAATTGCAAATCCTTTAGTCTGTGTTTGTCTTTTAATTTGGCCAGAGAACCTCAGGATGTAGGAGTTCAAGAATTACATAGAATTACACAGAATGTACATTACAGAAACTGGCCATTCCTCCACAATTGGAAACATTTTCTCTACATCTACCCTATCAAACCCTTTCATAGCCTTAAAGATCTCTATCAAGTTACCTCTCAGCCTTCTCTTTTCTAAAAGGAGCCCCAGCTTGTTCAATCTTTCCTGATGGGTATGACGTCTCCGTTCTGGTATCATCCTTGTAAATCTTTTTTGCACCTTTTCCAATGCCTCTATATCCTTTTATGATATGGAGTTCAGAACTGTGTACAGTACTCCAAGTGTGGTCGACCAAGGTTCTGTACAAGTTTAACATAACTTCTCTGCTTTTCAATTCTATCCCTTTAGAAATGAACCTTAGTGCGTTGTTTGCTTTCTCTATGGCCTTATTAACCTGCATCACTACTTTTAGTGATTTGTTTATCTGTACTCTCGGATCCCTCTGCTCCTCTACCCCAGTTAGACTCTTATTTTCGAAGGAGTATGTGGCCTCCTTATTGTTCCTAGCAAAATGCACTACCTCACACTTACCTATATTAAAATTCACTTGCCAATCACACATTAAAGGGAACGTAGCGTAGTGGTAATGTCACTGGGCTAGTAATCCAGAGGCCTGGACTAATGATCCAGAGAGGACTCCCTCCATTGTGTTGTGTGGCACTTACCACCATGCTAAATGGGATAGATTCAGAACAGATTTAGCAGCTCAAAACTGGGCATCCATGAAGCGATGTAGGCCATCAGCAACAGCAGAATTGTATTCCACCACAATCTGTAACCCCATGGCCCGGCATATCCCTCATTCTACCATTACCATCAAGCCAAGGGACCAACCCTGGTTCAAGAAGGAGTGTGGAAGAGCATGCTAGGAGCAGCGCCAGGCGTACCTAAAAATGAGGTACCAACCTGGGGAAGCTGCAACACAAAACTACATGCATGCTAAACAGCAGAAGCAGCATGCTATAGACAGAGCTAAGCGATCCCACAATCAACGGTTCAGATCAAAGCTCTGCAGTTCTGCCACATCCAGGCGTGAATGATGGTGGACCATTAAACAACTAACAGGAGGTGGAGGCTCCATGAATATCCCCATCCTCAATGATGGTGGAGCCCAGCACGTGAGTGCAAAAGACAAGGCTGAAGCATTTGCAACCATCTTCAGCCAGAAGTGCCGAGTGGATGATCCATATCGGCCTACTCCTGAGGTCCCCACCATCACAGGAGCCAGTCTTCAGCCAATTCAATTCACTCCACGTGCTATCAAGAAACGGCTGAGCGCACTGGATACAGCAAAGGCTATGGGCCACGACAACATCCCGGCTATTGTGCTGAAGACTTGTGCTCCAGAACTAGCCGTGCCTCTAGCCAAGCTGTTCCAGTACAGCTACAACGCTGGCATCTATCCAACAATGTGGAAAACTGCCCAGGTATATCTTGTCCACAAAAGGCAGAACAAATCCAACCCGGCCAATTACTGTCCCACTAGTCTACACTGAGTCATCATCAAAGTGATGGAAGGTGCCATCGACAGTGCTATCAAGCGGCACTTACTCACCAAAAACCCGCTCGTTGATGCCCAGTTTGGGTTCCGCCAAGACCACTCAACTCCCGACCTCATTACAGCCTTGGTCCAAAGAGGTGAGAGTAATTGCCCTTGACATCAAGGCAGTGTGTACCATCTGCACTGCAGCAACTCGCCAAGGCTTCTTCGGCAGCACCTCCCAAACCCGTGATGTCTACTACCCAGAAGGACAAGGGCAGCAGGCACATGGGAACACCATCACCTGCAAGTTCCCCTCCAAGTCACACACCAGCCTGACTTAGAAGTATATCGCTGTTCCTTCATCGTCGCTGGATCAAAATTCTGGAACTCCCTACCGAGCAGCACTGTTGGGAGTACCTTCACCACACGGACTGCAGCGGTTCAAGAAAGCTCACCACCACCTTCTTGAGGGCAATTAGGGATAGGCAATAAATGCTGCCCTTGTCAGCGACGCCCACATCCCATAAACGATTTTTAAAAATCTTCACATTTATTGATGTTTTATTATTGTATTTTGTCACATTCTTCCTCAGTATTAACTATACCCCCAATTTGTTCTTCCGGTTCCCGAGTCCAAGTCGTTTATGTAAATGGTGAACAACAGTGCTGCCAGCACCGATCCCTGTGGATCACACTTCCCACCTACCGCCAGTCTGAGTAACTGCCATTAAATCCTACTCTCTGTTTTCTGTTTTGCAGCCAGCTTGCTATTCATCTGCTACTTGTCCCCTGACTACACAACTAAGCTACCCAACTGTGAATGGTATGGAATCACCTGAGTTATTGATAGTATTGCATAGAAGATAGGAGCAGGAGTAGGCCATTCAGCCCCTCGAGCCTGCTCCATCATTTAATGAGATCATGGCTGATCATCCAAATTCAGTACCATATCCCTTGATCCATTTAGCCTTAAGAAATATATCTAACTCCTTCTTGAATATATTTAATGAATTGGCCTCTACTGCCTTCTGTGGTAGAGAATCCCACAGGTTCACCACTCTCTGGGTGAAGAAATTCTTTCTCATCTCTGTCCTAAATGGCTTACCCCTTATCCTTAGACTGTGACCACTGGTTCTGGACTCCCCCGCCATCGGGAACATCCTTCCTGCATCTAGTCTGTCTAGTCCTGTTAGAATTTTATAAGTTTCAATGAGATCCCCTCTCATTCATCTAAACTCCAGCGTATATAAGCCCAATCGGCCCAATCTCTCTTCATACGTCATTTCTGCCATCCCAGTTATCAGTCTGGTGAATCTTTGCTGCACTCCCTCCATGGCAAGAACATCCTTCCTTGGATAAGTCGACCAAAACTGCGCACAATACTCAAGGTGTGGTCTCACCAAGACCCTGTACAACTGCAGCAAGACATCCTTGCTCCTGTACTCGAATCCTCTCGCTATGAAGGCCAACATACCATTTGCCTTCTTAACCGCCAGCTGCACCTGCATGCTTACCTTCAGCGACTGGTGCACAAGGACACCCAGGTCTCGTTGCACTTCCCCTTCTCCCAATCTATTGCCGTTCAGATAATAATCTGCCTTCCTGTTTCTGCCACCAAAGTGGATAACCTCACATTTATCCACATTATACTGCATCTGCCATGCATCTGCCCAATCACACAACCTGTCCAAATCATACTGGAGTTTCTCTGCATCCTCCTCATAGCACACACGCCCACCCAGCTTTGTGTCGTCTGCAAACTTGGAGATATTACATCTAGTTCCCTCATTTAGATCATTAATATATATTGTGAATAGCTGGGGTCCTAACACTGATCCCTGCGGTACCCCACTAGTCACTGCCTTCCACTCGGAAAAAGATCCGTTCATTCCAACTCTGCTTCCTGTCTGCCAACCAGTTTTCTATCCAAGTCAGTACCTTGCCCCCCAGTCCCATGTGCTTTAACTTTGCACACTAATCTCTTATGCGGGACCTTATCGAAAGCCTTCTGAAAGTCCAAATACACCACATCCACTGGTTCTCCCTTATCTATTCTACCAGTTACATCATCAAAAAATTCCAATAGATTAGTCAAGCACGATTTACCTTCTGTAAATCCATGTTGACTTTGTCCGATTCTGTCACTGTTTTCCAAGTGCTCTGCTATTACATCTTTTATAATGGACTCTAGCATTTCCCCTACTACCGATGTCAGGCTTACCGGTCTATAATACCCCGTTTTATCTCTACCACCTTTTTTAAATAGTAGGGTTACATTAGCTACCCTCCAACCCATGGGAACTGTGCCAGAGTCTATAGAATTTTGGAAGATGACCAGCAATGCATCTACTATTACAAAAACAATGAAATCAATATGCAATTTCTTATTGTGGAATTATATTTTCTCCAATTTTTCATTCTGCCAGCTTGGCTCAGTTGTCGGCACTCTTGTATCCATCTTTCAATGTTGTAGATTCAAGCCTCATAAAGGCCTTCAACACTCCAGTACAATCCAGAGAGCGTACTGCACTGTGAGAGGTTGTGTCCTTAGGATGAGAAGTTCAACCTGTTCCAGTGGTTGAACGGAACGGAACCATCCCATTGTTTGAAGAAGAGCAGGGAGCTGTTTTGGCAAACATTCCTCAACCAACATCACCAAAAAAGCACCAAAAAGGTCATTCATCTTTTAAGTGTGCAGAACGGTTGTAGCATTTTGCCTACATTATAGTTGCAGTTCCTGAGAAATTTATTGTGGGAAGTGCTTTGAGGTGTTTCAAAATTATATGGTACCAGGTGAGTGTAAGTGAAACACCAGAGTTAATTCTGTGAGACATCTGTCCTTGTTACATTTGTCTCTGGTTGTACAATATTGTTGTGCCATCTCGCACAAAAATGTCTCGATCAACCTTACTTTTCTTTTGTAAGTGCCAAAACTTTGGAACAGTGGAGTCATCCTTGTGGAAGAAATGCAACCAATCCCCTATGAGGAGTAAATTGCCCTTTTAACAGTCCTGTCCTTGAGCTGCACTACTTCCTGTGCATGAGAAAAACAGCTCAGTTTTGCCATGAGCAGAATGTAATGAATGAGCATTGAGAGGAAAAACGACTGTGGCTGGGTTAGGGTTTCAAGTGCTGCTGCTTACAAAGCTTTTTGCATTTCAGCGTTTGAAGGTGTGTTTTCAAGCTGAGCTTGATAGATGTTTGAAAATGCTGCTTTTCCCCCTTAATGCTATATAATTTCTGAATAGCTAATGAAAGTAGAAGGTCAGTGCTGGCAAATTAATTTCCATAATCTTTCATACTGTGTTGGCAGTGGAGCTGGAAGCAATGCAGAATAAAATAGACTGGCAAGAATTTCCATATTGCAGTGCAGTGCTGTGATGCAACAGTCAATCTCTTGTTCACATGTGCTTTGTTCCTTTCTGATTTAAATTAAATGGTCAATCTCACATGAGGGTTGAAAATTAATGTGTAGGACTAATAGCTGACTTCATTTGTTGGGCCTGTAGCAAAGTAATAGCAGTTCACCAATGTTTCCAAAATGGTTATATATGGGCTCTGTCCATCGGAGGGCATACACTAGCCCCGTTGCACTTCCATTGGTCATCGATTTTTCTGGTACAAGTCAAACAGACCAGTGTTAGTTGTGAACTATGTCTCTGCATGATCAGAGTGTACCTCATCCTATTCATTGAGAGCAAAGTAGTTTTTCTCATGCAATGATCATCAAACAGTATTCCTGTAGACCCTGTCTATTAGGCAGTCTTTGGGATCCATGCAAAAATGTCCAAATCTGAGGAGCATTGCGTGTCCAGTGGAGCTATTTTACTCATCCTCTGTCTGAGAAATCTTTAAAAACTGTGCCCTACATCAGAGACTGTTCTAGTCAGTGCATGTTATTATAAATATATAGATGTGTGACAACCTTACAGGAGCAAGGAAAAAGGAAATGACCTACTGGAGCTTCTGAAACTTTGAGTGCCTTCAGACTCTCAGTCCTGTTTTCAGAAGTCCAATATATATTCAGAAAGTTGGACTCTTAAGTTGGTACAGTATTGATGCTGTACCCCAAGATGCCTGTAACATATTTTGTAAACAGTACCAGGAAAAAGTGATGACCAATGAAAGTGCAACGGGGCTAGTGATATCTGGTGGCAGAAACCAGCACTGCAATAATGTTTAAAACTAATTAACAGGTTGTTTACTTTAGACTCTTTAAATTTTCAGGGCTAGAACCTCTGGGAATGTGGCTAATGTATTGCAGCTGCTTCCTTTCGTTAGCTGAATTTAGTTGATTCCCTCCTCTGACACCCCCACCCCCTGTGAGATATCTCGCATTTCAGCTGGGAGGGTGAGGCTGTATATGACTGCTTCATGATCACCTGACAGAATGATCAATCTTCAAGTGTGATACACACTTAATTCCCCCACCCAAAAAAAAATCCTTATTATATTCCTGAACTCTCTTCTCCCATCTGCAGGTCGAAGTGTGGGTGCTTATTATGCATGGAAATGTACTATCCTCAGTTTGTATTGGGAATTATAGAGCCCGTTCCTGTGCCAAGACAATGTCCATTGCAACCCCAGCTGAAGTTCATTAAAGTTAATTTCATATTCTGAAGCTGCCTGCTCCTGTAGTGGGGGTTTCACACATCCAGCAGTAACATGAAGAAATCTTTAAGGCCAAAGACCCTTTTTTTTAACTGGATCTTCCTGACTACCGCTGGTCTTTCTGAGGCCAGCAAACATGCTGTTCCAGAGCTAGAAGCGGTTGGGTCATTGTCCCAAGACCCAGGCTGCAGTATAACAGCCCAGAGCAAGAATCAAACTTTGGAACTTCCTGATCTTTGTAATTCAGTACTACGCTGCCTGGTGCAGTTGCACACCAAGCATGCATTTCTGCTTAAAGTTTGGTGTTACCTTGTACCTTTTCTCCACTCTCATCCACATAAACCAAAGTAGTAGGATTTTGACAGAGAACATTCGCAGGAAATTGGAGCCTCTGGAGTCTGACATTACCACTGTATATAATTTTAATTTAAAAATCTGTTTGACAGTATCTGTGGATTATGTAACTTTGATACGGACTGACTATCCGGTTGTGGATTACTAATCTGCACCAGACCATTTGACAATTCTCTGATGACATACTGGTTCTGATTTATTAAAGCACATGGTAGCAACTTGATCAGAAATGTGTAGTTTCTTATTCCAGCATTATTGTGTGTTTACCAGGAAATGGGTAGACTTTGGTTAGGCACCACCACTATGTACTTAGATCCAGATTAAAGGCCATGTAGTTCCAATTTGACTTCTCGAGGCTACGTAACGAGGGGGATTAATGATTGCCAAATACTGAAGTAAGAGAAAGAAAGAAAGACTTGCATTTATACAGCGCCTTTCACAACCTCGGGATATCCCAAAGCACTTTATAGTCAATGAAGTACTGTTTGAAATGTAGTCGCTGTTGTAATGTAGTTTACAAGAGTCAATAATTCATCTATTTAAGGGCAATACTCAATTTTTATCTGTAAACACATTTACTGGGACTGTTGATTTTTATTTATGATAAGTGTAAATGCCTGAAATGCCAATAACTAAGTAGCATACTCTGTAAAATAGGCTATATTAGCATCTCCTCAATGTATTTATGCACCTGTAGCAGAAATATGATCATGGATAGCCTGTCTCTCTGTAAATATGTATGTGCTAACAGGAGGGTTCACGTGTGGGCTGAAGGGACAGGGTGGGAAGCGAAACACTAGAATTTAATTTGTTCTGATTGTAATGCTATTTTTTTTAAATGAACAGCACTGTGAAGCCTATTAATTGCTGGCAGTGTTTTATTCTGCCACCTACTGAGCAATCTGAGAATTGCAATACAAACCTCCCCACCCTTGTTTTTCAGTTCATTTCTTCCACTGCTGCATATTCGGGGGGGGAGGGAAGAACAATATTTTCTGTTGGGTTGTCAAGGTTGGGGTTTGATACATGCACATCATTTTCAAAGTGCTGATGCCTTTTCTTTCTATAAAATCTCTTTTCTTTGAATTATGATTTTTCTACCAAACTAAAATCAGGCTTTTCTTGTTGAATTAATGTGGCACCCTTGAACTTTGAAAATACTGTAAGATGTGAGGCTGTTTTATTTCTACTTACAAAAACTCATCTTATTAAAAGGCCAATAAAACAGATATGGTTTTAAATTGCACTGGCAAAATCACGTGGTTTTGGCTAAATAATGTGCTTGAGACTAAACAGAACACAGGAGTTGATTTCAATTATCACAGAGAATGAAGCTAATACATTTTGAGCACAGATGAGACTAGGGCTGTGGAGAACTAGCAGTTGTTGGAGAGCTGCTTTTTTCTCTCTCTCTCTTCCTCCTTCCCCCATGTGAGTAGACTATCACTTTGTGTCAGCAGTTTGTGTGCTGCATAGTTAATGAAGGCAGCCGTTCAGCTCGGCACAATCTTCTCCTTACGTTAACAGAATTTCGATTACATGAGATTTTCCTCGGGAGAAGGAACTGGAGCACAGTATTAACCTGGAGCCTTTTAGGCTGGATTGAAGTATATTTTCCTCTCACCCCCCTCAGTATAGGAAAATGGGCTTTTCCCCCATTTTCCTTCAAAGAAAATTATATGTAATTTTTTTTTAAATTTGAGAGCAAACTTGCTAAATAGGGTGCAAACAGCTGACTCTAAATCATGGACAAGAGCATGGCTTGTCTGATCTGCCACTCAGTTTTTATTCTGCAAGAAGGTTTGTGATTAGTGCAGCTTTTGCCCAATTATGCCGTGATTATTCCACCGCACTGTAATTGACTGGGGAGATATGCTAATGCCTGTCATTTGGGATGATAAAGGATGAGTGGAGGATGCAATGCATTATTTAGCTAGCTGTGTGATAGATGAGAGATGCTCAGAGTGCTTTAATTGCTGAGAAGAGGTTAAGCTGAGGGAAGGGATGAATTGGAAATGAGCTTTTTTTTAATAGAACTACAGAAAACAAAACTTTTATCAATCTGCATAAAATTGGAATTGTAAATAAAAGCACCCAACAATGGCTGGTCAGATATTAAACTCTATTCTGCTACCTGGACATCAGGCACTTGAATTCAGTAAATCGGGAACCAAATTTAATCAACTTCCTTTTAAAGCAGTGTTACAAAAGCTTTTGGGGAAAAGAGAAATGCAGCACCAGCAAGTACCGCACACGTCGAGTGTAAAGTGGCATTAAATCATAAGCTGTTAAAAAACTGTGGAAACCATGACAGAGGCTTTACATCTTCAAACTACATTTTAGAGGATTGTTGTTCAACTGTCCTAGCACAAAAGCCATTTACACACTGCAAAGTAACAATTGTGGACTACATTTATTATTTTGTATAAATGTATTTACTCAAAAGACAGCGTGACAATTGTATTTTAGAGATTTGAGCAACTTCCAGCTAAAATATTATTTGCTTTTGTTAATGCAGTTATTTTTCTGTTACTCTGCACACAAATGTTGCACAGCTCACTTGTAAGGGAGTTTGCTTATGTAATGTAAAACATCCCATGACATTATTCAAAGAAGAGTAGGAAAGTCTCCTGGTACCCTGACCAATACTTATCCCTCAACCAACATCACCAGAACAGATTATCTGGTCATTTATCTTGCTGTGCACAAATTGGCTGCCGCGTTTCCCTACATTACAACAGTGACTAAGCTTCAAAGCACTTCATCGCTTTGAAGTGCTTTGGGATGTCTTGAGATCATGGCACTATATAAATACAAGTTTATTCCAAACCCAGCCACTACCTTTGGCAGAATTCAACACCAAAAGCAGATAATTACTTTTTTTAGTTTAAGGTTGACCTTGCATTTTTTTTCCAAGACACATTTCAATTAATTGCTTTTTCAATTAAGTATTTAAGTCTTTAATCACAACACATGGCTCATTTTCCAGCAACTAGTTATATTTGTTTAAATTAGATTTTCTGTACAATTAGCTTGCAAAGCAATCAAAGGTATTGTATCTGGAAAAAGTGACATGTCTGTGGGACTCAAAGCATTCCTAGTTGTGCAGCATATCCAATAACCAACAAAAAAAACATCCTTAATCTCTAAGCAGATCGCCAGAAAAAATGTATCTTAATCCTTTCAGCCACTATGTTACTCCTTCAACAGACGCATCTTTATTTTGACTCATTTCATTCCTCTTCTGTAGATTTCAAAATATCAAAGATCTGCTCTTTCACTGCTGTTACTCCTGGTGTGAGAGGGGAAGGAACTCTGTTCTATGGCATGGTCCATTCCCACAGACAGCTACTGTCTCCTGTACGAAGCAACGGGCCTAAGGCCGCTGCTCCATCCCTTCCTCCTAGCATCACTTCCAAGTCCTGCCCATTCGCCACATCCATGCAACCTGTCTTCAGTATTCCTGGTGCGCTCCTTGGCTGATGATAATCTACATCCTAGGGTACTTAAGGAAGTGGCCCTAGAAATCGTAGATGCATTGCTGGTCATCTTCCAAAATTCGATAGACTCTGGAACAGTTCCCATGGATTGGAGGGTAGCTAATGTTATCCCACTGTTCAAAAAAGGTGGTAGAGAGAAAACGGGGTATTATAGACCAGTAAGCCTGACATCGGTAGTGGGGAAAATGCTAGAGTCCATTATAAAAGATGTAATAGCAGAGCACTTGGAAAACAGTGACAGGATCGGACAAAGTCAACATGGATTTACAAAAGGTAAATCGTGTTTGACTAATCTACTGGAATTTTTTGAGAATGTAACTGGTAGAATAGATAAGGGAGAACCAGTAGATGTGGTGTATTTGGACTTTCAGAAGGCTTTCGATAAGGTCCCGCATAAGGGATTAGCGTGTAAAGTTAAGGCACATAGGATTGGGGGCAAGGTACTGACTTGGATAGAGAACTGGTTGGCAGACAGGAAGCAAAGAGTTGGAATATACAGGTCTTTTTCTGAGTGGCAGGCAGTGACTAGTGGGGTACCACAGGGATCGGTCCTAGGACCCCAGCTATTCACAATATGTATAAATGATCTAGACGAGGGAACTAGATGTAATATCTCCAAGTTTGCAGATGACACAAAGCTGGGTGGGCGTGTGTGCTGTGAGGAGGATGCTGAGAAACTCCAGTATGATTTGGGCAGATGCAGTATAATGTGGATAAATGTGAGGTTATCCACTTTGTTGGCAAAAACAGGAAGGCAGATTATTATCTGAACGGATGTCCTTGTGCACCAGTCGCTGAAGCTAAGCATGCAGGTGCAGCAGGCGGTTAAGAAGGCAAATGGTATGTTGGCTTTCGTAGCAAGTACAGGAACAAGGATGTCTTGCTGCAGTTGTACAGGGCCTTGGTGAGACCACACCTTGAGTATTGTGTGCAGTTTTGGTCGCCTTATCTGAGGAAGGATGTTCTTGCCTTGGAGGGAGTGCAGCGAAGATTCACCAGACTGATACCTGGGACGGCAGGAATGACGTATGAGGAGAGATTGGGTCGATTGGGCTTATACTTGCTGGAGTTTAGAAGAATGAGGGGATCTCATTGAAACTTATAGAATTCTAACAGGACTAGACAGACTAGATGCAGGAAGGATGTTCCCGATGGCGGGGGAGTCCAGAACCAGGGGTCACAGTCTTAAGGATAAGGGGTAAGCCATTTAGGACAGAGATGAGGAGGAATTTCTTCACCCAGAGAGTGGTGAACCTGTGGAATTCTGTACCACAGAAGGCAGTTGAGGCCAATTCATTAAATATATTCAAGAAGGAGTTAGATATATTTCTTAAGGCTAAAGGGATCAAGGGATATGGGGAGAAGGCAGGGACAGGGTACTGAATTTGGATGATCAGCCATGATCTCATTGAATGGCGGAGCAGGCTCGAGGGGCCGAATGGCCTACTCCTGCTCCTATCTTCTATGTTTCTATGTTGACCTGACGAGTCCTCGGGCCCACCAATCCAATTCTCTCACTCAGCTGCAGCTCCTGCCTTTCCATGGTACCTGTATTCCTTTGCTGTTAGGGTGAACATCAGTGGAAGACGGCAGCTCAAATATTGGAGATGGCTTCATTTAGATCCTATTCATACGGTAAGAATTCTGGTAGCAGGGGTAGACGAGGATGCTTTAATCAGGAGCAGCACCACCCAAGGCTTGCACTGGCCCAGCATGTATTAAATATTATTTAAAATGTGTTGTATCTCTTACCAGGAATGCTTGTACACATATATATTTACACATTATAAATAATTCAAAGAATCATAAACATTTCAGTACAGTAGGCTATTTGCCCATCGTGACTATGTCTGTGACTGTGCTAGCTCCACATCAGAGCTAGCTACTCCAATTTCATCTCTTTGCCCTTTATCTGTACCCTTTAATAATTTTCTCTAAATGTTCATCTAATTCCCTCTTAAATGTTGTGATTGAGCTTCAATAGCCACTTCCCATATCCTAATATTTTGTATTAAAAAATTCTTCTAACCTTCTCCCTTTATGCTTCTTGTAATCTTGAATTTATGCCCTCTTGTTACTGATTCATCAACCAGTGGAAATAATCTTTCATTATTTACCGTCTCAACTCTTTTCAACATTTTGAGCACTTCTTTTAGTTCTCCCCTTAATCTTCTGTGCTCCAGTAAATACAACCTAAGTGTTTGCATATCTCTCGTCATAACTACACCCTCTCACCCCTGCTATTTTCCTAGTGAATCTGAATTGCACTTTGGCATGGCTCTAATATCCTTTCTATAACGTGGTGCCTAAAACTGCAGACACAACTCCCAAAGTGTAAAGCCATTGTACATGTTCATTACCTCTTGTGCTTTTGTACTTCATGTCTCTGTATATGAAAACCAGAATCTCATTTGCCCTTTTTTTTTACCACCTACAATCCTGCTTTTAAAGATCTGTTTACCTGTTCTCCTAGTGCTCTCTGTTCCTCTATTTCATTAAGAATTTGCCTGTTCATATTTTCCCCAAAATATACAACGTCACATTGATCTGCATTTGCTACATAGCTGTCTGTCCTCCTGGAGTCTTCCTCACAGTTTGCCATTCCCCTTAATTTAGTACCAACACATTTTGATATTCCCTCTAAGCTCAAGTCTGAATCATTTACGTATATGGTGAGCAAGAAAGATCCCAACATACATCCTTGATGCACACACTAGCTATATCTTGTAGTGGGGAACCAAAGGGCTAATGAAAGTGAGGAACTTAAAGTAATTAATATCAGTAGAGAAAAAGTAGTTGAGAAACTAATGGGATTAAAAGTTGACAAATCTCCTGGACCTGATGGCCTATATCCTAGGGTTCTAAAAGAGGTGGCTGTAGAAATGGTGGCTGCATTGGTTGTGGTCTTTCAAAATTCTCTAGATTCTGGAATGGTCCCAGCGGACTGGAAGGTAGCAAATGTAACCCCGCTATTCAAGAAAGGAGGAAGAGAAAACAGGGAACTACAGACCAGTTAGCCTGACATCAGTCGTCGGGAAAATGCTGGAATCCATTTTTAAGAAAGTGGTAACAGGGCACTTAGAAAATTATAATATGATTAGGCAGAGTCAGCATGGGTTTATGAAAGGGAAATAATTTTTGACAGATTTATTAGAGTTTTTTGAGGATGTAACTAGCAGGGTAGATAAAGGGGAACCAGTGGATGTACAGGAAACTTTCGTTTAACCGGAGGTTAAATGTCCAGAAAGCTCTCTATCCACCAGCAAAATTCAGGAGCCGTTTCCTGTAAGTTTTTTTACTTCTCGTTGCTTTTTTTTTTTCCAGTCAGGCTCTGCAAGGTCTAACTGAAGCTGTTGCTTAGCTACAGAGACACTTTTAAGCTGCGGCCGACTGTTTTGAAGCTGTTGGTAAGCAACAGGGTTTGTTGATTCATACGGAGCTCAAAAGCTCCGTATGTTTTAACATTAGCGCTGGTTTGTACAGCAGTTTTGATGATACGGCACCAGCTCAGTCCCGTCAGTGCCGGATATCAGAAAGTTTCCTGTAGTATATTTGGATTTCCAAAAGGCATTCGAGAAGGTGCCACATAAAAGGTTATTACACAAGATTAGGGCCCATGGGGTTGGGGGTAATATAGTAGCATGGATAGAGGATTGGTTAACGGACAGAAAACAGAGAGTAGGGATAAATGGGTTATTTTCAGGTTGGCAGGCTGTAACTAGTGGGGTGCCGCAAGGATCAGTGCTTGGGCCTCAGCTATTTACAATCTATGTTAATGACTTGGATGAAGGGACCGAGTGCAATGTATCCAAGTTTGCTGACAATACAAAGCTAGGTGGGAAAGTAAGCTGCGAGGACACAAATAGCCTACAAAGGTATATAGACAGGTTAAGTGAGTGGGCAATAAGGTGGCAGATGGAGTATAATGTGGGGAAATGTGAGGTTATTCACTTTGGTAGGAAGAATTGGAAAACAGAATGGTGAGAAACTATTAAATGTTGGTGTTCAGAGCGATTTAGGTGTCCTAGCACAGGAAACACCGAGAGTTAGCATGCAGGTACAGCAAGCTCTTATGTTCTTAGGAGTAAACAGATGTTTCTTGGATATTTGCTGTTTTAAGAACACAAGACTTAGGAGCAGGAGTAGGCCACACGGCCCTTCGAGCCTGCTCCGCCATTCAATAAGATCATGGCTGATCGTCGACCTCAACTCCACTTTCCCACCCGATCCCCATATTCCCATATCCCTTGATTCCCCATGAGTCCTAAAATCCACCGCTCTCAACCTTGAATATACTCAACGACTCAGCTTCCACAGCCCTTTGGGGTAGAGAATTCCAAAGATTCACAATCCTCTGAGTGAAGAAATTCCTCTTCAGTCTTAAATGGCCGACCACTTATCCTGAGACTATGCCCCCTAGTTCTAAGCTCTCCAGCCAGGGAAAACAACCTCTCATCATCTACCCTGTCAATCTCCCTCAGAATCTTATATATTTCAATGAGATCACCTCTCATTCTTCTAAATTCCTGAGCGTATAGGCCCATCCTTCTATCCATGATATTTCTTTACCTTTAATAGCATCAGACTTAAACTACACGCCTGTTAAGTGGAACTTCATGAAATGCTTTTGAAAGTCAAAATATACCATATCTCCTGCATTTCCTTTGTATATATGCTTGGTAATTTCCTTGAAGAATTTGTCAAGCATAACCTGTCCTTTACAAATCTCTGTTGGCTGTCCCTAATTAGCCCACACAGGTCTAAGTCTTCATTAATGTTACCCCTTATAGTATTAGGAAAACTGCTAGCGACATGAGGCTAACTGGTGTACGTTACCTCGCTGATCCTTGTTTCCATTTTTGAAAGGAGTGTAACCTTCTTCAGGAGTGTTCCCGTTACCAAAGAATTTTAAACATTTTGGTTAGTGCTTCCATTATTTAATCACGACCCTGAACACCACCATAAACAGATAGCCCTTTAACATAGTGAAATATCCTGAGGAGCTTCATAAGAGTGGGGAGGAATCGGACAGCAAGCAGAAATTGTGAGAAAGGTTAAGGAGGGTGACTGCAGGCTTGGCTGAAGAGGTGGATTTTGAGAAGGCTTTTGAAGATGGAGAAAGATGAATCAGTGCTGAGGGACTTAAGGAGAGGATTCTAGAAAGCAGGAGCTTGATAGCTGGAAGCTCTGAAAGTGATGGCGGGCCAGGGTGGGGGTGAAGGGATACATATAGTTGGCCAGATTAAGGAGAGCAGAGGATGATAGCTACGATGGATCCTGCCTGAGTATTTACTGAAGTGTAGATCATCTATAAAGTAATAATTACACCTAAAATGCAACATCTAAATTGTTCTCCTTTTTGTGTAGGTGATTAGGTTTATTTTTCATATTCATTTAAACGATAATAAATGCTTATAAATTGAATATTCTTCTGTTGCATTTAGTGTAAAGATTGTATATGAAGCACTATATCTATCTATATATATCTATTTTATATATATAAAAGACCTCTTCTGTCTGTCTTTCTGTCTGTCTTTCTGTTTGTCTGTCTGTCTGTTCTCTATATGTTCGAAAGTTATAGAGCGTACCTACACGCGCGTTACGTCAAAAGAAAGCTTACGATTACGGACCGGTCATAGGCGTATTTACGTTTCGGCCGGACAAAAATTGTGCCCGTGGTATCCAAAAAACGTTCAACATTCCGCTCATTATCATCTCATTGGTCGACCTCGATGTCACTCTATCGCTAATCGTATGCCGGGTTCCTGGCGCGTGCGGGCGGGCCCTCCTCCAGTCGAGTGACGGGACGATTGACCAATCCTACGCTTCGGTGACCTGACGGTCGACCAATCGGTGCGTGTGTGGGCGGGCCTTATCATTCTGAACCGAGGTGAGTGGCCGCCATCTTGATTCCATTCTTTTTCCCGCTTTCTGCGTTTTTCTTTTCAAACCTACATTTCCAGCAAAAAAAAATTGCTTTTATTAAATTGTTTTTAAAAAAACTTAATTTATTTGTAGATATTTTCTCTAACCTGAAGATTCTTTTTCCTACCTTTCCCCGTGTTTGTAAGGCCTCATAACCTAGGCCTCAAAGCCTGGGCCTCTCCTGCCCAGCCACGCCCGAGCTAGGTAATTGTCCCACGGCTTCTGCTAAGCTCCCCCCGCCCCCCCGTCATCACGTTACCCAGGGCAACGGCGTCAGCCACGAGGGTCATGGGACATAAACAGGACGCGGCGTCTCTCTCTGTTCCCCGCTTGCGCGGGGGGGGCGGGGCTCTCGGGAGTGCGGATCTCGGGCGGGGCTTGGAGAGCGGGAAGGGTTACCCCGCGGGCCCGCCGGCGGTCTTGAAACCAGCTCCGGAGGGCGGGAGTCAGCGCGCGCGCACGTCAATGTCTGCCCGGACCGCAGCTAAGGTGAGTCCGGCCGGGACTCAACGCGCTAGCCCGCGCATCGGCCGGCCCTGAGGCGCTGATCCGCGGAGAGGGAGGGAGAAAGCTAAGGTGAGTCCGGCTGGGCCTCACGCGCTATGCCGCACACTGGCCGGCCCTGATCCGCGGGGGCGGGGTGGGGGGCACACTGGCCGGCCCTGATCCCGCGGGGGCGGGGTGGTGGGGGGAGGGGAGGAGGAGAGGAGGGGAGGGGGGGGGAGGGAGGGAGGGAGAAGGGAGAGGGGGTGAGGGAGAGGGGGGGGAGGGGAGGAGAGAGTGAGAGGGGAGGAGAGGAAGGAGGGAGAGAGGGGAGAGGAGAGAGAGAGAGGGGAGGAGAGAGTGAGGAGGAGGAGGAGGAGAGGAGGGGAGGGAGAGAGAGAGAGGGAGGAAGGGAGAGGGGGGAGAAGGGAGAGGGGTGGAGGGAGAGGAGAGAGGGAGGGAGAGG
>NC_140989.1:115918890-116164907 GCF_052327205.1 Somniosus microcephalus
CTGTCACGGAGTTGAAGTCTCCGAATGCGGCGTGCGTCGGGCCTCTTCCCCTGCGCATTCAGGAGGCGCGGGGAAGAGAGAGAGAGACAGACTTGGGGGGGGGGGGGGGGCGAGTTAGACGCCGCCGTGCACCTGCTCCGCGGAGCTTTGTGCCGCCACCGCCGCACCAGCCTTTACTAAGATGGCGGCTCGGGAGGGTAGCGGCGCTCGGCTGAGGCCCGCCCCTCCAGCCTTCACAAAGATGGCGGCGATCGGGGGCCGCTTGTTGACTGGGGCCAGGAGGTGCCTAGCTCGGGCGTGGGTGCGGAGGAAGAGGCCGAGGCTTCGAGGCCTACCTGGAAAAACGGGGAAAGGTAGGAAAATTAATGAGATTAGATAAAAGATTTAGAAAGTAATTACATTTTTTAAAAACAATATGTGTTTTAAAAGCAACGTTTTTTTTTAAAGACGCAGAAAGCGGGAAGAAGAAAGGAAAAGTTTGGAATCAAGATGGCGGTGACTCACCTCGATTCAGAACGATAAGGCCCGCCCACACACGCACCGATTGGTCGACCGTCAGGTCACCAAAGCGTAGGATTGGTCAATCGTCCCGTCACTCGACCGTAGGAGGGCCCGGCCGCACGCGCCAGCAACCCCGGCGTACGATTGGTCGACCTCGAGGTCATTCTGTCGCTAATGAGCGGATAATGAGATGCTAATGAGCGGAATGTTGAAGGTTTTTTCGGATACCAGCGGGGCGCAATTTTTGTCCGGCCGAAACGTAAATACGCTTACCATCGTTTTGAACGGTGAGCTTTCTTTCGACGTAACGCACGCGTTAGGTACGCTCTGTAACTTTCGAGCGCATAGCCCGGACAGACGCACACCCGAGGACAGACAGAAGGACAGACAGATAGATAGACAGACAGACAGAAAGAAGTATCCGTTTATATATATAGATAACGCAAGCTAAAATCAGAATGAAAAATAGAATAGATCAGATTATAACATTTGATTTTAGTACTGTGAGAACTAACATAAAAGAAAGCTAATTATATAATTAAATGAGACTTTGATAATGAAAGGGCTAAAGTCAGATACTTGAAGTGCTGTCCTGGAGGACAGGCTACAGTTATGGCCTAATGAAATGTGCTAAACCGAACAACCTTAAAGAGAGTGAGAGAGGAGGCCTACTGTCCAGTATAGATCTGGACAAATCTCGTTTCTACAATTTTTTAGATCTGGTGCTATGGTTACATCTATTCTGTGACCAAAAGTAGGTCATGGAAGGGTGTATAAAAAGTGACAGGTCTGCTTGAACTTACACACCAAAGTTCTATCCAGCAAGTGGCTACATGTAAGTAACATGGACACACAGGACTTGCATGCTTACTATGATTGATGTATCGATATAAGATACAGTAGAGGACAGAAAATCTGCTAATCTTATATTTCTTAATAAAGTATTACAGTTGCTGACACTCGATTCTCAAAACTATTAATTAATAAGACAAGGTGTTCGGCAGAAATCTGAACTAATACGTCAAAGTATCAGTTGGTTTTCCAGTAGTACAGAGGAATGTCACACTGCTTGAAATTTGCTTTTTCAGGCTAGCAGTTGTGTTGATTCTGCATTTGTTTACTATAACAGCTGCAGTTTTGTATATGATTTCAGTGTACTAATGTTAATACTCTGTACTGGCTGATTCACCTGTATGAGCTGTAAGACATTGTCCGAACTGGTTTAACTTTGATATGGCAGACTAATTTTATAGGCAGCAATAGCTGTAATTTATTGATTAATTTATAATGGTCATTTTCATGTGTTTATTAAACATTGAAAATAAATTTAAAATGTTTGAAGTGATTTAAGTCCTATTTGTCATTGAAAGTTAAATGTTTTGTTTATATGAACTACTGTTATGGTTGATTTTGATTTTGTTCTTGCAGATTAAAGGATCCTGGTCAAACAAAAGAAGCAAAGACAATTACAATCCATATAGCTATGGGAATATCTTCACAAATTGTTGTGCAGCTCTGTGTGGGCCATTGCCACCGAGGTGGGAAATGATTGTGATGGGCAATAAATCACTGGTTCAGCGATTTTCCTTCCACTTTTTCTTTTCCTTTCTACACAAAAGGAATAGCTAGTTTATTAACCCTGTAGTTTGATTTGGATAAAAGTTGAGTTTATACAAAGATTTTTTTTTATAATCCTAAAATGAATTCAAAAATTGTTTGTGCAATTATATTTTTCATGTTTTGCACATTTTGCAATATTACAACAGCTATTAATAACCATTTACTTACAGTACAGTTAGTTTTTTAAGAGAAATCAAATTGTTGATAACGACTATTAACTTTTGTGTGTGTGTGTAAACTAACGCACTGTATTTTTAAGTTATTCAATCTACTTTTCCTGAACGGGTCTTTCCACATGGTCCTAGTCAATGCCACTTTAAGACTAGTTAGTAGGCGGTGCAAGAGAGAGGCTCAGGAATGCCTGATTTCCCCACCACTCCATATGGGGAATCGCCTGCCCTCTATCTGATATTCCACCCCTATTCTCACGGAAGCATAGCTGATATCAAGAACTCAATATTATGGCAAATTGCAGGTGTGAATCAAAAATTCCATCACTCAATGACACCCATAAGATTTCATTTAATCTTAAACGGTGTACTTCTTTCTAAAAATCAAACTGTTATAAAGAATTACTAGTTTTAGTAATATCTTTTAAGGTTTTGTTCTTATGCTGACTTTTGGGGGTATTTTATTCAAATGAATGCTGGTTATATTATCGGCATTGTGTCGTGGTGGAGTTCCTTGGTCTCATGTTAGGCAGCTAAACCAACATTAAAACCAGAGTGCTTCAACTTAAATTGTCTGTGTTAATTTATCTCAAACTGTCAGGTTTAATAGCACTTCCAGGTTAGTACTCTGATGATGACATCAGCATTCAATGTTGTTTTTAAAAAAGGCAACAGAGGGATTGAAGGAAACAAAAGGAAATTACATTAGAAAGAATCAAAGAATTATAGTTTAACGTTTCAAAAGGCTAGTCATATTACTTCTAAGTCTATGATATAACCATGACAAAAATCTTGTTAATCTTAGCCATAAGTAGACTTTTGCAGTCAATTACTAACTATATATTTTTTTTATTAGCTTACTTGACCGAAGAGGAACGATCCAGTCAGATACACTACAGTCAGTTGCGCCACCAAATGGAATCACCACATATGGGGCCACACAATCTCAGAGCAACATGGTAGGATCCATACCATAGTGTTGCACACTGAGACCCTGTCATTGTTTATTTCCATCACCTTTCTTCCATCTGTTTCAGTAGTACATTTCACCTATCCCAGAAAATCCAAGTCTAGTAAGAACAGCCATACCAAGCCACTGTGACTAAAGAGGTGTCCTGAACACGTGAACAACCTGATTGCTTCACAGAAATATGTCACATGCAGTTTGACTAAAGAATAGAGTGTGTGAATGTCATGGAGCCTTTCTAGTCACTCTGTTTGAGAGAATAAAGAAATGTGACCAAACAGTGCAGGCATACAAAGTATAAAACCATTTCCAGCATTCAGGTTTAGTACAGTATGAGGTCAGCTTTCAGCTGCATGAAACAGTTTTTTTACATTTAGAAGGAAGAATCTGTGGCTAAACCTTGTGGGAGGGAGAGGAATATGAATTGCCATTTGCTTATTTTCCACAAGTGGCAGAACTACATTTCAGATGGATTCATAAGTTTGTATTAAAGGCCACTTTAGCACCCAGATAAATGCCTCAATTCGGTGTTCCAAACCCCTCTAGTATAGCAGTGTTGTAGAAATCTTGTCTCTAAATTACATAGAATTTACAGCACAGAAACAGGCCATTTGGTCCTACTGGTCTGTGCCAGTGTTTATGCTCCACAAGAGCCTCCTCCCACCCTAATTCATTTAACCCTGTCGGCATCTCCTTCTATTCCTTTTCCCCTCGTGTACTTATCTAGCTTCCCCTTAAAGGCACGTTTGCTATTCGCCTCAACCACTCCATGTGGTAGCAAGTTCCGCATTCTAACCACTCTCTGGGTAAAGAAGTTTCTCTTGAGTTCCCTATTGGATTTATTAGTGAATATCTTATGTATGGACCCTCGTTTTGGGCACTTCCATGAGTGGAAACATCTTCTCTACGTCTACCCTATCAAACCCCATCATAATTTTAAAGACCTCTATTAGGTTACCCCCTCAGTCTTCTCTTTTCTCGAGAAAGGAGCCCAGTCTGTTGAGTCTTTCCTGATAGTTATAACCTCCTCAGTTCTGGTATTATCCTTGTAAATCTTTTTTGCACCTGCTCCAGTGCCTCTATATCCTTTTTGTAATATGCAGACTGGAACTGTACACAGCATTCTCTAAATGTGGTCTAACCAAGGTTCTATAGAAGTTTTACATAACTGCCCTGCTTTTCAATTCTATTCCTCTAGAAATGAGCCCCTGTGCTTTGTTAGCATTTTTTATGACCATGTTAACTTGCATTGCTACTTTTAATGATTTGTCGATGTGTACCTCTGAATCCCTTTGCTCCTCCCCTCCATTTAAACTCTTATTTTCCAAGGGTTATGTGTCCTCCTTATTCCTCCTACCAAAATGTAAGACCTCACACTTATCTATGTTGAAATTAATTTGCCATTTCCTTGGCAATTCTGCAAGTTTACTAATGTCGTCTTGTATTTTGTCGCAGTCTTCCGCAGTATTAACTATACCCCCAGTTTGGTGCCATCCGCAAATTTTGAAATTGTATTCCCGATTCCAAATCGTATATGTAAATGCTGAACAGCAGTGGTCCCAGCATTGAACACTGTGGAACACCGCTTACCACCTTCTGCTAGTCTGTGTAACTACCTTTAACCCCATCTCTCTGCTTTTTGTCCTGTAGCCAATTTGCTATCCATCCTGTTACTTGTCCCCTGGCTCCCTGTAATTTTTTGGGGGCTGCACGGCCCATACAAAAGTCCACGCATGTGCCTTCTTTTCAATTTAAAAGCCGGCTCACCGGATGCGCGGGACCCCTGGAGCGCTGCGTGGCTGCGCAGCTTAAAGGGAACATTGATCATGAGTCTATACTGCGGTACCTTATCAAAGACCTGTTGGAAATCCAAGTATATTGCACCTACAAAGAAATCAATAAGGTTGGTCAAGCATGACCTTCCCTTTTGAAATCTGTGTTGACTATTCTTTATTATATATTCAGTTTCTATTATTACATCAATATAAAATGGTACAGCACAGAAGGAGGCCATTTGGCCCATCATGCCTCTTTGAAAGACTTATCCAATTAGTCCCACTCCCCTGCTGTTTCCCCATAGCCCTGCATATATTTCCATTTCAAGTATTTACCCAATTCCCATTTGAAAGTTACTATTGAATCTGCTTCCACCAAGCTTTCAGGCAGTGCAGTCCAGATCGTAACAACTTCCTGCATAATTTTTTTTCCTCATCTTCCCTCCGGTTCTTTTGCAATTACCTTAAATCTATGTCCTCTGGTTACTGACCCTTCTGCAACTGGAAACAGTTTCTCCTTATTTAATCTATCAAAATCCTTCATGATTTTGAACACCTCTATTAAATCTCCCCTTGGCCTTCTCTGTTCTAAGGAGAACAACACCAGCTTTTCTAATCTCTCCATGTAACTGAAGTCCCTCCTCCCTGATAACGTTCTAGTAAATCTCCACTGCAGCCTCTCTGAGTCCTTGACATTCTTCCTAAAATGTCATGCCAAGAATTACCCACAATACTCCAGCTGAGGCCAACCAGTCATTTATAAATGTTTACCATAACGTCCTTGCTTTTGTGCTCTATGCCTCTATTTATAAAGCCCAGAATTCTGTGTGATTTTTCCAAACAGCCTTATCAACTTGTCTTGCCACCTTCAAAGATTTGTGTACATACACCCCTAGGTTTCTCTTTTCCTGCGCTCTCTTTAAAATTGTATCATTTAGTTTATATTGCCTTTGAGTTTATCTTTGAGTAAAGATTCCATTATCTTTCCTACCACTGATGTTAAGCTATAAGTCTATAGTTCCCTGGATTGTTCTATCTCCCTTTTTAAATATAGGAATAACATTAGCTGTCCTCCAGTCCTCTGGCACTATATCGTGTCCTAATGCACAGACGTAATCCATCCGGGGGATTTATCCTCTCAAGTTTAACTAGTTTATGAATTATCTCTCTCCCCCTCCAGCCCCTTTCTATCTTAAATGTCTTGATACCTTTTTTGATTTCTTCTTCTAATCATAGAAATTTACAGCACAGCAGGAGGCCATTCGGCCCATCTTGTCCGCGCCGGCCGACAAAGAGCTATTCAGCCTAATCCCACTTTCCAGCACTTGGTCCGTAGCCTTGTAGGTTACGGCACTTCAAGTGCATATCCAAGTACTTTTTAAATGCGATGAGGGTTTCTGCCTCTACCACCCTTTCAGGCAGTGAGTTCCAGACCCCCACCACCCTCTGGGTGAAAACATTTCCCCTCAACTCCCCTCTAAACCTCCGACCAGTTACTTTAAACCTATGCCCCCTGGTTATTGACCCTTCTGCTAAATGAAATAGGTCCTTCCTATCCACTCTATCTCGGCCCCTCATACTTTTATACACTTCAATTAAATCTCCCCTCAGCTTCCTCTGTTCCAAAGAAAACAACCCCAGCCTATCCAATCTTTCCTCATAGCTAAAATTCCCCAGCCCAGGCAACCTCTTCGTAAATCTCCTTTGCACCGCCTCTAGTGCAATCACATCCTTCCTGTAATGTGGTGACCAGAACTGCGCGCAGTATTCTAGTTGCGGCCTAAAGTGTTTTATACAGTTCAAGCGTAATGTTAATCATCCTGGTAAATACTGAGGCAAAGTAGTTATTCATTATATCTGGCATTTCGCTGTCATTATCTGTGTGTTTATCTTCTGCATCTCTTAGTGGCTCTATCCCTATCCTGATTTTCCTTTTGTTATTTATGTGTCTGTAGAATACTTTACTATTTCTTTTTATATTCCTTGATAATTAAATTTTGTAACTCCTCTTTGCTTTCCTAATTGTTTTTTGGACTTATTTAATAACCTTTTCATATTCCCTTTTGTCATCCTCTCTGTTATTGCCTATATACTTAGTGTACGTCTTTTTCTTTAGTTTCAATTTTACCCTTATCGCTATTCATCCATGGTGTTTCATTATTGGCTAGTTTGTTCTTTTTTTTAGCTAAATATATTTCTCCTGTACTCTCTTGATCACCGTTTTAAATATTTCCCACAGCTGTTCTATCTGTTTGTTTGTCAATATTTTTTTCCAGTCTTATCTACCCTAGTTCCATTGTCATTCCCTCAATCTATTACTTTGGTCTTTATTTTACTTATGTCTTTTGCAATCATTATTTTAAACCTTATTATGTTGTGATCGCTATCGCACAGATGCTCCTCTATGTTTGCTTCTCTTTGCTCTGGTTCATTTCCCATTACCAGATCTAGCAGTTTCCTTCCACTATTAGGTGGTCTGTGGTACAGGTAGACTACCCTTTATCCGGACTTCCGAAAACCGAAACCCTCTAAAAACCGAAGGTTTTTTCGTTCAGCGTAAGTCGTGCGTACGACTTACGCTGAACGAAAAAACCTTCGGTTTTTAGAGGGTTCCGGTTGCGGAAGTTCGGATAAAGGGTAAGTCGTGCGCACGACCCCCCGCCGACCGCCAGCCCCGACAACCGCCAGCCCCGACAACCGCCGACCCCGCCAGCCCCGACAACCGCCGACCCCCCTGCGGGCCCCGACAACCGCCGACCCCCCCCGCGGACCCCGCCGGCCCCGACAACCGCCGACCCCGCCAGCCCCAACAACCGCCGACCCCCCGGCGTACCCCGCCGGCCCCGACCCCCGCCGACCCCGACTGACTTACGCTGAGCGTCAGCATAAGTCGTGCGCACGACCCCCCGCGGACCCCCGCCGACCCACCTTCCGAAATCCGAAATTCTCCTTTATCCGAAACCCAGCTGGTCCCGAGGTTTTCGGATAAAGGATAGTCTACCTGTATACCCCTATTAGGGTGAGCGATCCCTTATCCTTTATCTCAATCCATATGGATTCTGTTTCTATCTTAATGTTAGTTTTGTCCCTTTTTTCTACTGCCCTTTTTCTACTACCGCTATGTTATCTCTAATTAGTACATCTACCCCACCTCCCTTCCTTTGCTATCATCTAAATCTGTTCTACCCTGCAAAATTTAACTGCCAGTCCTGTTTTTTATATAGCCATGTTTCAGTAATCCCTACTACATCTGGCTCCTCACTCTAAATTATTGCCTCAGGTTCCCCTGTTTTGTTTCGGATGCTGTGCACATTGCTGTACAGGCAATTAACCGTTCCTCTCACTTTATTTTTAACCGTCATTTTATACTTCTGTTCTATAATTATATGTATTCCCTGACCATTTATGTCACCCTTAAACCTTACCTTGGTCTGACCTTTACTTTCATCTCCTATTTTATCTTCAGGCTTATGTTAATGCTGCCAGATCCCTCCCCCCTTATTAGTTTAAATTCATCCTTTCCGCTATAACACCTGAGAAATTCCAACTTGGAATACCTGTTCTGGGTAATGGCTTTCACCATATACCAAAGGTGCACAGATTGTAGACCTGGATATAAAGCGAGATCTCCAATCTGTCCTACTTACAATTCAGAAGGTTTCAGTACAATCATTTTTAAAGGTTGATATTACACTTTCCTTTTATTTGCACATTTATTTTAACAAAACCTCAAGCAATAGGAAGCACCATAAATTGTTCTTAAAACATAAATCCTTTTTTAATCTGAGCGCTGGATTGTTAGAGGACTTTGTTAATGCGTATCACAGTAGCAGAATGATTGCAGACCTCTGATCCACTCTCTCACCATGTGTACCCAATTAGAATGTAATTTTTCACCCCTGCTTTATACCTTAGGGCAAAGAAGTCTTTTCAAGTTGATTGCAAAGCTTTTTTTTCCAAACTAAAGTTTACCATGAATGCCTTTTTTTCTACACGTGAGCAGATCTTGCACATTTGTATCTGCAGAATTAGATCGCTGAACTATGGTTTTTCTGCTCTATTTAGAACAGCTATGTTTTGTTTCAGTTGGCTTCGTGACTCCCTGTCTTACAACAGTCGATCCAAGACTATTGCTGAATTCTATAACTATGGACTAAGTTGTAGGCAATGTTCAGTTAAAAGGCAAGCTCAATCCAGTTCAGTGTTCAGGCAGCCATTGGACATTTTAAGGGTGTCTCAGTAGATGAATCAATATTCAGAGCCTAGAGTCCAATTTCAAAGCTGACTGATATTGAACTCAGTTTATGCTGCAGGCAAATTTTAAACCATGGGGGTGTTTAATCTCAGAGATGGAAAATAATCTCAGCAGGGAAGCTTTCTCTAAACCGAATATCCTTTTGGCTAATATGGAGCAGCATTAATGTTAGCAACAGAGAAGTCTCCAGCCCAGACTGCCCACCCTACTAACTAAAGGAGAACAGATCAGAGGAAAATGGAGATAGAGGGAACAATTTATTTACAAAATATATATCTTTTGATTTTTTTTTAGGCAATGAAGAAATGTTGAATATACCAGGAAAGTAGTGAAATAAAGAAGTTATTGGTGCAGTAAAATGCTAGCATGTAAGAAGAAAGAAAGAACTTGCAATTATATAGTGCCTTTCATGACCTCAGGATATTCCAAAGCACTTTACAGTCAACTAAGTATTTTTGAAGTGTCACTACTGTTGTAATGTAGGCGACGCGGCAGCTAATTTGCGCACAGGAAGCTCCCACAAACTGCAATGTGATAATGACCAGATAATCTGTTTTAGTGGTGTTGGTTGCAATGAAGAACATCTGCTTTTTGCAACATTTGTTTGATGAGCCTTAAGCTAAATATCTTCAGTTTTAATCATATTCAGTTCTAAAAATAATAATTTGTATTTTGTTGTGCAGTTAGCTTAAAAACAAATTGTTATGTACGTTCACCAATAGTTTCTCATTATAATTCTTTCAAGTATTGATCATTGAATTTAGAGACTAATATGGTATGTTAACCTTTAACACCTTGGTTTCAGCCAGCTAAATTTATATTTCTTGTAGCTCGATTCACTTGTGCTGTAAATCAGCCTTCACTAGGAAGATTATGGGTAGAATTTCCACTGGGGTTCTCCCCATCTCTTGTGGTAATTTCAGTGTAAGATCGGTGGAAACTGGGTAAAACATGTAACACTTTCTCCAGGGTTTCAGCCAAAGTTACAGGATATTTGGGGAACCCCCATGGAAACGTTACCCCAATAAATCAAAAGGGAATCAAAATGTCATGCTCTCCTTTGATGTGAAAATTTGATCTTATTGCATCTGGCTTCTATATAGGATGGATGCACTGTCAGTGTTGACAGTAGCAAGTACGTCGTATAGAATGTGTACATCCATTTTTACAGGCAACTTAACTATTTGTGTGGGACATTTATTTTACCATTTGCTATACCTATTTGAGTTGCTAGAAAACTGAATAATAACTCTCCTATCACTAATGCAGCTTGCTCTGACACAACACAACCAATATAAAACATTGTGTACTTGAATTGACAATGAGACATATGTAATCATACAACACCTAACATATGTGCATTGTTACCTTTTGCTTGATACGTACTGTATTTGTTGTCGTTTAGACCTTTTTGAAAGAGATAAGCAACCCTCATATATGACCTACACAAGCTGTTTTTAGAAACAAAATCTATTACAGTCCATCTTTTACAGCTTTATATGGGAAAAATATGGAAAAATGTACCACTCATCTAGGGGCACTCCGTTTTAGTACAGCATTTGATGAGGTTATTGGACCTTTGTTCCCAATTTCTACATGATATATTTTGAGCTATGTCATTAAATATTTGCAATAATGCAAATCTCATTACAGCATCCCAAATGCTTGACTCCTGAAGACCACTGGGTATATTTTCCTTTACTCATTAATGTTTTCGAGCATGGCAGAATGAGTATGAAGCAGGAAATTCACTTTTTGTTCCTGGTGACTTTTTTTAAACTAACATTAATAAGTGGGGCGGGGGCAGGAGGTATACACATTTTAATGAGGGTGGAGTGTGTATCATAAAGAAGATCCTACAGCTCTCACCCCTTCCCTCCCAGGAGCCAACAACAAAATGATTTGTTTTAGCACGTCATCGTAAGTGGGCAGCCAATTAGTTATCTTGTCCTGTGCTCCTGCTTCCAAGAATTGCTCAACGTTATGTTAACAAGTTTGACTTGTCTCTCTAATGATACTATCAGGTTAAACTTTGCTAAAGTACCTTTTGATTGCCTGAAAAAGTAGACTTTCAGCCAGTCAAAAACAGGTTTTTATTGAGGTGGCCTTGGTTCCAAAATGGAAATTGGCTGAGTTTAGGCTAAGGACAACGGGTAAGTTTAGTTAAAAAAAAAGTAAGAATTTTTTTGTGAACAATTAAAATAAATAGAGAATATAGAGGATAGAAAATGAAAGGTAATATTGAAAGTAGGAAAATAAAAGAGATGACAGATTCAGCAAAAAAAAACTATAAATGTTTTATAACCGGTTATTTTATTTATGTTTTTTAAGTGTAAATATTACAGCAATAAGCCTATTCTTATAATCCCTATGGTGTAGGAGTCGCTGGAAATCAACAGGTTGCGAGACTTCCGTAGCAGCAAAGAAAAACGCGTGTTAACTTTATTAACTCTCCGCATGGACTGAGGGACTCGGCCTCGTCGCAGGGCTATGACATCATCACACAAGCGATAACTCTTAAAGTGACCCTGCCCCGATAACCCAACCAAGTTCCGTACATAACGTGGAGCGATAACAATATTGGCTATACATAGTGAATTGTGTTACTGTCCCTATGTGGTCTCCGCCACATACGTCCCCCCAGAATTCACTAGAACTGGCAATGTCAGTCATTGAGGGGCCTGGATCACACGGCCGAAACGGCTCCTTAAGTCCGGGGCGGGGACCGGGGGGGTCGCCGGAGGGTCCCCGGGCGCTCGGTAGTGGGCTGAGGGTGCAGAAGCTGGAGGTTGGCCCCGCCGCGGGGGCTGAGCCAACCCAACGGGTCGGTCCAGATCCAGGTGTGCCGGCTTAAGACGGTCCACGGAAATGTAGCCCGGCTTACCGCCGACATCCACCACGAAGGCCTTGTCCCCGGCTTCCAGGACACGGAATGGTCCGTCGTAGGGTGGGTGAAGAGGTCCCCTGTGGTCGTCGTGGCGGACGAAAACATACTCCGCCGCACGAAGGTCGGGCGGAACGTGGGACTGAGGGAGACGTGGGCACCGCCGCGAAAACCTTGGCGTTGTCCAGGAGGGCGGACCGCTGACGGGCTGCGGACCAAGGGTCCGTGGCGTTGGGGACAAAATCCCCGGGAACCCGCAGCGGCTGCCCGTAGACGAGCTCGGCGGACAAGGACTGGAGGTCCTCCTTGGCAGTCCTGAGTCCCAGCATGACCCACGGGAGTCTGTCGATCCAACTGTCATCCCGGAGGCTGGCCCGGAGCGCGGCCTTCATGGAGCGATGAAACCGTTCGCACAGCCCGTTAGCTTGAGGGTGAGGTGCGGTGGAGTCTCAACTCGAGGCCTTGGGCGACAGCGTTCCAGAGCTCCGACGTGAACTGGGGCCCCCGGTCGGAGGAGACGTCAGATGGGGCGCCGAACCGGGCGACCCAAGTGTTGATGAACGCCCGAGCCACATCGGCGGACGTTGTTGACGACAGCGGGACGGCTTCCGGCCATCGGGTGGTTCTGTCGACCATCGTGAGGAGGTGGGTGAACCCGCGGGAGGGCGGCAGGGGCCCCACCAGGTCCACGTTAACATGGTCGAACCGCCTCTCGGGCACCACGAAAGGCGCCAACGGGGCCTTAGTGTGGCGATGCACTTTCGAGCGCTGGCATACCACGCAGGTATTGGGCCAGTCGCGAACGTACTTCTTGATGAACTTAGCTGCCACCAGCTTCTGTGACGGCTTCCTGCCCGGGTGGGAAAGGCTATGGACGGCGTCGAAAACCTGCCGTCTCCACCTGTCGGGCACGACGGGGCGTGGCTGCCCAGCGGAGACGTCACACAGGAGTGTGGTGCCGGCATCGTCAAACGCGACGTCCACTAACTGAAGGCCCGTGACAGCCGTCCTGTAGGCCTGGACGTCCGGGTCGGAGGTCTGGTCGGCCGCCATGCGGGTGTAGTCGATGCCGAGGTGTTCGTCGCTGGTGATGGCCCGGGAGAGACAGTCGGCAATGGGGTTGTCTTTCCCAGCCACATGCTGGATGTCCGTCGTGAACTCGGAGACGAAGGAAAGCTGGCGCTGCTAACGGGCCGACCACGGCTCGGAAACTTTGGCCATGGCGAAGGTCAACGGCTTGTGGTCCACGAACGCCGTGAACGGGCGGGCCTCCAGCAGGAAACGGAAGTGTCGGACGGCGAGGTAGAGGCCGAGAAGCTCGCAATCGAAGGTGCTGTACTTCCGCTCGTTGGGGCGGAGCTGCCGGCTGAAGAAGGCGAGCGGCTGCCAGGTGCCGTTGACCCACTGTTCGTGGACGGCACCGACAGCATAGTCCGAAGCGTCAATGGTGAGAGCGATCGGCGCATCGGGCAATGGATGCGCCAGCGTGGTCGCGTTAGCCAGGGCCCTTTTCGTGTCTGTGAAAGAATTGGCCATCTCCTCGGACCAGTCGACGGCGAGCTTGGCGGGCTTGCCTTTGAGGGCCTCGTAAAGGGGCCGCAAAAGCTGGGTTGCCCGGGGAACGAAGCGATGATAAAAGTTCACCTTGCCCAAAAACTCCTGCAGGGCCTTCACGGTGAGGGGTCGCGGAAAATCCTTCACGGCCTCCACTTTCGACGGCAGTGGCACAGCCCCGTCCTTCGTGATGCGGTGCCCGAGAAAGTCGATCGAGGACAGCCCGAACTGGCACTTGGCCGGATTGACGATTAGGCCTGCTGGCTGAGGCGTTCGAGGTGGGTAACATGCTCCGTCCTGGAGGCGCTGGCGATGAGAATGTCGTCCAGGTAGATGAACAGGAATGGCA
Organism: Somniosus microcephalus; assembly: GCF_052327205.1. Lineage (NCBI taxonomy): Eukaryota > Metazoa > Chordata > Chondrichthyes > Squaliformes > Somniosidae > Somniosus > Somniosus microcephalus. The sequence goes on from NC_140989.1 coordinate 115,932,966, forward strand.
GGTCCCGTAACACGGTGTCCATTAGGCGTTGAAAAGCCTCAGCGGCGTTTTTGAGACCGAAAGGCATGCAGAGGAATTCGAACAGCCCGAACGGGGTGATCACCGCTGTTTTTGGGACCTCCTGCGGCCGGACGGGGACCTGGTGGTAACCCCGAACGAGGTCCACTTTAGAGAAAACAACTTTCCCGGCCAGGCGGGCGGAAAAATCCTGGATGTGTGGAATTGGGTAGCGGTCAGGGGCCGTAGCGTCATTGAGGCGCCGGTAATCGCCGCACGGGCGCCAACTGCCGCTTGGTTTCGGTGCGATGTGGAGGGGCGAGGCCCACGGACTGTTCAACCGGCGAATGATGCCGAGGCGCTCCATCGTGTCGAACTCGGCTTTAGCGATGGCGAGTTTCCCCGGGTCGAGGCGCCGAGCGCGGGCGTAGACAGGCGGACCAGTGATCGGGCTGTGGTGTTCTACCCCATGCTTGGTGGCGGCGGACGAGAAAGTGGGCTTCGTGAGGTCCGGGAATCCGGCGAGGAGGCGGGAAAACTCGTCGGAGGCCGAGAGTGCGCTGGACAACTTCGTCGTGCCGGAACCACTGAGCGAACACGGGAGCAAACTGAAAGTCTCAGCATTGACGAGACATCGGTTCTTGACGTCCACCAAAAGGCCATTGGCGCAGAGGAAGTCAGCGCCGAGAAGGGGGGCTGGACACTTTTGCTGTAACAAAGTCCCAAGCGAAACGCTGCCCGCCAAAACACAGCGCCACGCTCCGTTTCCCAAAGGTACGGATGGAACTGCTGTTGGTGGCTTTAAGGGCGGGGCCGTGGTTCTCCCCCTGTATGTCTACGGTTGACGCGGGCAGGTCGCTCACCTGGGCACCCGTGTCGCAGAGGAAACGACGTCCAGAGTCAGTGTCCGTAATGAATAACAGACTACCTGAACGGCCAACAGCCATGGTAGCTAATGAGTGGGCCTTCGCGTTTCCCGACGCGGTAAAGCTGCTTTGGGGCCGAACTGCGCGTGGTAGAAGCACATGCTTGGGGGCTGCCGCCGTTGGGCTGTGGCGGTGGGGGCAGGGCCCCGCATGGCCGCGCAGTACTGTTGCCCAGCGGAGAAAAATTTGTCGGCCTCCTTGGTCAGGTCGCGGAAATCACTAATATGAGAGTTGGCTAAAGCCGACCATACCTGCCCTGGCAGCTGTTGTAGGAACAGTTCTCTGAAGAGGAAGCACGGCTTGTGCTTGCCCAGGAGGGTTAACATGTGGTCCATCAGTTCTGAGGGCTTGGAGTCGCCAAGCCCAGGTAGAGAGAGAAGCTGGCATGCGCGCTCGGGTTCAGTTAGTCCAAAAGTCTCTAGGAGGTGCGTTCTCAGCGTCGCAAATTTGTGTGCTCCGGGGGGGCCTCGAGCAGGCTCACGACTCTGGCCGCGGTGGAGCTGCCGAGAGCAGAGACGACGTAATAATACTTTGTGTCATCCGCGGTGATGTCCCGGAGTGCAAACTGAGCCTCGGCCTGGGCGAACCAAGCAGCAGCCTGTCGTTCCCAAAACTCCGGTAATTTGAGAGAAATGGCGTTCGTCGCCATCTCGGATAAAGTCTTTGGAAACATCCAAAAGAGAAACGGGGTCACCAATCTAGGAGTTGCTGGAAATCAACAGATTGTGAGACTTTCGTAGCAGCAAAGAAAAACACGTGTTAGCTTTATTAACTCTCCGCATGGACTGAGGGACTCGGCCTCGTCGCAGGGCTATGACGTCATCACACAATCGACGACTCTTAAAGGGACCCTGCCCCGATAACCCAACCAAGTTCCGTACATAACGTGGAGCGATAACAACATTGGCTATACATAGTGAATTGTGTTACTGTCCCTATGTGGTCTCTGCCACAATAGCATTATTGCTGTAATGTAAAGTCATTCTTGAGCCTCGGTGTAAAGTGCTTTTATATTCGAACAAATTGGCTGGCTCAGGGAGTACAGAATTTCCTGGAGATACCAAGACTGTAAGGGTTAAAATTGTACATTTTTAGCTGAGAGCTATTATTACAGCACAAAGAGATTGCTCTTTGTACTAGTATTTTTCAAAATTCAAATGTTTGGACCTCTTTCTTAATCACATCTTTATGCCATTCTTGGAGCTTAAATAATTAATTTTTCTACCACATATATGTTGGCTCCAGCTGTGGTCTCCAAGTGCCGTGCATCATTGCTGGAATTACATTTACAGCATTCACATGCCAGTTTCAAAGACCTCCGATTGTTTCCTTGCATTGGTAAAACTATGTTACAGGGGGGTGAAGAATTGTTGTTTTTAAAATCAATTTCTTCTGTACCTTCAGTGTCTGGTTTTGTTTACCTAAATTAGTTTGGAGTGCCTTCAGTGTTTGTACAACAATGTTATAATGTTACCAAATAAATAGTTGGAGATTACTAACCTCCCGCTGAATTTCGCGGGAGGCGTTAGCGACACCGCGCCCAGGTGCTAGTTGATTTGCGCCCTGTTAGCGCCCTCTTAGGGCGCCAACGGGAGGCGCAAATCAACCGGATTTAGCCCCCCTATTCTCTTCAACCTCAGTCAGTATTGATCCCTGCATATAACGTGTATTTTAATCGCTCCACCATTGGTGGCTGTGCCTTCAGCTGCCTAGACCCTAAGCTCTGGAATTCCCTCCCTAAACCTCCCCACCTCAATCCCTCTCTTTCCTTCTTAAGACGCTCCTTAAAACCTACCTCTTTCATCTGCCCTAATATCTCCTTATGTGGCTCGGTGTCAAACTTTGTTTCAAAACGCTCCTGTGACGTGCCTTGGGTCGTTTTACTACATTAAAGGCGCTATATAAATACAAGTTGTTATTCCGTGTTGGGCCCACTTCGCTAGCACATCTAAATCTTTTTGGATTTAATTGCACTCCTCTACTGTCTAAACCCTTGCACAGATTTTGGTTCATCTGCAAGCTTACTTACCTTGCTCCCAACACCACTGTCCAGATTATTAATAAAGACTGTCAAGAGTAGCAGGCCCAGGACCGATCCCTGGGGGACACCACTGTTATCATGTCTCCAGGCTGAACCACATCCATTAACTATAACATTTTGACTGCGAAATTGGAGCCAATTCCTAATCCAGCATTTCAAATTCATCCTGATATCACAAGATCTTTTGAAGTAACCTAGTGTGAGGTACTATATCAAAGGCTTTCTGAAATTCCAGGTGGACAATGTCTACTGGATTTCCCTCATCCACTACCCTTAGTGACTTCCTCAAAAAACTCTATCAAATTTGTTGGGCAGAACCTATTTTTTCAGAAGCTGTGTTGTGAAGTTCTAATGACCCCTTCCCTTTCCCAGTGATCATAAAGGGTATCTCTTACGATCCCTTCTAGCATCTTCCCATTAATGGATGTCAGGCTGAAAGGCCTTGAGTTCCCTGAATGATTGTATAATTTAACAATATGGACATTTTTAAAGTTAAGGTATATGAGAGGCTAATTCCAATACTGGATCTAGGATAGCAAGATAATTGAAGTCTGCACAAAAGGAAATTATCCCATCTATCCAACAATTTCTTATACAACAGAGGTTCTTATCCTCTTCGATCTCCTTCTACATACACCATTCTCTGGTGAGTGGCCTGCTTTCAGATCTCTACTAATAGCACTTTTGATTTGACCATTCGGAATATGTCCCAATAACCCAGCTTGATTTGTCCTCCAATTTTCCACCCCATCTATGAAGAAACTCCTGTCATGTGCTTTATGCTTTGTCCAGTAGCACAGGTGGAGTCAGGAACTTGTCTTGTAGGGAATTATGGGCTCAAGCCAGCTTCCTGATTCTCTGACCCAAAGCATCTTGGAGTATCAATGCCCTGTACCACACAATATATAATTTGTATGCTGATGTAAATTTTTATTCTACAAAATGATTTTTAGGATTTACTAAATAAAGATGGCAACCAGTTTGGCTATGCTACTCTCCTTTTTTTAGTAAGATTATTTAAACTACATATGGAAGAAATGGGAAAACTTGTGAAAACCTAAACAATACAATACAAATTTTTTTGGATAACATTTCCCCTTTGGGCAACTTAAAACATTGCTTCCAAATGTCACTGTTACATGTATTTTTATTCAATAAGTTTTTAAACAGTGAATGATATCACCTTTCTTCAAATATGTATATTGATTTTGTTTCCATCGGGTTTTTAATAATGTTGCTGTCAGAATTTAACTGCATGTTTATTTAACACCTGTTCAGCTAATTCTTTTGCGCTATAAGTGTTATATAGTGAAGTGCTTTTGATCAATTTTATATAACTAACAAAAAATTGATCCTAAGTAGGGGTTTATTTTCCTTTGGTTGTGAGATTTATCCGTGTTTCTCTCAAAGCTATGGAGGCAGGGCTAACCCAGCCACTATATAAGTAGTGAAATCCCTCCATTAAAACTACAGACCCTATATTTTATTACTAGATTTTCATTGTTGCTGTGAATATTGGAATGACCCTGCCTCAATATCGACCTTTTCCCCTCTCTCATTGTACAGTAAGAGAAATACTGTACCTGGAATTACACATGAGATCACAGTCCTGAAACAGGTTGGAGATCATCATCTCGTACATGAGTTTCCTACCAAATGTGAGGAAATAGATCGGATTACCTCTAATCCCATTGCCCCATGCAGTCAAAACAAGAATCAGAATGGAAAAGTTGAAATAATGCTAACTGAGTTGTGTTGGCAAAGTCTCCAATTTTCTTACTGTTACAATATGCCTCTCTTTCTGCATGATAGGATGAAACTCCTGGATGACTTGAGGAACCTAGTCACAATCAGTCAGAGATTGTCCCATTCAATGGTGAATATACCAGTCAAAGATCTGAGAATGAAATACCCAGACCATATAGACCATTTTAGGCTCTCATAAACCACTTACTTTCGAGCTTTACTGCAGGTGGAGGTGATGTGCCATCTATACCAGGAGCAAGACATTAATTTCTTTACTTTGTAGCATAAACCGTGTCTAATGTTACTTACAGTGCATAATAGTCAAAGGGTTTAAATACAGTTCCATTGCAGGATGCCTAGAATTCTATGGCACCTCAAAGCCAATTTCTGTTGGCAGCCTAACTATCAAAATATAGATTCTGCAGCAAGTCTGTCCAGGTGTTAGGGACATCTCAGTATAATATAAGATAAATATTTTTAACATTTGTTTGGAGTAATTGCACATTTTAAATTGATTAAAAGGGTATAAGTCCCCAGTAATAGACACCATTTAACACTAGTTGCTTTTTTTTTTATCAGTCAGCAGGATGTCTGACATGTCCAAAAATCTTCCTCCATATTTAAGAGTCTGATAAGTCTACACCTGCCCAATCTAGATTGTAATTTCTCTCCCCACTTACCTAAATCCAAGAGCAGGTTAGCAGAGCCATGGCTGAGGTACACCAAAGTGTGTGCACAAGTACTGCTTGTACACAAAAACAGTTTGAATATGCAGCTGCTCCTGGCACAAACACTCACCCACCTTCACTGGAAACGCTGGAAATCACAGGGCAACACAAAGCATGGAGATTCGGCCTCATGACTTCACCCCTTTTTTTCTGCTTTGCGATGAGACCTGAGTATTCCCTGGGCACAAAGCAGCGGAAAATCAGCTCTAGTGAGATGAACTAACCCTGGTCTAAAAATGTGATAAATGCGTTTTTATATCAGGTGAACATTATGTAGCATTGAGTGGGAATGACTTTGTACTTTGAAGCAAACTTGCTCTTATGCCAGGATTTAATCTGATCAAAGTTGATTTTAAGCAGACTTTCTACTGTTCAGTGATGTGTCCTAATTCTGTCTGTATTCTTCCCACAAGTTGACTAATGTGTAGGCTGAGGAATTAATTTTATGGAAGACCTATATGAATCAGAAACCTTTTTGTTTTTATGCCTTAAAAGCTTGGTTAGAAAATAGTCCCTAGCAATAATAGCTAAGTGCTGTAATTTATTGAGATATATTAGCAATTCCTATTTTACATGCTGACATTTATGAAGTTATGAAGATAAAGCATTTATGAAAAGTGCCTGCACATTTTTACTGCACCAATACTATGTTTTACTACCTCAGTGTAGATACAGTACTTACATTGTATTTTAATGTATATGTGGAATACAATACCATTTGTGTTTACCTTGCCTCAATTATTTTTCTATTAGTTTATCGGCATTAGATGGCTAAAATATTACAAATTGAAAACTAATTATTGTAAAGTTAAACTCTTTTATAATATTGAACAGTGACTTTCAGCTGTGTAAAAATGCAGTTCATAATTAACATGATGTTCATTGATTTTTTTTCAATAAACATAATTAGAACATCATCTGCAGTCACAAAACCAACAAGTGAAAGCTCCAGTTTATCCCAATAATGTTTTTATTTTAATATTTATTTGGAAAGACAGTCTCTTAAATGCACCTGCTATTATCCTTATGGTACTTGCAATGTACTGTTGTTACATGCAGTTCCCACTTGTGGTCTGATAATGCAAACCTGAGATGGGCTAAGTGCAGAGTGAAGTTGTTCTTTGTACACAGAATTTTATCTGTGCTGGAAAAGGTTTTCCATTATATCGGGCCGGAATTTTCAGTGGGTAATAACGGCGAACTACTATCGTTTACCGTGATTGCCCCTTTGAAACTGACTGCACCTTCAGGTGTAGCGCATGCGCATCTAAACGCGGAAATCCTGAAGTTGCAGTCAGTCATTCACTGCTCCAACACTGGCTGCACTAAAGAGGGAATTCCCTACAGAGCGCTGCAATCACTTGAATGTCGAAAAAGGCAAACTTCTCGCGAGATCTCTGTGGGCAGCTTTCTTTTGGGCCAGCAGAAAACGCCTTTGCTTTGCCGCTGACTGCAAATTCTGGGCCATTATGTTCTTTATTGGGATTCTACAATGGCATTAAAAGCCAGAGGGTTAATACTACCACAAAAATGCTCACACCCAAGTGAAGTGGATCTTTTGTTTAGCAATTGTTAATTTTAAACTTTTAACAGCCTTGTCACCTTGGAAACCAATTCAAAATAACCCATTTGTATAAAAGTGGAAATAGAATTGAGGAAGTGATTTTTTTTAAAGATGGTTTTTCAATTTCTGATTGCCTTTCCAATGGTATGTATTTCTCACTCCAGGTTAGTTGATAATGGAATTTTCAGGCCCTACCTTGTATGTGTTAGTTAGTCTTTCACTTTCAATTTTGCTGATTTTTTTTTGTTCTTGATAAATTTCTGGATTTTTTAATTATTTCTATTTAGTTTGACTGATTTTCATCTGAAAATTGACAGTCTTAACAACTTGAATAATAATTACGGTTAAAATTAATGAAATGTCTAAAGTTATTCACAAAATGTTTAAATTTATATATGTTTTAAACTATATATTATGTATATATATATATATATAGAACTGGCAAGAGCTACTTATAAAATAAGGAAATAATTGCTTTAGTAACACTGAATTTTTCCTCTAACTTTCACCTAGTAAATACAGTATTATACATTTGACTTAATAGTTCATTTTAATTGAAAAAGAAGAACCTGGTGTTATTTCTGGCTGAAAATGTTGCTTTGTTTAAACCCCTAAGATACAAGATTTATTGTGCTAATTAGATACATCCAGAATTTCCATGGGGAGTTCTTTCAATTTCCCCTCCTAAGTTTAGCGGAAAACCCAGACAAATGACACAATTTTTCTGGGGTGTTACTGCGGGAGATTGGGTAACTCCTGCAGAGGTTCTACCCTATAAACTTTTACACTACACCTCACCTTGTTTGGTACTGTCCTCCCTGCTCCTTGCAATGTGGAGCCTGAAAGTATTGTAATTCCCCTGTTGTGACTGTTCATGAACGCTCCCCGGGGTCAGATGATTCCAGCGTCCTCTGCTTTGTCTCTTTAGCGAAAGCAGGAGATGTTGAAATCATCCCTCACCCAATCCTGAGTTCCCAGACACATGTACTAATTGTGAAAAGTACAACTATGAAAGCAATTACCTTTTCAGGGCAGTCATGTCAGTCAGTGGGAATGGGGATTGAGTAACCATTGAAGGCATGTAAGCAATACTGGGACAGAGTGACAGAGAATCAGGAGGCAAGCCTTTGTTTTATATATGGACACTGTATCCCGAGGGATGCTGTAGCTGAAATGCCTATTTTTGTAAGAGGAATGTATGCCTACTTCCACTCATTTCCTAGATAGGTATTGTTACTCAGTTGTTTGAGAGAACATGTAATATTGAATTGTTTACTAGTGATCTTCAAATACCTAAATATTGCACACACAACAGTACATGTAAAATGTAGAAACTGGTGGATAATTGTGCATTGTCAATGGCTAATGAGGTCCAGTATTAACAGTGCAGTTTTTTTGTGATTATGACTATATAGAATTGTAGATACAGCACAGAAGGAGGCCATTCGGCCCATCATGCCTGTGCTGACTCTTAGAAAGAACAGTCGTGCTTAGTCCAACATCCCTGCTTTTTGTCTGTAACCCAGTAAGTCCCTCATCCTCCAGTATCTGTCCAACTCCCTTTTAAAATGATTTATGGGATCAACTTCCACTGCCTTTTTAAGTAGAGCGTTCCGGATCCCGACAACGCGAGTGAAAACATTTCTTCTCGTCTCCCATCTAGATCTTCTGCCAATAATTTTAAATCTATGACCTCTGGTTATTGACCCACTCGCCAGAGGGAATAATTTTTCTCAATCTACTCTATCAAAACCTTTCATCATCTTGAAAACCTTTATTTGGTCACCTCTTAACCTTCTCTGTTCCAAGGAGAACAGTCCTAACTTTTCCAACCTCTCCTCATAACTGATGTTCCTCATCCCTGGTAACATCCTGGTAAACCTCCTCTGTACCCTTTCTAAGGCCTTTACATCTTTCCTGAAGTGTGATGCCCAGACTTGTCCACAATACTCCAGCTGAGGTCTAACCAGTGATTTATAATGTTCTAGCATGATCTCTTTGCTTTTATATTCTATTCCTCTATTTATAAACCCAAGTAACCCACATGCTTTTTTAACCGCCTTATCAACTTGCCCTGCCACCTTTAAGGATTTGTGTATATGGACAACAAGGTCTCTCTGCTCATCTACACTTTTCAAAATCGTGCCATTTATAGTATACTGTCTTTCCATATTAGACATTCCAAAGTGCACCACTTCACACTTCTCCACATTAAACTCCATCTGACATGCTTCTGCCCATTTCACCATCCTGTCTGTCATCCTGAAGCCTAGAACTATCCTCATCACTATCTACTATTTTGACAAATTTCATATCATCTGCATATAACAGCCATGTAAAATATAATTTTGTAATCAAAACTAGTAATATGCATTTATATGCCAAATTCAATTCAAAACCTTTACTTCATCATATTTATTACAATATGATGTTTTATTAAATTATGCATAATTTAGTAAAATTGTAATTTTACTCGAGGATCAACTGGGAGTGGTGAATCTGAAAAATGCCAGCAATCTGAAGGATATAAATGTTTATATATTGACCTCTCTGAGTTTATCCAGTCAGCAGCTGGGTCATACAGAACAGGAAGGTCACAAATTCGATCCCAAATCTGTTCTGTTTGCTGATCTTAGCTGGGGCAGAGGTAGCAGCACTAAAATTTATTCAGCACCCTGAACTAGGGAGAATGAAAGAGTAGCCTGTCAGTCACAGACACATAGCGTGCCAACACTTACTGTTGAGGCTCACATTTCAATAATGGCCATTTAAGTAGGTACCAGAGGGCAACCGCCACTTGTGGAAACCATATTCCAGGAAGGAGTTAACACATTCAAGAGAAGAAAATGGTGAAAAAGAGAATAAATAAAGGTTTTTTTTAAATCCAGTAAAGAGAACAGCCATGCCATCCATTTATTCTGCTGCCGTTTGAGCCTGCAGATACTATTGTAGTGCTGCTGAGCACATTTTAAAACCATAATACTAACGGCAAATATTTTTGATATTTATACAGTATTTGTTTAACAAGCTGTAACCTTTTGCATGAAAGTTGCATGTATTTTCTAGCAATAAATCTGCATGTTGAATTAAATGTTGTTATGTATTATTTGCATGGCTTGTTTACATCTTTGTAACAGCAGTGTTGTTACTGTACTGACAAAAATATATACATAAATCCACTGGTATATTTCAAAGCAACAAGACATGGCATAATCTGATTTTTTTAATGTGGCTGTAGTGACTGACAGATCGAAGTTCATTTTCAGTTACTTCAATGCTTTTAAGAAAAGTTTTGACTGAAGAAAAGTGCCATATTTCTTTAGTACTTTAATAAAGATGCAGGCAACTTTTCAAACCTCGAATCTGAAAAATAAGTTGTATATTGTAAAACGTCTAAGTTTTATATATACAGTATATATATTTATTTCACTTGTAGTCTGACTGTAACTACAACTGGTACAAGTGCACCATGCAATAAATTTTAAAACATAGCCCACCAAAGTGATTTTTGACATGCATTGTTTCCAACTATTTACTTAAAATCTGGATTATACTCTCTTATGCCCCGTCTCCATCTCACAATCGCTCTCTGTCCCACAATTCCTCTTTCTCATTCTTCTCTCATTCACTCCCCCTCTCTTCATCGATCTCTGTCATTCCCGGTGTCTCTGCCTCTCATTCTAACATTCCCCTCTCTCTTCCATATTTCTCATCACTCTCACACAGTCCTTTCCCCATGTCTGCCTCTTACTTCTTCACACTTCTGTTTTTCCTCCTCTCTTGCTTCCTGTCTTAATTCTCATTCTCCCTGCTTCTGTTCTCTCATATTCTCACTTTCACTCACTCTCACGCACACATTCCTTCTCACTCTCTTTCGTTTCCTCTCTCATTACCTGTATTGCTGCCTCTCTCCCTCACAAGCCCCTCTATTTTTCATTCCCAATCTCACCCTCTTATTCTCCTCTTCCTCTGTGTATTAAAAGCTACGGTAAATGTGGATAATCTATTAGCACTTTTTATTGACGCGCAAAACTGCTCACATCAGTTTTTTTTACCAAAATTTGCGACGGGACAATAATCCATAGTTATTTAATTCTCAGATTTTAACACAGTCCAAAAGCTTAATTTGAGGAATGAAAAGGATAAAGTTTGCCAAAGAAATTTGATTTTAGAGACAGTAATGGAAGCTGTCATAAATTGCTTTGATATATCTTGAAATGGCCTTCCAGCACAACGCTTAGTTTTTACCCAGCTTTAAAAGATATTCTGTTTCTACAAATATTGTGCCTCATTCTATTCAACCTCGAAAGAGGCCGTATCCAAATGGGAAGGAGATCACTGGGACACTAGCTATTTAATAGTTTGGTGCCATACAGTTCAAATTGAATATGTGGTTTTCTCCATCACCTCATTCTGGAAGCTCAGTTCTCTTTCCCCATTACAGCAGCAGCTATGTTGTCAGCACATCAAGAATTAGTGCATTTTCACCACTTTATCGCTGTTTTGCATATTAATTCAAGATAACACTTGCATTGTTACATTTTGTAAGTTTATGATCAGCATTTACAAGTTTTGTTGAGTTTGAAACTCATCTGCATTCTGGTTATTTTCACATTTAAATGTTGCATTGGCTGGGCTGTGTAGTTGGTTGATTCATCCTCAACTCTTTTTGAGATCTGCCACAAGTCTTTGCAGTGACTGACATTCATAAAATGTATTTGCATTGTGTAATGACAATGCACAATTTCTAGAAGTGCACATCCTGTTAAGAAGCAAGCTTGTAATGAATGTCTAATTGACTGAGTCGACTCAGCTGGCTCTGAAACTCTCCTTGAAATGTTCAAGATTGACATTGATAGATTTTTGTTAGGTAAGGGTATTAAAGGATATGGAGCCAGGCCAGGTTAAATGGATTTGAGATGCAGATGAACCATGATCTAATTGAATGATGCAACAAGCTTGAGGGGCTGAATGGCCTACTCCTGTTCCTATGTTCCTCCAGTTTAAGCCATGAGAATTTAGGAGTCATAGCTACTCCTGTACTAGATGTACCTGGTCTCAAAACACCAGTGCAGTTTCCTCTTTCAGGAACATTGGGATCCACACACATCATCCTCAACAGTTGTATTCACACCATTTGCCATCAACATTTCTTGTTATAAAGTTGGGACAATCGATGATTATAGGGCCACTTGTTCAAATGTATTTTTTAAAGTTTGATTCTACCTGCAAACCAGGCAAAACGTTGCCTTGCTTATAGAATCCAGTCTTTGGCCACCGCATTGATGGAGAGTATTTCTCTTCTAATAACACTGCCACCAGTAATGGCCAGTGCACTCATCAGATAACAAGAGCAACAGAGTACTGGCCTATTCAATCTCTACCATCTCCTTCCACGCCACCATACTGATTTTGCGTGGTGCCTTGGACGTCTGACCGTTGACGGCTCAATATTGCAAAGGGACATTGATAGATTAAGTGAGTGGGCAAAACTGGCAGATGGAGCTCGATGTGGGAAAGTGTGAGGTCATCCATTTTGGACCTAAGAAAGATGGATCAGAGTATTTTCTAAATGGCGAGAAGTTAGGAACTGGATGAACAGAGAGATTTAGGGATCCGAAGTACAGAAATCACTAAAAGCTAGTGGACAGGTACAAAAAATAATTAAAAAGGCAAATGGAATGTTGGCCTTTATCTCAAGGGGCCTGGAATACAAAGGGTAGATGTTATGTTACAGCTGTACAGAGCTCTGGTTAGACCCCATCTGGTGTACTGTGCTCATTTCTGGGCACTGCACCTCAGAAAGAATATATTTTGGAGGGGGTTAAGCACAGATTCACCAGAATGATACCGGAGCTAAAAAGGTTAAATTATGAGGACAGGTTGCATAGACTAGGCTTGAATTCCCTTGAATATAGATGATTAAGGAATGATCTAATTGAGGTATTCAAGATAATTAAAGGATTTGATAGGGTAGATAGAGATAAACTATTTCCTCTGGGAGAGTCCAGAACAAGGAAACATTAGAGTGAGGCCGTTCAGGGGTGATGTCAGGGAGCACTTCTTCACACAGGGTAGTGAAGATCTGGAACTTTCTGCCCCAAAAAGCTGTTGAGGCTAAGTCAATTGAAAGTTTCAAAACTGAGATTGATAGATTTTAGTTAGGCAAGGGTATTGAGGGTTACGGAACCAAGGTGGGTAAATGGAGTTAAGATACAGATCAGCCATAATCTAATGGTGGAAACAGACTCGAGGGGCTGAATGGCCTACTCCTATCTCTATGTTCATCTCAACCTCGTCTAACAGTGTCCGTAAGTCTTCGTCGGCAAAGTTGTGGGACCTCTTCTGTCTTTTTTTGTGACATGTTTTTGTGTGAAGAAGTGTATATGCAAAACACTGTTAGTTACTTTCTACTGCTTTGTAAAAAATTATTTTAATTTTTAGTAACTTTTTTATGTTAGTTTTAAGTCATTTCAAAAGTTACAGGTCATTCACTGCTCAGTGCAACACCTTAACGGGCTTGGTGGCATTTGGTAGAACCTTTGTATGACATTTTTTCTCCTGGATAAATTTACTGAATGTTCAGAGGAGCTGAATGGGCGCCCTTCAATCCAGAGTGGACTTCATGGTCTCCTACTTCACTCTGATTAAACATTTGAAGATGGAAATACTGCTGCAGATAATTCACATGGTGTATTCTGGAGAAAGACTAGCAGCCACAGACTTTCAAGGATGCATACGTTTAACATTGAGAAATGAAAATACCACAGAAAAGGGAGTAAATTATCAGTATGAAGATACATTTGACCTGATGTCACTACCTTGAGAAAGATTTCATGGCAAAAGAGTGCTGAGATCTTGCTGTAGGAGCCAAGATAGTTGAACTGTAGCATTAAATTGTCTTTCTTTGGTGGGGAAGACCCTCTATGCCTTCCCTCCATTTCCTCTCTTATGCAGGATTGTTCACCAGATCATGCTAGAGTATTGGTAGACTTATACAGCCTGAGAGAAATTAAAACAAAAAATGCTGGAAATACTCAGCAGGTCAGACAGCATCTGTGGAGAGAGAAACAAAGTTAACGTTTCAGGTTGATGACCCTTTCGTCAACCTGAGAGAACGTTGGTCCTTCATCAGTCAGAACTAAGCCTCAACCAGCCAATACACATCCCTGGACAACATGTCTACTTCAAGTAAACATTTTGTTAACACAAAAGCAAAATACCGTGGATGCTGGAAATCTGAATAAAAACAGAAAATACTCAGCAGGTCAGGCAGCATCTGTGAAGGGAGAAACAGAGTTAATGGCCCAGAAATTCGGGTCGGGGGCTTCCCGGGGGTGCAAGCCCCCGACCTGCACTTACCTACCGCGCCGGCCGTTGAGCTGTGGGCCCGTGTGGAATTCCGATCCTGGGCCTCCTCCAACTGCTGGTGCGCAGTGCTTGTGTATCCCAGGGGCACAGTTAGTTCGATGCGTCCCCTGGGATCACGTGGGCCATAGAGAGCCAATGGTAGCAGGGAATGCTTCATTCATAAGTTTGACAGGAAGACCTGTCAAACCTATAAATACTATAAGCCCCAAAAGATCACTAAATCTTCAGATACATTTTTTTTAAAACCACATTTTTAAAATAACTATAAATTACATGAAATAACTATTTTAAACAATAATGTAAATTTTTGAAAAAATCAATTACATTTTCTAACGGGGCTAAAAATAAACTTACCTTTAAAGTATTTAAAAATAATAAACCTGTGGGAAATTTTTTTTAATTTTAATTAATTCACCACTTACCTTGTAAAAAGCAGGCCTGCTTTTTAAAAGTGTAACTCCTGGAGACTTACCCTCCCGGAAAAACCTGGAAAAAAAACGTAAGTTCGATGCGCACGCGCTGCCTCTCCTGCGCACGCATTCCACCTCTCAACCCCTTCTTTCAGGGGAACAGAAGTGCCGGTTTCCCGCGCATGCGCAGTGCATGTACGAAACTGGCACTTCCATTGTGCTTACGGGCGAGTACCCCATGCGTACTCACCCGTGGAGACCCGAATTTCTGGGCCAATGTTTCAGGTCGATGACCTTTCATCAGAACATTTTGTTAATGTTAATTGAGCCGTACCATTTCATGTAGGTAAAACCAAGGAATTTTATTTTTCTAGGCTGTTATTTATTTTGGGCTGAGCAAACCTATTGCTAATGTGCATTTAATTTGTTGGTACAGTGTCATTCTTTCTGTAGGTGGTTGTGATTCACCAGGGAAAATGAATAGCAATGGTCTTGATTTTGCCTGCAAGGTAGCTACATGGAGTAATTTTACTTTTGCATTCACGAAGTATTACTGGTTTGACTCAACAACAAGCTCACAAGCACCATGTCCCCATCGTGTTACAAACTGGCTTCATTATCTGTACTACTTTGGTGTAAGTTATTTGCATTTTAATAGACCAAAGAATAATAGTAGAATAATATTAGGTTACCTGCTGAAGGTATAATTCACAATCTTTGAATTAATTCAATCTACACATACTTGCTTGGTTCGCTCCCATGCCTGGTGCACTTGGAGAATCATGATAAGCATATTTAATCAAACATTACTTAGTTGGGTCATTTGCTGCTGCCCCCTTGTAGAAAAAAAACCTGAGCTATGCTTCCACAATGTAACCCTATCTACACTGCAGGTCAGAGAAGACTATCAGGCTCTCCAGTTGATGAAGTGTGTGAGAGACCTGAACCATTTTTATGGTCAGGCCTTATTACTCTATGACAGATAAGTAGCCCACATATTTTCCAGCATTAACAGACAGCTCGCCAGTGAGGGAGTGTGATTTCAGGTGGCCCCAGTGCAATGTTCCCTCTAATTTTTGGGGCTGTGCGGCCCATTCAAATTTCCGCACATGCGTGGTTTGTCCATTATAAAGCTGGCAAGCAGCCTGCACAGAACCTTCAGACAGCGCGCTGCGTGGTCATGCAGCTTAACGGGAACATTGGCCCAGTGTAAATATAAAGAGAGACAGCATCTCTTAAATTGAGAAGCAACCTCTTAAAGTGAGGACATAATTTTTTGTTTTGCACATTGGGAGGTAAATCTGAAGGGCTGCTATGGTACAGGCAAGAACATCAAGAATTTCAGAAGCTGCCGTGTAGAACTTGCAGCATGAAGTGAGGACATGCAGGTACTTCTTCACTTCCACTAGGACTAGAGTGCCAAGACAGAAGCTGCAGGAAGATTTCGGAACAAGTAAATGCAGTGAGCCTCACCACCCCCCCCCCCCCCCCCCCCCCAGGACATGGCTGCAATGCTGAAAGAAGTTTAATGATCTGACATGTTCGGCCAAGGTAAGATTTACTTCTTGTGATGATACCTTCTCTGCAATTTGCTTTTCCCCTCCACACCATCCTAAGTACTCCCATACTCCTCTCCACCTGCAATTACACTAGTTAACAATGGAAACTAAGCCTACCCTCCGAGTTTCAGCTGCACTATCAGCAGTTGCTGTTGCCCTCACAACTGCCACATAGAATGATACAGCACAGAAGGAGGCCATTCGGCCCATTGTGCCTGTGCTGGCTCTTTGAAAGAGCTATCCAATTAGTCCCACTCCCCTGCTCTTGCACCGTAGCCCTGCAGACTTTTCCCTTTCAGGTATATATCCACATCCCTTTTGAAAGTTACTATTGAATCTGCTTCCACCACCCTTTCATGCAGTGCATTCCAGATCTTAACAACTCGCTATGTAAAAAAAAATCTCATCTCCCCCTGGATTTTATGCCAATTATCTTAAATCTGTGTCCTCTAGTTACCAACCCTCCTGCCAGTGGAAACAGTTTCTCTCTATTTGCTCCATCAAAACCCCTCACCATTTTGAACACCTCTATAAAATCTACCCTTAACCTTTTTTGCTCTAAGGAGAAAATCCCATCTTTCTCCCTGCAAAACTGAATTAGCTTATCCCTGGTACCATTCCAATAAATCTCTGCTCCCTCTCCAAGGCCTTGACATCCTTTCTAAAGTGTGGTGCCCAGAATTGAACACATACAGCATATTGTTGTCACCTGGTTACACAAGGAAATCTCTGTACTCTTCATGCATTTGCCAGCAAATGTCACCCTCTTGTGGCACCTCCCCATCCTGCGTACAGTTGCCACACTCATCATACACACTCCGCATGCCTCACACAAATTCACAATGATAAAGCCACACACTAATAAGCTGGGCTTCCTTCTGCAGGACAAGTTGGCACACAATACCCAGGAGCAGATGTGAATAGGAGGACTGAGTGCTGCCATCCAGGTCCTATGTCCCATGAAGCAGGAAGCCCTTGAGATTGTGGGTAAAGACTTTCCTCAGAGCGTCAGGGATGGTGAGTTGGGAGGATTGGAGCGTCAGGGTCTCTGCCTTTTTCTCTTTTATTCTATCTGTCTTCGATGCGCAGCTCTTTCAGGGAGCTGGCCAAACGGGTAATGCCTCACCACTCCACATGTCTGAGGCTCCCTAACCTGCCCAGTACTTGCTGTTCATTGTTTCTTTTTTCTGTTTGCAGGTCCCTCTGTAGAATTAGCCCCTCCTGAAGAAGAAGGTGAGCCAAGCCAGCCTACACTGTCACCCAATGCCTCTTCAACAAACACCAGCACAGCGATCAGAACCCCAGGGTGGAGTAGATAGTGAGGTGGAGCGGTCTGCACAGGGTGAAGTTCACATCACAAGTGAGCAGCAGCTGGCAGTGGTGGAAAGGATAACGGAAGACACAGTTGGCCGGAGGGCGAGCCCAGGTCCAAGCACTGCTGAAGAGAGCGTAGATGCAGATTTCAGTGCCCCAGGTTTTAAGAGAAGGATCTTAGAAGTGCACCAGCAAATCGTGGGTGTATTAGACAACCTGCCAAGCAGCTGCCGGGCTGCCACGTCATGACTGAGAGTATGGAGGTGTCCACCTCTAGCATGTGCAGTGTTCTGGTGCAAGGCATAACTTCTCTGAGTCTATCATGGAGCGTGTGGTATCCTCTGGAAGCTGCAGCAAGGCTATACAATGCAAGAGCCCTTGTCACTATTGATGGCAGCTGTCATCCAAGGTTAAACTGCTGCCATTGGAGCTCTGGCCTCCACCATCTTCTCCAGCCTGGAAAGGTTGTACAGCAGCATGGATAGACAAGGGGATTGATTGAATAGGGGCTTCGATTGATCACAGGCTTCCTCCACTCTGCTCTCACACTACTCATGAGGAGAGCAGATGCACAGCCCCATGGGAGTGGATGTGGCACTGTGGGAGCTGCACACACTGCCCTCTCTCAGGAGGGTGGTGCATCTGCACCGTCATCAGACTTTATTCAGTGCCTGTTTAGGTGCCACCAAGTCAGCTGGGCCAGACAGCCCCAGCAGCAGCTGAGATGCGTCAGTCTTCAGCCTATTGCTAGAGGTCACCCACCACGAACATCCCCAGTGCCCTCATCAGAATAAGAACAGCCTTCCACCAGCAATGCTGAAGCCACAAGGGCAGCCCAATGTAGGAGCACGATAGTTAGGAGAAGTAAAAAAGACACTTATATGGCACCTGGATGAATATATAGTTTTGTGGCACTTGCTGGATTCATTAAAGAAAAGTAGGTCTTTGTGGTTGTGTGCCGATTGGCTGAACATTAGCTGCAGAGTCTGCACTGTCATGTGGTGTTTGACTGATGGTTAGTGATTTACATTTGTCTTATGAGGGTGGAAGGATTGGGCTAGATATAAGGGAGGAGGGGTCTTGGCGGAGTTGGGGGACAGTAGTTGAAGCGACTCGCTGGTTTCTGAGTTGATCAGTGACAACTGGAGCAGCTTCCCCTTCATCCATCTCCTCTTCGCAGAGTCCTGCCAGGATTCCTGTTGCTCCATCTCCAGGGTCTGTCCCTGCTGAATGGTGAGATTGTGGAGAATGCGGCAGCCCACCATTACAGGCGACATTCTGTGCGGGTTATATTTCAGGGCTCCCTCTGTCTCAGAATCCCAATGACCTGCTCGATGAAGTACTTCCATGGCTGTTGTGATCTCGATGTTCAGCGGGAAAGTGCAGGTGGCGTAGTGGCATCATGAAACATGTAGCTAATAGGTAGTAAAAACAGATAATGCGGGAAATACTCAGCAGTGGAGAGAGAAACAGAGTTAACGTTTCAGGTCGACGACTCTTCATAAGAACTAAGGGTCATCGACCTGAAATGTTAACTCTGTTTCTCTCTCCATAGATGCTGCCTGACCTGCTGAGTATTTCCAGCATTTTCTATTTTTATTTCAGATTTCCAGCATCCGCAGTATTTTGCTTTTGTATTAGTTAATGAGTAGCCCTTGTCAGCAAGCAGTAATCCACGCACTGGTTGGTCCTGTTGGGAAAGTGGGGGCACTATGCTTTGCCACAGTATCGCAGCATCATGGCACTTCCCCAGAGAGCAGACACACATCTGCATTATTCTCATAGCATGGTCTGTGACAACCTTGACCTTCAGCAAATGAAACCCCTTCCTGTTCATGAATGCCGCTGGATCATGGGGCGGTGTGCACATGGTGACATGAATGTAATCTATGACCGCCTGCATTTGGGGAAAGCTCACTGCTGCAAAGCCAATAGTCAGCTCATGTTGTACATGGGGAACTTGATGTACATACTGGTCCTTCGGAAGATAGCATTTGTTACTTGCTTGATGCAGGAATGCATGGCCAACTAGCTGATGTGTGCATGTCACCTGCTGCATCTTGGAATGACACAGAGGTGAGAAAGTCAGAGCCCTCGTGACATTGAAGGCCACAGGCAATGCATGGCCACCTGTCAGTGTAGACTCCAGGCCTGGCTGCAGCAGATGTCACAGGGCAGGGACAGCCTTGATGCTGAACCAAAGCCTCCTAAAACTTTAATCTACATATAGATTGGGCTAACCAAATTAGTAACAATACTGTGGAAGAGGAATTCCTAGAGTGTATATGGGATGGTTTCCTGGACCAATATGTCGAGGAACCAAAAAGAGATCAGGCCATCTTAGACTGGGTATTACGTAATGAGAAAGGATTAATTAGCAATCTTGTGCGAGGCCCCTTGGGGAGGAGCAATCATAATATGATAGAATTCTTCATTAAGATGGAGAGTGAAGTAGTTGACTCAGAGACTAGGGTCCTGAATTTAAATAAAGGAAACTACGATGGTATGAGGCACGAGTTGGCTAGGATGGATTGGGGAACGTTAGTTAAAGGGTTGACGGTGGATAGGCAATGGCAAACATTTAAAGATCACATGGATGAACTACAGAGTTTGTTCATCCTTGTCTGGCATAAAAAAACAAAAAAGGTGGCACAACCGTGGCTAACACGGGAAATTAGGGATAGCATAAGATCCAAGGAGAGGACATATAAATTGGTCAGAAAAAGCAGCAAACCTGAGGATTGGGAGCAGTTTGAGAGTAAGCTTGCAGGGAACATAAAAACTGACTGTAAAAGTTTCTATAGATATGTGAAGAGAAAAAGATTGGTGAAGTCAAGCGTAGGTTCCTTGCCGTCAGAATCAGGGGAATTTATAATGGGGAACAATTGGCTGACCAATTAAATACATACTTTGGTTCTGTCTTCAGAAAGGAGGACACAAATAAACTCCCAGAGATGTCGGGGAACATAGGGTCTAATGAGAGGGAGGAACTGAATGAAATCCATATTTGTAGGGAAATGGTGTTGGGGAAATTGACGGGATTGAAGGCCGATAAATCCCCAGGGCCTGATAATCTACATCCTAGGGTACTTAAGGAAGTGGCCCTAGAAATAGTAGATGCATTGCTGGTCATCTTCCAAAATTCTATAGACTCTGGAATAGTTCCCATGGATTGGAGGGTAGCTAATGTAACCCCAATATTAAAAAAGGTGTCAGAGAGAAAACGGGGAATTCGGTAGTGGGGAAAATGCTAGAGTCCATTATAAAAGATGTAATAGCAGAGCACTATTATCTGAATGGCAATAGATTGGGAGAAGGGGAAGTGTAACGAGACCTGGGTGTCCTTGTATATCAGTCGCTGAAGGTAAGCATGCAGTTGCAGCAGGCGGTTAAGAAGGCAAATGGTATGTTGGCCTTCATAGCAAGAGGATTCGAGTATGTCTTGCTGCAGTTGTACAGGGCCTTGGTGAGACCACACCTTGAGTATTGTGTGCAGTTTTGGTCACCTTACCTGAGGAAGGATGTTCTTGCCATGGAGGGAGTGCAGCGAAAATTCACCAGACTGATACCTGGGATGGCAGGAATGACGTATGAGGAGAGATTGTGTCAATTGGGCTTATACTTGCTGGAGTTTAGAAGAATGAGAGGGGATCTCATTGAAACTTATAAAATTCTAACAGGACTAGACAGATTAGATGCAAGAAGGATGTTCCCGATGGCGGGGGAGTCCAGATCCAGGGGTCACAGTCTAATGATAAGGGGTAAGCCATTTAGGACAGAGATGAGGAGGAATTTCTTCACCCAGAGAGTGGTGAACCTGTGGAATTCTCTACCACAGAAGGCAGTTGAGGCCAATTCATTAAATATATTCAAGAAGGAGTTAGATATATTTCTTAAGGCTAAAGGGATCAAGGGATATGGGGAGAAGGCAGGGACAGGGTACTGAATTTGGATGATCAGCCATGATCTCATTAAATGGCAGAGCAGGCTCGAGGGGCCGAATGGCCTACTCCTGCTCCTATCTTCTATATTTGTTCCTCAGTGCAATTGTGGTAAGTGACCCAGTTTCTATAGACCCTATTTGGAGGTTACTGGCCGCTTTGGTGCCCCCCCCTCCCCCTTTCCCGGCAGTCTTCCTGCAGCCCCCCATGCAGCTTCTTAGTCTCCTTGCTTTTGATTCTTCCTCCAACACGCAGATAGAATTACATAGAGTGTACAGCGCAGAAACAGGCCTAACTGGTGTGTTCCAGTGTTTATACTCCACAGGAGCCTCATACCACCCTACTTCATCTAACCCCATCAACATATTCTTCTATTCCTTTCTTCATGATGTGTTCTCCTTAAATGCATCTTTGTTAGTCGCCTCAACTACAACTTGTGGTAACAAGTTTCACATTCTAATCACCCGTTGGTTAAAGACATTTCTCCTGAGTTTCCTATTGGATTTATTGGTGAGTCAGAATCAGGGGAATTTATAATGGGGAACAAAGAAATGGCAGACCAAATAAATACATATTTTGGTTCTGTCTTCACAAATGAGGACACAAATAACCTCCCAGAGATGCCGGGGAACATAGGGTCTGATGAAAGGGTGGAACTGAAAGAAATCAGTATTTGTAGGGAAATGGTGTTAGGAAAATTGATGGGACTGAAGGCCGATAAATCCCCAGGGCCTGATAATCTACATCCCAGGGTACTTAAGGAAGTGGCCCTAGAAATAGTAGATGCATTGCTGGTCATCTTCCAGAACTCGATAGACTCTGGAACAGTACCCATGGATTGGAGGGTAGCTAATGTTACCCCACTATTCAAAAAGGGTGGTAGAGAAAAAGCGGGGAATTAAGCCTGACATCGGTAGTGGGGAAAATGCTAGAGTCCATTATAAAAGATGTAATAGCAGAGCACTTGGAAAGCAGTGACAGGATCAGACAAAGTCAACATGGATTTACAAAAGGTAAATCATGCTTGACTAATCTACTGGAATTTTTTGAGGATGTAACTGGTAAAATAGATAAGGGAGAACCAGTGGATGTGGTGTATTTGGACTTTCAGAAGGCTTTCGATAAGGTCCCGCATAAGAGATTAGCGTGCAAAATTAAGGCACATGGGATTGGGGGCAAGGTATTGACTTGGATAGAGAACTGGTTGGCGGACAGAAAGCAAAGAGTTGGAATAAACGGGTCGTTTTCCGGGTGGCAGGCGGTGACTAGTGGGGTACCGCAGGGATCGGTCC
The DNA here is from genome assembly GCF_052327205.1 of Somniosus microcephalus. Classification (NCBI taxonomy): domain Eukaryota; kingdom Metazoa; phylum Chordata; class Chondrichthyes; order Squaliformes; family Somniosidae; genus Somniosus; species Somniosus microcephalus. The sequence goes on from NC_140989.1 coordinate 115,955,855, forward strand.
TAGGACCCCAGCTGTTCACAATATATATTAATGATCTGGACGAGGGAATTGGATGTAATATCTCCAAATTTGCAGACAACACAAAGCTGGGTGGGAGGGTATGCTATGAGGAGGATGCCGTGAAACTCCAGTACGATTTGGACAGGTTGGGTGATTGGGCAGAAACATGGCAACTGCACTATAATGTGGATAAATGTGAGGTTATCCACTTTGGTGGCAAAAACAGGAAGGCAGATTATTATTTGAATGGCAATAGATTGGGAGAAGGGGAAGTGCAAAGAGACCTGGGTGTTCTTGTGCACCAGTCGCTGAAGGTAAGCATGCAGGTGCAGCAGGCGGTTAAGAAGGCAAATGGTATGTTGGCCTTTGTAGCAAGAGGGTTCGAGTACAGGAACAAGGATGTCTTGCTACAGTTGTACAGGGCCTTGGTGAGACCGCACCTTGAATATTGTGTGCAGTTTTGGTCGCCTTACCTGAGGAAGGACGTTCTTGCCATGGAAGGAGTGCAGCGAAGATTCACCAGGCTGATACCTGGGATGGCAGGAATGACGTATGAGGAGAGATTGTGTCGATTGGGCTTATACTCACTGGAGTTTAGAAGATTGAGAGGGGATCTCATCGAAACCTATAAAATTCTGTCAGGCCTGGACAGACTAGATGCAGGAAGGATGTTTCTGATGGCCGGGGAGTCCAGAACCAGTGGTCATAGTCTAAGGATAAGGGGTAAGCCATTTAGGACTGAAATGAGGAGGAATTTCTTCACCCAGAGAGTGGTGAACCTGTGGAATTCTCTGCCACAGAGGCCGATGGAGGCCAGTTCATTAAATATATTCAAGAAAGAGTTGGATATATTTCTTAAGGCTAAAGGGATCAAGGGATATGGGGAGAAGGCAGGAACAGGGTACTGAATTTGGATGATCAGCCATGATCTCATTGAATGGCGGAGCAGGCTCGAAGGGCCGAATGGCCTACTCCTGCTCCTATCTTCTATGTTTCTATGTTTATGGCCCCTAGTTTTGGTCTCTATTAGGTCACCCCTCAGAGAAAAGATACCCAGTGTGTTCAGTCCTTCCTCATAAGTATATCCTCTCAGTTCTGGTATCATCCTTGTGACTCTTTTTTGCACCTTCTCCAGTGCATCTATATTTTTGTAATATGGAGAGCAGAACCGTTCACAGTACTTTGAGTGTGGTCTAACCATGGTTCGATACATGTTTAACATTGCTTCTCTACTTTTCAATTCTATTGAGAAATGAACCCCAGTGTTTAGTTTGCCTTTTTTTTAATGGCTTTATTAACCTCCGTTGCTACTTTTACTGATTTGTGTATCTGTACCCCTAGATCCCTTTGCTCCTCTACCACATTTAGGGGGCTAAACTGGAAAGCCCTCAAAAACTGGAGCGGTCCAGGCAAGAGAAGTGTTGTTTCAGCACACCAATGTTCTGCTCTATCACATTTCGTGTGGCAGCATGGCTTCTGTTGTATGCATACTGCGCATATGTGTGTGGGTTGTGTACAGGAACCATATTGTCAGCAGATAGCCCTTGTTGCCCAGTAGCCAGCCTTTGGTTTGCCATGGTGGCTGAAATGCAGGTGGCACAGCGGACTGCCGCAGAATGAAGGCATCATGACTGCTGCCAGGATACCAGGCATTGACCTGCATGATGTGCTGCCTATGGTCGCACACCAGCTGCACGTTGATGGCATGGAATCCCTTTTGGTTCTGGTACATGGCAGAGTTGAAATGCGGCGCTAGCAAAGCAATGTGCATGCAGTCAATGGCACTCTGCACCATGGGGAACCCTGCAATCCTAGTGAAGCCGCGTGCTCGCTCCTTATGCTTGCCTCTGGCAAGAGAGAATTAAATGTAGTCAGCTCTCATTGAATAGAGAGCCTCGGTGACCTCCCTTACGCAACAGTGGACGGCAAACTGAGATGTTGCAAATATCTCCAGCCTGAAATGAGCCAGATGCATAAAAATTCATGGCCACGGTCACCTTCAGAACCACTGGCAATGTGATCCTTGCCCTGCTCTGAGGTTGCAGTTGTGGCTGCAGCAGGTGATATATTTCAGTGAGGACGTCCTTACTGAAGCGCAGACGTCTCACACACTGTTCCTCGTTTAGGTTGAGGTAGGAGAATTACTCCCTGAATACCCTGGGTGGATATGGCCTCCTGCTGAGAGCCCTTCTCCCCTCCTCCTCCTCCCTCTTCCCTCTTCCAAGAACTTGTCCAGCTCTGTCTGGCCTCTGTTCATTCTCCAAGTCATACTGTATTCCAAGGGGAATTCCCACTAGTGCACCCATGTCTGGCAGCAAGTAGTTTGTGCAGAAGACTTGAAGTCAGGACAAAGTCCTTCAGCACCTCCAGTCCCACACCGCTCCCTGTAGACTTTTGCAACTTGAAGCAAACTATAGAAAGTATAGCAGCAACAGCCAGACAAAATCAACCAGCAACTAACCTGTAAGTAGTTGATTATGCCTTTAAATAGCGCTGGTGGGGATCCTTCCTGCTGCTGAACGGATGTTCAGCTGTGCGAAAGACTTGCATTTATATAGCGCCTTTTATGACTACTGGACGTCTCAAAACGCTTTACAGACAATGAAGTATTTTTTGAAGTGTAGTCACTGTTGTAATGTAGGAAACGCGGAAGCCAATTTGCAAAGCGCAAGCTCCCACAAACAGCAATGTGATAATGACCAGATAATCTGTTTTAGTGATGTTGATTGAGGGATAAATATTGGCCAGGACATTGGGGATAACTCCTCTGCTCTGCTTCAAAATAGTGCCATGGGATCTTTTATGTCCTCCTGAGAGGGCAGACCAGGGCTTTGGTTTAACATCTCATCCGAGAAATGGCACCTCCGACAGGGCAGCTCTCCCTCAGTACTGGGATGTCAGCCTAGATTTTTTTGCTCAAGTCTCTTGACTTCAACCCGCAACCTTATGACTCAGAGGCGAGGGTGCTACCAACTGAGCCACAGCTGACACACGAACTTAAGAGCGGGTGTTGATTGGAGCGTTGAGCTCCAAAATGGCACTGCTGGCCTCAAATTAGCATTGCCTTGATGTCATGATCTGCCTGTCCTGCATATTTCCGGTGGAAGTTAGATGCTCGTGCACTAATGCCCTCACCAATATGCCGTCCGCTGCGATTCGCCCCCCAAGTGTGTGCACACACATGCACGCATTGGATGCCATTTTCGTACTCAAATGCCACCCATAGCGCCCAAACGGACACTACCAATCCAATTTCGCGCCGTTAGACTCTTATTATCCATGCAGTATGTGGCCTCCTTATTCTTCCTACCAAAATGTAAGACCTCACACTTGTCTATATTGAAATTCATTTGCCAGTTACACACCCACTCTGCAAGTTTAGGTGTTGCAACAACTGCTTCCATTGTCAGGAGCACCTGCAGGTTTTAGGAGCCTGCCACTGCTTCAAAAAGGCCATCAAGACTTATCTCATTCAGAGTGCTTTGGAAAATGGTAGACTTGTTTCCAGCTAGATCCAGTGATCCAAAAACATCATGAATGCCCCTTTTAAATATCTGCTTGCTTCAAGTACTGCCCAGATTTCTGGGCGAGACTTGGATTCTGTGGCTGTTTTGCTATGTCCTGGTAAAATCGCAGCAGATGTCCTATCTATATAATAAGGACCCCGATTTAAACAATACTTCCACCTGATACAGGCAGGTGCCTGGATCATCCGTGTCCTAACTGGCAGGGCAGTAAGTGATGTATTGCTATTTTAACTCTCTTATCACCCCATTTGTACCCGTTAGAACAGGTTAAAATCAACCTGTACATGACTGATATGGTGTCTGACTTAAACGGACCATATCTTAGTCAATGTTGGTTGGATATGGCCTGTTTGTTTATGTGCGGAGGTTGAACAATGATCAAAGAATAATGAAGACCATACCTACAGAAGGTAACCGCACATTCTGTTATCCATGTGTTTACTGGATGTCCAATTTGTATGTTTGTCAAGAATAATTGTTTAAGTGACCAGCAATACTATCAAGTTAAACATCTTGAGGATGAAGAGCATGGGCAATAAATGCTGGCCTTGCCAGCAATGCCTACATCCCATGAACAAATTTAAAAAAAAATTACTCCTGCCAATACGTTTGATGGAAAAATTAGATGTGCATACAAAACAGGATTTACAATTTTTTAAAATTCACATTGACTTTTTAAAATTATTGAAGAGATGAATTTCAACCCCTCCCCCGTGCTTTATTTGTAGATTGATTGATCCGCTTGACAAAGTCATGCCATGTTAAAAATTAAACTGGTCATTGACTGTTAATGCATAGCGGTCAATAGGCATAATAACTTTCTTGTGGTTTGTTTATATTTCTTCGGTAACTACCTACATCAGAGAAGTAATCAATTTCTAGAATGCATTACAGCTTCTGTTCCACAGCATGTTCTTGTGTTTGCAGTGCAACTTATTGTCTTATCACCTCTATCTTTGATGCCCTAGTCCCCATTAGAAGCATTACTCTCTCTCACCCTGGCTGCTACCCCTGGTTGACCCTCATCTCCACTCCCTTAAGTCTAAGGGACACAGACTTGAATCTATGTGGCGGATAACTGGTTTAGCCATTCACCGCCAGATCTGGATGGAGCACTATCGGGTCCTGCTCTCATCTGCCAAAACTGCTCACTATTCTCAACTGCAAACCATCTTTTTAAACTCCCCTCCCCTGCCTCCTCCACTCTCACCTCCAACTACAAGTGCGAGGAACTCATGGACGTTCAGCTACCTCTGCCGCTTCCTTCCCCTAGCCCACTGAGCCAAACTTCCTCTAAGGTTCCCCCTAAACTTGTATCTTTCTCTAGTTTCTTTCCTATCTCCCCTCATGCCCTCTCCGAGCTCATCTTTTCCATGAGGCCCACCTCCTGCTCCCTCGACCCTATTCCCACTAAAGTGCTGACCACCCAACTTCTCTTTCTGGCCCCCAGGTTAGCTGATACTGTTAACGGTTCTCTCTCCTCTGGTATTGTCTTCTCCTTGAAATCTGCCGTCATTACGCCTCTTCTCAAAAAAATACCCTTGACCAATGTTCGCTCTAATTTTTTTTCCGTGCGCTGTCCCTTTAACTGGCTCCGCGACCCATTCAAATTTTCGCGCATGCACGGTTTCTTCTGTGTAAAAGCCGGTGAGCAGCCTGCGCGGGACCTCAAGACCACTGCATGGCTGCACAGCTTAGTGGAAACTTTGCCCTTGACACCTCTGTTCTTGCAAACCGTCGCCCATCTCCAACCTTCCTTTCCTCTCAAGTCCTTGAACATCCTGTCGCCTCCTGAAACTCCATGTTTGAGTCGCTCCAATCAGGTTTCCGTCCCGCCATAGTACAGAAACTGCTCTTATCAAACTCACAAATGACATTCTATGTGACTGTGACAGTGGTAAACTATCCCTCCTCATCCTTCTTGACCTGTCTGCAGCCTTTGACACGGTTGACCACACCATCCTCCTCCTACACCTCTCCACCGTCGTCCAGCTGGGTGGGACTGCACTCGCCTGGTTCCATTCTTATCTATCCAGTCGTAGCCAGAGAATCACCTGCAATGATTTCTCTTCCCGCTTTCACACCATTACCTCTGATGTCCCCCAAGGATCTATTCTTGGCCCCCTCCTAGTTCTCATCTACATGCTGTCCCGCGGTGACAACATCTGAAAGCACAGTGTTAGTTTCCACATGTGCGCTGACGACACCCAGCTCTACTTCACCACCACCTCTCTCGACTCCTCCACTGTTTCTAAATTGTCTGACTGCTTGTCTGACATCCAGTACTGGATGAGCGGAAATTTCCTCCAACTAAATATTGGGAAGACCGAAGCCATTGTCTTCAGTCCCCGCCACAAACTCCGTTCACTAGCCATCGGCTCTATCCCTCTCCCTAGCATCTGTCTGATCATGAACCACATTGTTCACAACCTTGGTGTCATATTTGACCCCGAGATGAGCTTCTGACCACATATCTTCGCCATCAGTAAGACCACTTATTCCCACTTCCATAACATCACCCGACTCCGCCCCTGCCTCAGCTCATCTGCTGAAACCCTCATCCATGCTTTTGTTACCTCCAAACTCGACTGTTCCAATGCACTTCTGGCCGGCCTCCCATCTTCCACAATCTGTAAATTTGAGGTCATCCAAAACTCTGCTGCCAGTGTCCTAGCACCAAGTCTCGTTCACCCATCGTCCTTGTGGTTGTGACCTACATTGGCTCCCGGTTAAGCAATGCCTTGATTTTAAAATTCTCATTCTTGTTTTCAAATCCCTCAATGGCCTCGCTCCTCCCTATCTCTGTAACCTCCTTCAGCCCTACAACCCTCTGAGATATCGGCGCACATCCAATTCTGGTCTCTTGCGCATCCCCAATTTTAATCGCTCCACAACTGGCGGCCATGCCTTCAGCTGACTAGGCCTGAAGCTCTGGAATTCCCTCCCTAAACATGTCTGCCTCTCTGCCTCTCCTCCTTTTAAGATGCTCCTAAAAACCTACCTCTTTGACCAAGCTTTTAGTCATCTGCCCTAATATCTCCTTATGTGGCTCAGTGTAAAATTTTGTTTGATAACGCTCCTGTGAAGTGCCTTGGGACATTTTACCTCGTTAAAGGCACTATATATATATACACGTTGTTTTTGTTGTTGGTTGCTATCCATTTTAAAAGTAGAGGGAAAGAGTTATTGAATGAAGTGTAGAGTTGTGCATGTTTACCCAGTTTTGCAATGCAACAGTGCTTCACATGAAACATTCAGCATAGTTACTAATTTTCTTCTCTTTTTTTCCCCTCCCCTTTTTCACCATATGTCACCATTATACTCCTTCCATATTTCTGATATTCCGTGCATCTGTTCTCCATTTATGCTTCAGTGTGATCAGGACCAATGCATTCAGAGCACTAAATTCGTTTTGCAGGCTGCAGCCACACCGTTGTTACAGAATGAATCAAGTCCAACCAGCGAAGAGCCCCCTCTCCCTGGGAAAATGACAATTTCTCCTACGTGTGCCACGTTAGCTCTTGGGCAGCCAACACCTCCACCGTCTACATCAAACCTCGCAACAGAAACCATAATAACAGATACAATGCCGCTAAAGGAAGAATGTGAAGGTCACCACTTTCTTACGCCAGAAGAGGCTCCATCACCTCCAGGAATGCTCACCCCAGGTACCCCTCTTACTCATAGCCACACGATGCATGTCCTGAATGCAGTCACCCAGGATTCAATGCATGAGGATTCAGTTCGTGGCCTTGTCAAGCTCAGCTCAGTTTGACCCCTTTTGTGCCCATTTTAATCTTTCCCAATTCCAGATGTTTGCTGGAAGCACCAAAAGTCGTATCAGGAAATAATCCCAATTTCATAATACCATCACAAACTGACACATGAAATAACAGACAATCACTTCTAGTCTGGTAACAGAGAATATGTGCCACAGTGTGAAGAAGAAAAGAGCCATCCTTATTCAGACTAAGAAGCGATACTTCACTGACTTGTTTTATCTGTGGAGCCATGGCAAAAGACTTTCAACTGCACTCAGATACTGTACAACAGTGTTATTTCTATTGTGCTATATTTTGAAGACTTGTGACACAGTGGAGATGGGTAGGAAAGATTTGTGACCTATCAGGCTGCTGAAATATAAAGTGAGAAGACTGAGTGAATCAGTTGTTAAATCCAGCATGAATTGTCTTTATCACCTAAACATGAGTATTTCATCTCTTGAGTAGGTGGTCTAGAGTGAGTCATTACAAGGTATTCTGCTAAAGCCTGTTTAGACTGTAATCTAGGATACTGTGCCACATTGTAAACAAGTGTTACTGTATGTACAATGTACTGAATACATTGGTGATCTTTGTTTTCCAATGAGTATAAATAAGGGCAAAAGGAATGCAGAGAACTAAAAGAATGCAACCTATTAATTTTTTTTGGTTAGTAGGACCTAGAATACCATATCATTTATCTCTTTTATGTAAAGTGTTCGAGAAGGAGCTGTGTTGTGCCATGTCACCGTTTAAAACGGGTGATAATTATTTCCTGTGGATATTAATAAATTGAGGACACCTTTTATTCTTTAAATCCATATACCTTGGCAGTTGTGTATAATGAAATTACTATGCTCAGCTAAAACGCATACTCCTGCCCAATTTTGCTATGCAAAGTCTCCCACAACATTAAGTTTTGGTTAATATAAATCTGCTTACTTGTTAGAATCATACAGCACAGAAGGAGGCCATTTGGCCCATCATGACTGTGCCGGCTCTTTGAAACAGCTATCAAATTATTCTGACTCCACTGCTATTTCCCCATAGCCCTTCAAAAGTATTCCTTTTCAAGTATTTATCCAATTTCCTTTTGCAAGTTTCTATTGAATCTGTTTCCACCGCCCTTTCAGGCAGTACATTCTAGATCATAACGACTCGCTGCATAAAAAAAATTCTCATCTCCCCTCTGGTTCTTTAGCCAATTATCTTAAATCTGTATCTTCTGGGTACCAACTCTCCTGCCAGTGGAAACAGTTTCTCCTTATTTACTCTATCAAAACCATTCCTAATCTTGAACTCCTCTATCAAATCTCCCCTTAACCTTCTCTGCTCTATGGAGAACAATCCCAGTTTCTCTACATAACTGAAGTCCTTCATCCCTGGTACCATTCCAGTAAATCTCTCTGCAAGTCCTTGACATCCTTCCTAAAGTGTGGTGCCCAGAATTGGACACAATACTCCAGCTGAGGCCTAACCAGTGATTTATAAAGGTTTACCATAACTTCCTTGTTCTTGTACTCTATGCCTCGATTTATAAAGCCCTTAAACATTTTTTAACAGCATCTGAACTTGTCCTGCCACATGCAAAGATTTGTATCCCCAGGACTCTCTATTACTGCACCCCCTTTAAAATTGTACCATTTAGTTTATATTGCCTCTCCTGATAATCTTTTCTCATACATTCTCTTTGCTCCTGTTATTTTCTTTTTCAGTTCTCCTCTGCACTTTCTGTACTTACTGTACTGTATATTATGATTTTAACATTTATCCTTGTCCTTTTCCATGACTACTCTAAACCGTATGATACTGTGATCACTGTTTCCCAAATGCTCTCCCACTGAAACATGCTCCACTTACCCCACTTCATTGCCCAGAACTAGATCCAGCACTGCTTCATTCCTTTTTGGGCTGGAAACATACTGATCAAGGAAGTTCTACTGTACATATTTCAGGAAATCCTCCCCTCCTTGCTCTTTACACTTTTTCCCCCAGTCTATATTAGGATAATATATTAGGATAATTCGAAGTCCCCCCTCCCCCCACCATTATCACTACTCTCTTTTTACATCTTTCTGAAATTTGCTTGTAGATTTGCTCTCCATCTCCTTCCCACTATTTGATGGTCTATGGTATACACCCAGCAGCGTAACAGCCTCTCTTCTGCTCCTTAACTGTAATAAAATAGATTCTGTATTTTAACTCTCAAGCACATCATTCCTTTCCAGGGCTGTAACCATATCTTTGATCAATACTGCCCCCCTTCCCTCCTTCCCTATTCCTCCTGAATACATTCTTGTTTTGTTTATTTGAATTTTCTATATACAGTTTTGTTAAAATCCTAAGTAACTCACATGTTTCACCCATATGTCATTCTAAGACCATCACACACACAATTGAAAGTATGCTGGGCAAACAGATAAAATGGGAAGTGTGAAGAAAAATAAGTGTTTTTTCCATCCAGGAGTTATTCAGTTCAAATCTATAATGGTGAGAGTGTGAAGGAATGTTTAGTTGAAACTTTACACTGTACTTGTTTTATAAAATATAAAGTTTATATTATGATTCTTTATTTCTCTGTGTCAAAGGATGAAGGGATGATTTTTTTTTTACTGAAAGCTGGCATGTTCCCAGTATGCACTTTAGGTACTATATGGAATTATTTTGCGAGTGACATCAATTGCAGCACTTGTGCATGTAGCAATATTTTATCTAGGTGGCATCTGTATACAGACCCACCATGGTTAGTTCAGTGGGACTCAAATTGTGCTTACTTTTCAACCATCACACAATCTCAGATATTTTAATATCTAATCTGTGTTTGTTAAAGTTAAAAAACTGAAGATTTTGTAATTGGAAGCCCAGCCATATCGACAAGGTTGTGAAGGACAATTGAAAGTAATTGTCATTAATCAGTAATACATGCATTGTTAATGGAACTATCAATTTGAGTCATGGATATCATTTATATAAGGCCAGATTAATGAGCTGATTTTATTCTATGGATGTTAGTATTCTTTAATATTGTCTCATTAATATTTCACACAAAAGTGTCATCTAATGGTGTTGTCACTAAGATTTCAAGTGAAGTGTAATTATGCGTGTATTAAATTATCACGCTAAATCTAGTTCAATTGTGGAAATACACCCAGTTCCTCAATTATATATTTTTTCCTTGGGCTGTGTCCACAGAGAGAATTTTTAGTTATATTGCATGAGGGTTAACTGTTGGTGGTTACAGATGTGTTGCTGCTGGTGGTAGTAGTGAGAGTAATTTGATGTGATGAATTCAGAATATCACAAGAACCATATTGCACAGGATTAAAATGTATTCGTATAAGGATTTTTTTCTATACTGTTTTTAAATGCAACAGAGAATACTGATCCAATATTAGCAATACACCAATAAGGTCAAGGCAACACACAGCAACAAATGCTGAGCAGATCTTCACCTCATATGCAGCGATGCCACCTGCTAGGAGACATGAGTAAATAAATGCTAGAGAAATAGCAGATCCATTACACCTACAATGGCTTCTCTTCCAGCTCCCTCATCGTTACCTCTGAAGTCCCCCAAGGATCTATACTTGGCCCCCTCTTATTTCTCATCTACATGCTGCACCTTGACGACATCATCCAAAGATATGATGTCAGATTCCACGTGTTCACTGACAACACCCAACTCTACCCCACCACCACCTGTCTCGACCGCTCCACTGCCTCTGTGTTGTTAGGCTGCTTGTCCACCATCCAGTCATAAGAAACATAAGAAATAGGAGCAGAAGTAGGCCATTCGGCCCTCCAAGCCTGCTCTGCCATTCAATAAGATCATGGCTGATCTTCTACCTCAACTCCATGTTCCCGCACTATCCCCATATCCTTTGGTTCCCTTAGAATCCAAAAATCTATCGCTCTCTGTCTTGAATATACTCAACGACTGAGCATCCACAGCCCTCTGGGGTAGAGAATTCCAAAGACAATAAGCCCTTTGAATGAAGAAATTTATCTTCATATCAGTCCTAAATGGCCAACCCCTTATTCTGAGACTGTGACACCTAGTTCTAGACTCCCTGGCCAGGGGAAACGTCCTTCCAGCATCTACCCTGTCAAACCCCTTAAGAATTTTATACATTTCAATGAGATCACCTCTCATTCTTCTAAACTCTAGGGAATATAGGGCTAGTCTACTCAATCTCTCCTCATAGGACAATCCCCTCATCCCAGAAATCAGCCTAGTAAATATTCGTTGCACTCTCTCTAAGGCAAGTATATCCTTCCTTAGGTAAGGAGACCAAAACTGTACACAGTACTCCTGTGTGGTCTCACCCAGGCCCTATATAATTGTAGTAAGACTTCTTTACTCTTATACTCCAATCCTTTTGTAATAAAGGCTAACATACAATTTGCTTTCCTAATTGCTTGCTGTACCTGCATGTTAACTTCCTGTGATTCATGTACAAGGACACCCAGGTCTCTCTCAATACCAACATTTCCCAATCTCTCACCATTTAAAAATATTCTGCTTTTCCAATTTTCCTACCAAAGTGTTCACAGTTCCCCACATGGTATTCCATTTGCCATGTTCTTGCCCACTCATTTAACCTGTCCATAACCCTTTGCAACATATTTGTGTCCTCACAGCTTACTTTCCCAACTAGCTTTGTATTGTCAGCAAACATGGATATATAACACTCAGTCCCCTCATTTAAGTCATTAATATAGATTATAAATAGCTGAGGCCCAAGCACTGATCCTTGCAGTACCCCACTAGTTATAGCTGGCCAACTCAAAAATGACCTGTTTATTCCTACTCTCTGTTTTCTGTCCATTAACCAATCCTCAATCCATGTTAATATATTATCCCCAATCCCATGAGCCCTAATTTTGTGTAATGACCTCTTGTGTGGCACCTTATTGAATGCTTTTTGAAAATCCAAATAAACTACATCCACTGGTTCCCCCTTATCTACCCTGCTAGTTACAACCTCAAAAAACTCTTAGATTTGTCAAACACTATTTCCCTTTCATAAATCCGTGTTGACTCTGCCCAATCATATTATGATTTTCTAAGTGCCCTGTTACCATCGCCCTAATAATAGATAATAGCATTTTTCCTACTGCTGACATCAGGCTAACTGGTCTGTAGTTCCCTGGTTTCTCTCTCCCTTTCTTGAATAGTAGGGTTACATTTGCTACCTTCCAATCCATGGGGACTGTTCTAGAATCTAGGGAATTCTGAAAGATCAAAACCAATGTAGCCACCTCTTTTAGAACCCTAGGATGTAGGCCATCAGGTCCAGGGGATTTGTTGGCTTTTAGTCCCATTAATTTCTCCAGTACTATTTCTTTACGAATATTAATTTCTTTAAGTTCCCCATTCTCACTAGACCCTTGGTTCCCCATTATATCTGGAATGTTTTTTGTGTCTTCTGTGAAGATACAAAGTATTTGTAATGTCTCTGCCATTTCCTTATTCCCCATTATAATTTTTCCTGTCTCTGTAAGGGACCCACATTTACTTTCGCTAATGTCTTCCTTTTTACATACCTATAGAAGCTTTTACAATCTGTCTTTATGTCTCTTGCTATTCTACTCTCATTCTCTCTAGGGTTGCAAAATTCCAGGAATTTTTAAAAGAGTAAACTTTCCATGGGAATTTATGGGAATTTCATTTTTTTGCACACTGATGGTTTTTGTCTCTGACCCTTATATTATCTTTGTCATCAAAATAGACATACTGTTCCATACAAATAAAAACAGGCTTTCAAAACTTTATTTAGGTTATAATTTTGAACTTTATTGAACCCCCACAAAAAAGACCCATCTAAAATAAAATAAAGAGCGTCAGCTTATTTAGCCTGTAATTTGTCCTTATTTTGTCCCTTTGAGTCTTCTACTCACGAGTCTTCTGAGTCTTCTACTCACCATTGCTCCTCCTGATTCTCTGACTCTGGCGTGACCATTTCCTCCTCTGTATCACTGTCTAGCTGTGTGGTGGACACTTCTGTATCTGGCTCAATAAGTTGTAGGTTCGCCTGGATAGCCGCCAGTTTCTCCACTCTCGTTAGTCAGCCTGTTGCGCACCTTTGTATGTGTATTCCCAAAAAGCGACCAGTTTCATTCAGAGGCCGCTGATGAAGGTGGGATTTGGAGTATCACCGATGCAATGGGTGACAGGGCCTCAGATGCACAAAGTCCCTTCCACCAGGTATGTGCACTGATATGCTTGCGTGATTCCCATATCCCGTCCCCATTCCAAAGACCTTGCTTGGTAGAGAACTTTGCCAGACTTCCCAGAACTTTGCCCACGTCCAGATTGAGGTGGCGTGAGAGGGTAGAAATCACACTGTAAGCGCTGTTGATCTGTTCTCCAGAAAGTATTGGTCTCCCAACATGCTTTGGGTCCAGCATGTATGCTGCAGCATGAATCGGCTTGACACAAAATTCTTGATGCGTCTATGAATTGAACAATGCTTTCTCCTCCGCTTTGAGCAGCAGGGATGTGGGTAGGGCAATGTTGATTTGCTCTTTTAAATCAGCAAAAAGCCTGAGAACATCTGACAAGACCGCGTCATCTTCAATCTGAGCAATTGCAGATGCTACTGGTGAGAGTAGTTTAAGGCTGCTAACCACTCTCTCCCAAAACACATCATCCAGCAGTATTTTCTTGATGGTGGTTTCCATATCCCCAGACTGGGATATTGCCATTTCTTGCAGTGACTCCTTACCCTCCAGAAGGCTGTTGCACATTATGACAATGCCACCCCATCTAGTGTTGCTGGGCAGCTTCACTGTGGTGTTCTTGTTCTTTGTCATTTGCTTGGAGTTGTAGGTTGCTGCAACTACCTGTTTTCCCCTGACATACTTAACAACTTGCTTGGCTCTCTTGTACAGTGTTTCCATGGATCTCAAACCTGTGCATGCACGACGCTACATCACCAATAGAGGGAGCTAATCACTCATCCACTCACCCAACCAATCGGGACACACTTGTTCACAGTCACACACAAAACTTGTAATTATTAAAACAAGCCAAGTAAGAAGATAAACATATATTGATTAAGAAATTCCTTAATAATTAAGATTCCATCTCTGTTAGTAATTTTGAGAGGACCTGTGGGGAAAAAAAAGAAATACAAAAAAAAATTATGCTAGCATGTGCTTTTTTGGGCAAAATTCCCAAGCTAAACTTCCCGTGGAAAATTTCCGGAAATTTACCGGAAACTTTCCATCCCTTCACAACCCTAATTCTCTCTATCAATTTCTTGGTCATTCTTTGCTGAATTCTAAAATCCTCCCAATCCTCAGCCTTACTAGTCTTTTTGGCAACATTATAAGCCTCTTCCTTAAATCTAATTCGATCTTTAACTTCTCTTGTTATCCACAGTTGGACCAATTTTCCCGTGGGATATTTATTCCTTAAGGAATGTACATTCGTTGCGAATGATGAATAGTTTCTTTAAATGTTTGCCATTGCTTATGTACCATTATATATTTTAATCTAGTTTCCCAATCTATGTTAGCCAATTCGCCCCTCATACCTACGTAGTTTGCTTTGTTCATATATAAAACACTAGTTCCAGACTTAACTAAATCACTCTCAAACTCAATATAAAATTCTATCATATTATGATCACTTTTCCCCAGAGGCTCCTTTACTACAAGGCTATTAATTAGCCCTGTCTCATTGCACAATACTAGACCTAAAATAGCCTGTTCCCTAGTTGCTTCCTCGACACACTAATCTAGAAAACTATCTTAAATGCATTCCATGAACCTGTCCTCCAAACTATTACTGCAAATTTAGTTTGCCCAGTCTATATGAAAATTAAAGTCCCCGATGATTACTGTATTACCCTTGTTACACACACCTCTAATTTCCTGATTTATACTCTGCCTGACACTACAACTACTGTTACTGTCTTTATCCCATCTTTTATTATCAGGGCTACCACCACCCTCCTTTTCCATTTTGCCTATCTCTTCTAAAAGTCAAGTGTACTGGAATATTTAGCTCCCAACCTTGGTCACTCTGCAACCACGTCTCCGTAATGGCTATTAGATCAAGCTCATTTATTTCCATCTGTGCTATTAATTCATCTATTTGTTGCAAATGCTTCACACATTCAGATATAGTGCTTTAGCTTTAACTTTTTTGTATTTGTCCCTGATGTCACCTTAGCCATTGATGCCCTATTACCTTTGTTAAGCTCTCTGTCCCCTCCTGGCCCACTCTGCTTATTTTTACCAAATTTACTACTCTGCTCTACAGCCTTGACATTTCTCTTACTGCTTTTGAATTTACTATTTCCAAAATCCTCCCACACCATCCCCCACCCCCCGCTGCCATTCATTAGTTTAAAGCCCTATCTACCACCCTAATTACTCAATTTGCCAGGACACTGGTCCCAGCCTGGTTTAAATGGAGCCCATCCCAATGGAACAGCTCCCTTTTTCCCCAATACTGCTGCCAGTGCCCCATGAAGTGAAACCCCTGCCTCCCACACCACTCTGAGTCACACATTTAACCTTCTAAACTATGCAAATTTGCACGTGGCTCAGGTAACAATCCAGAGATTATTACCTGTGAGGTTTTGCATTTTAATTTGGACCCTAGTTCCTCCAGTTCTCTCAGCAGAACCTCATTCCGAGTTCTACCTAAGTCATTGGTTCCTACATGGAGCACAACAACTGGATCCTCCCCCTCCCACACCAAGTTTTTCTCCAGCCACGAGGAGATACCCTTATCCCTAGCACTAGGCAGGCAACACAGCCTTTGGAACTCCCAGTCGCGGCTTCAGAGAACAGTATCTATCCCCCTGACTATACTGTCCCCTACCACTACAACATTCCTTTTCACTCCCCCTGCTTGAATGGTCTCCTGTACCATGGTGCTGTGATCAGTTTTCTCATCGACCCTGCAGACTTTGCCCTCACCCTCACAGGCAGCAAGAACCTCGTATCTGTTGGTTAAAGGCAAAGGCGGAGGCTCTTCCAGCACTGCACCTTTGGTCCCCTTACCTGCCTGACTCGCAATTACACCCTTCTGTTCCTGACCACTAATCAGACCGGTACCACAACCTAACCTAAGGGGTGTGACTGCCTCCTGGATCAAAGTTTCCAGGTAATTTTCCCCCTCCCTTATACCCTGCAATGTCTGCACCTTGGACTCCAGCTTAACAACTCTGAGCTGAAGTTCCTTGAGATGCAGACACTTACTGCTAATGTGTTTGTCCAGGATTGCAATGCTCTCCACAAACTCCCACATGCTGCAGTTGTGACACACCTTGTGCACTGCCATCCCTATCTAACCTTGTTTTATTTATTTCATGAATTAAAGTTTATGGCCGTGAAATTGTACACATTTGCGCAGGCCATTAAGGCCAGTTTGGAAGAAAAAATGGTAAACACCTCGCTTCCACCCACTTCCGGTGTGGAACATGGCGGCCGCCATTTTGGGCAGGTCGGCAGCACTGCCGTTGCCTGCATTCACTCCAGATATTTAGATGAGCCCGATTGTGATGTCAATCGGCGTGCAATGCTGATTTGAGGCACGATCTGCCAATTTGGACGTCGCCACTCCTTTTAGCACCCTCTCCAAATCACGACCAGCTGAACATGCGTTCAGCAGCAGGAAGGACCCCACACCAGTTCTATTTAAAGAGATCATCAACAACTTGCAGCTGACTTGCTTTTTGATTTCTACTGGCTCTGTAAGTTTGTGCAACTGTTTGGAGCTTTCTACAGTTATTTAAAATTGGTGAGGTGACAGGGACTGGTGTTGCAAGTGGAGAATGCCTTGCTTCTCATTTAAAGGGTTCTGCTCACACCACTTGCTCCCAGCCATGGGGGTTCTACTTCCAGTCCCCCTCACGCTCAAGTATGACTGGGAGATGGAGCTGAAGCAGCGAAGAAGAGGACAAGATGCTCGCAGAGGGAGGAGAAGGGGCAGGAGGGTTCTCAACAGAAGGCTTTACCTACCTCGGGTCTGCCAAGAGCACTTCTCCTACCTGCACTTCAGCCAGGAGCAGTGCAGTCAGAGGCTCTGCTTCACCAAGGAGGTGGTCACAGAACTCTGCCACCTCTTAGAAGCAGGCCTGCAGCCTCAGAGTAGGGCAACAATGGTGCTGCCAGTGTACCTCAAGGTCACCGTGGTCCTCAAATCAAATCAAATCAACTTTTATTGTCATTGTTAGTGCACAAGTGCAGTACAACGAAATGTAGGCTTGCGGCTCCCGAGAGTGTACAATTTGGATTAGGACACTTAAACATTTCAACATACATTTGTACATATATATTAGCATAAATATGACCATAATAAAGTGCATCGGCAGATGTGCAGGCTTTAGTGTTTATTTGTGGAGTTCAGTAGGATGACAGCCCTGGGAAAGAAGCTGTTCCTAATTTTTTCGCCACCGAATCCTTCCAGTCTGGAGCAGGCGACGTAGCTAACATCTCCCATTTCACCATCCATTGCTGCATCCTGGAGGTCACAGATACTCTGTACTCCAGGAAAAGGGACTTCATTGTCTTCTTTCTGAACATAGCAGAAGGAACAAGCAAATGGCTTTGCCAGGATATCAGGTTGCCCCATGATGCAGGGCGCCATTGACTGCACAAACGTGGCTTTGCGGGCGCCGCATACCAATACTGAGATGCCCTGTAACTGCAAAGGCTACCACTTAATGATCAGTTGGTGTACGACCATGCCCAGCACATCATGATGGTGAATGCCCGGTATCCTGGCAGCAGTCATGATGCCTTCATCCTGTGCCAGTCTGGTGTGCCAGCAATCTTCCAGCCACCACGTAAACCCGAGGGTGGCTGCTCAGAGACAGGGCTAGCCACTCTGCACCTGGCTGATGATTCCTCTCTCCAACCCCACCACGCATGGCCAACACTCATATAATGAGAGCCATGCTGCCACAAGGAACCTAATCGAGCAGACCATGGGGTGCTCAAGCAACCGTTCTGCTGCCTTGATGGCACAGGAGGCCTCCAGAGCGGGTGTCTCATTTCGTGGTGGTCTGCTGCATGCGCCACAACTTGGCCATCATGAGGGCACAGCTCTTGCCACCAGGGGCTCCAGGACCACCTCAGGAGGAGGAAGAGGAAGGGAGGAGGCAGGCAGCAAATCCCCGTTTTGGACGGGCTGTCCGTGAGCGCCTCATCAGAATCCGGTTCCCTTGACTGAGACCCCAGATCCCCATTGCTCACCACTTCCCCATCTTACCATCCCTCTGACATGGAACATCATAGTGTCCTCCTGGGCACAAAGCTGAAATGAGAGCCACCACAAAACAAATATTCCAAACATAATATATAAATTTAGCAAATCCAAATCAAAACAACGACGTCAACTAATCACCCTTGTGCATTCCCCTAGTGCATTCCCATACCTCGGGAGCCTACTGTCAACAAGGGCCGACGTCGACGACGAAGTCCAACACCGCCTTCAGTGTGCCAGTGCAGCCTTCGGTCGCCTGAGGAAGAGAGTGTTTGAAGACCAGGACCTCAAACCCGGCACTAAGCTCATGGTCTACAGGGCAGCAGTGATACATGCCCTGCTGTATGCCTCAGAGACATGGACCATGTACAGCAGGCACCTCAAAGCACTGGAGAGGTACCACCAACGCTGCTTCTGCAAGATCCTGCAAATCCATTGGCAGGATAGATGCACCAATGTCAGTGTTCTTGCTCAGGCCAACATCCCCAGCATCGAAGCTCTGACCACGCTCAATCAGCTCCGATGGACGGGTCACATTGTCCGCATGTCCGATACAAGACTCCCAAAACAAGCGCTCCACTCAGAGCTCCGGCACATCAAGAGAGCCCCAGGTGGGCAGAGGAAACACTTCAAGGACACCCTCAAAGCCTCCTTGAAAAAGTGTAACATCCCCACCGTCACCTGGGAATCCCTGGCCCAAGACCGCACAAAGTGGAGGAGAAGCATCCGGGAAGGCACCGAACACCTCGAGTCTCTTCGCCAGGAGCAAGCAGAAGCCAAGCGCAGGCAGCGCAAGGAGCGCACGTCAACCCAAGCACCCCACCCACTCGCCCCTTCAACCACCATCTGCCCCACCTGTGACAGAGACTGTAGGTCCCGCATTGGACTCATCAGTCACCTGCGCACTCATTTTTAATGTGGAAGCAAGTCATCCTCGGTTCCGAGGTGTAGTGTATGTGCCTTTAAGAGCCCCCTGTGTACTGTAATGCCGGTAATGGCCACTCGGGCTATATAAGCCTGTATATTGTGTTGTATCAGTTAGTTCACCTCCAGACTTTGTTCAGTAAACACCTGTGAAACCAACTCCTGCCTTCAGTGTCTCTATTGACAGACGGACACAACAGTGGCAACGAATTGGAAATGGACTTACCTGCAATTCGGCAGCACCTCAAGGACATCGATTCCTCAGACGTCCAAAGTCGAAGAAAAGCAAGAAAAAGAAAAAGCTGTGGTTTCACCAGCTAGCCGAGCTGGTGGCAGGTACAGCAATAATCCTTCCTGGGCATCGGGCTGGGGCTCCATCGGCTGGCTCTGCAGCGAGGCCAAGCAGCGAAGGCGGAGGCAAGCAGTAACAGATGGGGAGGGAGCACTCGGGAGACGGCCGGCGCTGCAAGCAGGTGGGCGTTCAGACCTAGCAGAGAGAGTCCGGCAGGAACGAGTCTCCACCTGTAAATAAATAAATAAAAAAATAAAAAAAACGCGGAAAACAGCGTTGTCATCGGCAGCAGTGGCGGGGCAGCGTGGGAAGCGCCATATCTTTTCTGCAGGAAAGAAAGAAAAGCGCGGGAAGCGCCATTTTTTTTCAGGATGCCTAAGGCTGGCAATATTGATGCTTTTGATAACGATATAGAGGATTGGACCACATATGTGGAAAGAGTGGAGGTATATTGCACCACAAATGGAATAGAAAATGATAAAAAAGCGTCAGTACTTCTAAATCTAATGGGCGCAAAGACATACGGGCTGTTACGAAACTTAATCACTCCAGCCAAACCAAAGGACAAGAATTTTAAGGAAATTGTTGATACCCTACCGGAGCACTTAAACCCAACACCGCTGCTGATAGTGGAACGATTCAAATTCTTCAAGAGGAATCAACACAAGAATGAAAGTAACGCTGATTACCTCACCGAATTAAGGAAACTATCAAAGCACTGCCAATTCGGGGCAGGACTAGCAGATTATCTTCGAGACAAATTCGTCTGCGGTCTCCTAAGTGAAGGAACACAGAAAAGGCTGCTTTCTGAGAAAGATTTGACACTGGACAAAGCTTTCAGTATGGCTGTATCATACGAAGCAGCCGCAAAAGGAGCTGCAGAGATACAACAAAAGACACAGGACTTCGGCACCCATGAAATGACACGGGGTTTTGAGAGATGTTATCGCTGCGGCAGATCCACCCATGACCAGAGGGACTGCTGGTTCAAGGACAAAGCATGCCGGCAATGCGGAAAGATTGGACACATTGCACGGGTATGCCGATCTGGACAAAAAAAATCCACGGACAAAAAAAAAATCAATCAAGAAAAGTACAGAAAGGTACAAATGATGACGGACAGTAGCTCCGAAGACCAGAAGAGCGATAGCGACTCCGAGAACAAGAGACTAAGCTGTC
This sequence comes from Somniosus microcephalus, assembly GCF_052327205.1. NCBI lineage: Eukaryota > Metazoa > Chordata > Chondrichthyes > Squaliformes > Somniosidae > Somniosus > Somniosus microcephalus. The sequence continues at coordinate 115,976,765 of NC_140989.1, forward strand.
TCAAATTACATAATGTAATTGCCAAAGAAGATTACCAGACCATTTGGGTTACCCTCACGATAGCAGGGTCCCCAGTTAAAATGGAGCTAGATACAGGATCAGCGCTGACCGTCATAAATCAACGGGATTACGAGCGGCTATTTCCGCATATACCTTTAAAAGACACATCCATTATCTTGAAAACATATACGGGGCAGAAAGTATACCCCAAAGGAAAAATAAGGGTGCCTGTTGTATACAACGGCAAGGAAATACAGAAGTTGTATTTATACGTTCTACAAGATGGTGGTCCACCGTTTTTGGGACGTGAATGGATCAGGAAAATATGTTTAGACTGGCACTCCATTCAGGCACTGACGGTGACCATTAAGGAAAAAAATGATGATGACGTCATACCTGAACGATTAAAAGACATCTTGGCCAACGCCAAGGAAGTGTTTCAAGAGAAACTAGGAACTTTGAAAGGCATCACCGCCTCAATAAAAGTGGAAGATGCGGCAATTCCCAAGTTTTTTAAGGCAAGACCGGTGCCATACGCAATTCGTCCAGCAGTCGAGGCAGAGCTGGAGAATTTGGAAAAGGCAGGCGTATTATCCAAAATAGATTGGAGCGAGTGGGCAACACCCATCGTCCCGGTCATGAAAAAAACGTTGAATAATGATAAATCTGAAGAACAGAGAAAAATTCACATCTGTGGAGACTTTAAGGTGACTGTAAACCCGGTTCTTCACATGGTACAGTATCCTCTTCCGAATAGCCTAACATCTGTGGTAGGTAAAATTTTGGAGTCCATTATTAAGGAGACAGTAACAGGACATTTGGATAATCATAATTTAATAGGACAAAGTCAGCATGGTTTTATGAAGGGGAAGTCATGTTTGACAAATTTGCTGGAGTTCTTTGAGGAAGTAACATATAGGGTGGATAAAGGGGAACCAGTGGACGTAGTGTATTTAGACTTCCAAAAGGCATTTGACAAGGTGCCACACAAAAGATTATTGCTTAAGATAAAAAATCACGGGATGGGGGTAATATTCTGGCATGGATAGAGGATTGGCTATCTAACAGAAGGCAGAGAGTTGGGATAAATGGTTCATTCTCAGACTGGCAATCAGTAACTAGTGGTGTTCCGCAGGGGTCAGTGCTGGGTCCCCAACTCTTTACAATCTATATTAACGATTTGGAGGAGGGGACCGAGTGTAACATATCAAAGTTTGCAGATGATACTAAGATGGGGGGGGGAAAGTAGTGAGTGAGGAGGACATAAAAAACCTTCAAGGGGACATAGACAGGCTAAGTAAGTGGGCAGAGATTTGGCAGATGGAATACAATACTGGAAAGTGTGAGGTTATGCACTTTGGCAGGAAAAATCGTAGAGCAAGTTATTATCTTAATGGCAAGAAACTGGAAAGTACTGAAGTACAAAGGGATCTGGGGGACCTGGTGCACGAAACTCAAAAGGTTAGTATGCAGGTGCAGCAAGTGATTAAGAAGGCCAATGGAATGTTGGCTTTCATTGCTAGGGGGATAGAATATAAAAATAGGGAGATATTGCTTCAGTTGTACAAGGTATTGGTGAGACCGCACCTGGAATACTGCGTACAGTTTTGGTGTCCATACTTAAGAAAGGACATACTTGCTCTCGAGTCAGTACAAAGAAGGTTCACTCGGTTAATCCCGGGGATGAGGGGATGGACATATGAGGAGAGGTTGAGTAGATTGGGACTCTACTCATTGGAGTTCAGAAGAATGAGAGGCGATCTTATTGAAACATATAAGATTGTGAAGGGGTTGGATCGGGTGGATGCAGGGAAGATGTTCCCGATGATGGGTGAAACTAGAACTAGGGGGCATAGTCTTAGAATAAGGGGCTGCTCTTTCAAAACCGAGATGAGGAGGAACTACTTCACTCAGAGGGTGGTAGGTCCATGGAATATGCTGCCCCAAAAAACTGTAGAAGCTACATCATTACATAAATTTAAAACAGAAATAGACAGTTTCCTAGAAGTAGAGGGAATTAAGGGTTATGGGGAGCGGGCAGGAATTTGGACATGAGTCTAGGTTCGGATCGGTCATGGCCCTGTGGGTAGCGGAGCGGGCCCAGGGGCCGTGTAGCCTGATCCTGCTCCTATTTCGTGTGTCTAATTCTGTTAGATGCAGGAGATGGTTCTGAGATAGTGGATTGGCAGTTAGGATCAGATCAGCCATGATCTTATTGAATGGCGGAGCAGGCTCGAGGGGCCGATTGGCCTACTCCTGCTCCTATTTCTTATGTTCTTATGATAGAAGATATTTTCTCCTCACTATCCGGAGGGAAACCTTTTTACCAAAATTGACTTGGCACAGGCATATCTACAGATGGAGGTTGAAGAGGCCTCTAAAAAGTATCTCACGATAAATACACACAAAGGCCTGTACCAGTACAATCGACTGGTTTTCGGAGTAGCATACGCTCCAGCTATCTGGCAAAGAGCTATGGAGCAAGTCCTCCAAGGGATTCTGGGGACTCAATGCTACCTAGACGACATCCTTGTAACAGGAGGAAATGACAACGAGCACCTTGCCAATTTGGAGCAGGTGCTCACTAGGCTGAAAGAACGGGGCCTATGAGCAAATCGCCCCAAGTGCGAATTTTTCCAGAATCAAATATCATATTGTGGCCACATAATTAATAAGGAAGGGTTGCATAAGTCACCTGAAAAAATTGAAGCGGACATAAAAGCCCCAGCACCTGAAAATGTTTCACAATTAAGGTCGTTCCTGGGATTAATAAATTACTATCATAAATTTTTACCGAACTTATCAACTCTTCTGCACCCTCTTAATGAACTGCTACAAACAGAAGTAATTTGGAAATGGAGCGAAGACTGTAAACGTGCCTTCCATAAATGCAAAGACTTAATCACGTCCAAGGAAGTTTTGGCTCATTACAACCCATCACTGCCAATCAGACTGGCGTGCGATGCATCCCCTTACGGCGTAGGAGCGGTATTATTGCATAGATTCCCTGATGGCTCTGAATGGCCGATAGCTTTTGCGTCACGCTCATTGAACTCAGCTGAGCGTAACTATGCCCAAATCGACAGGGAAGCACTCAGCCTGGTATGGGGAGTGAAGAAATTCAACCATTACCTACACAGACAAAAATTTACCTTGTTGACTGACCATCAACCCCTCATCTCCATATTCAACCCTAAAAAGGGTGTTCCCATTATGACAGCGCAAAGGCTACAGAGGTGGTCCCTTTTTCTAGGGGCACACCAATATAACATAGAATACAAAGGATCAAAACAGCTTGGGAATGCTGACGGTTTATCGCGCCTACCGTTGCCAACGGTAGAAGAGGCACCTACTGTAGACCCAGTGGAGATTTTCCACTCTTCCATAGTCGAATGTCTACCAATAACAAATTCTGCCATTGAAAGGGAAACTAGAAATGACCCGACTCTCTCACGAGTCTACGATTTAACAGTGAAGGGATGGCCAGCACATGGCGAACCACTGTTGCCAGCATTCTCGCAAAGAAGAGAACAGCTGTCAGTGTGCCGAGGAACCTTGATGTGTGGGTCCAGAGTGGTGATTCCACCCAAACTCCAGGATAAAGTTCTAAAGGAGCTTCAGGAGGGGCATCTGGGTGGAGTGAAAATGAAGAACCTAGCCAGGGCGTTTGTATGGTGGCCAGGTATCGATGGAGACATCGAAGAAACGACCAAGAGCTGCCTAGGATGCCAGAAGGTCCAAAATGCTCCACCACAAGCCCCTCTATATCCATGGGAGTGGCCCTCATCTCCATGGCAAAGGGTACACATCGACTTTGCTGGTCCATTTATGGACTCAATGTTCTTCATCGCGGTTGATGCACACTCCAAGTGGCCGGAGGTAATAAAGATGTCCTCCACCACCACGGAAAAAACCATCACAGTATTAAGGACCATATTTGCCAGGAATGGGCTGCCTGAACAGATCTGTTCTGATAATGGACTGCAATTTGTGTCCGAAGAATTCAGGAAGTTCTTAAAAAACAATGGGGTTAAGCACTACACGTCTGCCCCATACCATCCCGCCACCAATGGATTGGCTGAAAGGTTTGTCCAGACCTTCAAGAAGGCCATAAAGGCCATGGGTAATGAAGGCGTAAAACTTCAGCATAAGGTGGATAACTTCTTGTTTGCATACAGGAATGCAACACATATGGTTACAAACCAAACTCCCGCCATGATGTTCTTCAATAGAAGCCTAAGATGCCGGCTGGATTTGATCAAGCCAAACATCAGAAGGGATGTGGAGAACCGGCAATTTCAAGGCATGAATGAAAGGCCAACTAGAACCTTCCAGATAGGTCAACAAGTTTTGGCCCGGGACTACCGTACCGAGAAATGGCAGCCTGGAACTATCTGCACACGACTAGGACCGCTGATGTATACCGTGGACATTGGAGAAAGCATAATAAGGCGCCATGCTGACCAAATCATAGAGTCATCCGAAAGGGGACAACCTACACCACAACTCTATACACCTAATGATGAAGTAGAGATACCCATAGTATCTACCTCCGATCCGGTGATACTGGAACCCGATGAACCCGACACTGGCATTCAAGCCGTATCAGCCTTGCCAAAAGAACCTACTACACCACCAGAAACTACTACACCACCGAGGCGTTATCCAGACCGAGTCAGGAAGCCTCTAGAGAGACTGACTTATAATTGATTAACTGCAGCAATGTGTAGATTATTGTTCTTGTAACATGTAATTAATGATTACTTTGTGGCGACACGCCACCACTGGACATAATCCGCTCACGGCGGCACAGACAGTCTAAGCAGAAGCCCCCAGCCGGGGGCCCTTTCCTCCAGCAACTTGTTTCCCGCAGGGACAGGCTGCCGGGAGCACTTCCTGTCTGGGAAGTATTTAAGTGGATGCGCGGGCTTTTCTAGTTCCTGTTTGTCATATGGTTGGAATAAAACAGTTGTGTTTTCAATAGCTCTGGTCTCGACTCCCACGTTTGCCGCGGTATCTCAACACTGGTGACCCCGACGCTCAGGACGAATCCTAAGCTAGCATGGCGGATACAAACGCAGTCACGGTTAAATTACCAGACTTTTGGGAGAACCTCGCCGAAGCCTGGTTCGTTCAAGCTGAGTCCAGATTCCGGCTGAAAGGTATTACAGTCGACGCCACGAAGTACGACTACCTCGTTGCCTCGCTCACCTACGCTACAGTCCCCAAGGTTTGGGCAGCGCTGCAGAATCCACCAACGGAGGGCAAGTACGAACATCTGAAGGCTGCGCTACTTAAAAAATTTCAAACGCCCTCTTACCAGCGCCACTGCCAACTCCTGGACCTCCCTGGCCTTGGTGACGCTTCACCATCAGACCTGCTTTCCCACATGCTGTCCCTCTCAGACGACAAAAATCCCGGCGCCCTTTTTCGCATGCTTTTCATTCGGCAGCTCCCCGCCAGCATCCGCCCGCTCATTGTGGAGTCTGACTCCACGGACCTGAATGATATAGCCGAAAAGGCCGACCGGCTGCTCTCTGCACAGGCTGCTCGCGACGTCGCGCCCAACCTCACGGCAACGACCACGCGGTCTTCCCGGGCCGCTAGGCCCGACCGCCCTACCACTCCGGGTCACTGCTACTACCACACCCGTTTTGGCGCTAGGGCTCAACGCTGCACGCCACCGTGTTCCTTCAAACCCCCCCCCCGCACCGGCCCCCGCGATGGCCGCGGGGCAGAAGGAGCCCCTACTGTACGTCACTGACGACAGAACCAACCGCCGATTTCTGTGCGACACAGGGGCCCAGCACAGCATCACCCCCGCCTCCGCCCTCGAGATCCAACGCGGCACACGGGGTATCACACTGGCTGCAGCCAACGGCTCTGAAATCCGCACATATGGCACCCGCATGGTCACGCTCGACCTCGCGGGCCGCCGCTACCGCTGGGAGTTCCTCACAGCCAAGGTCCTCTGCCCACTCATCGTCGCCGACTTCCTACGCGCCCACGGCCTCCTTGTCGACATTCCGAGGCACCGCCTCGTCGACATCAACACTGTGGCCCCCATCCCCGGCGCCTTTACCCCGGCCCGTTCGGCCGGCCTGGCGACCTACTGCCTCGCCAGAGCCACGGACAACTACTCGGCACTCCTAGCTGAGTTTCCCGCCCTCACTAACCCGACCTTTTCGGCCAAAGCCGCCAAGCACGGTGTGGAACACTATATCCCCACCACCGGCCCCCCAGTTTCTGCCCACGCCCGCAGACTCAACCCGGCCAAGCTGGAAATCGCGCGGGCCGAGTTCACCAACATGGAACAACTCGGCATCATCCGCCGCTCCAGCAGCCCTTGGGCCTCGCCCCTCCACATCGCCCCCAAGCCCGGCGGAGGCTGGCGCCCTTGCGGGGACTACCGCCGCCTCAACGACGCCACCACCCCCGATCGATACCCGGTGCCACACATCCAGGACTTCTCGGCCCGACTGGCCGGACGAACCGTCTTTTCCAAAGTCGACCTGGTGCGCGGTTACCACCAAGTCCCCGTACACCCCGCGGACATCCCCAAAACGGCCGTCATCACCCCATTCGGCCTGTTCGAGTTCCTGAGGATGCCCTTCGGCCTCAAGAATGCAGCACAGGCTTTCCAGCGCCTTATGGACTCAGTCCTCCGGGACCTGAACTTCCTATTCGTCTATCTAGACGACATTCTCGTGGCCAGCTCCTCCAAACAGGAACACCTCGAACACCTTCGCATCCTGTTCGGGCGCCTAGCCCAACACGGGCTCATCCTCAGCCCGGCGAAGTGCCAATTCGGCCTAACCGAGATCGATTTTCTCGGTCACCACATCACCCCTGCTGGGGCCGTCCCCCTGCCCAACAAGGTGCAGGCCGTCCAGCAATTCCCCCGCCCCACAACCATCAAGGGCCTCCAGGAGTTCCTCGGGATGGTGAACTTCTACAACAGGTTCATCCCCAGAGCCGCAGCCCTCATGAAGCCCCTATACGACTCCCTCCGAGGAAAATCCGGCAAGATGGACGTAGCCTGGACCACTGACACGGCAGCCGCCTTCGACGCCACCAAAAACGCACTCGCCGACGCCACTCTGCTTGCGCACCCGAGGGCCGATGCCCAGGTCGCGCTCACCACCGACGCCTCCGACCACGCGGTCGGGGCCGTGTTCGAGCAGTGGGTCAATGGCGCGTGGCAGCCACTTGCCTTCTACAGCCGCCAACTGCGCCCCCCGGAGGTCAAATACTCCACTTTCGACCGCGAGCTTCTCGCACTCCACCTGTCGGTCCGCCATTTCAGGTTCCTCCTGGATGGCCGCCCCTTCACCGCGTATGTGGACCACAAGCCACTCACATACGCGATGGCCAAGCACACCGAACCCTGGTCCGCTAGGCAGCAACGCCAGCTCGCGGCCGTCTCCGAGTTTACTACGGACATTCAGCACGTCTCCGGTAGAGACAACGTGGTCGCCGACTGCCTTTCCTGTCCCGCCGTCTGTGCGAATCACCTCGCGGTCGACTACGCACAACTAGCAGCGGCCCAGCTCACGGACCCAGACCTCCTCTCGGCGGCTACCAGCCTGCCAGGGCTACGCCTAGCCAAGGTCGCGCACGGGCCCGAAGCCACGGCAGTCACGTGCGACGTCTCACTCGGCCAACCCAGGCCGGTCGTCCCTGAGACCTGGCGCCGCCGCGTCTTCGACGCGCTCCACGGGCTCTCTCACCCGGGTTCCCGCGCATCCGTCAAACTCCTCTCCAAGCGCTTCGTCTGGCGCGGCCTCAGCAGAGATGTTCGGACTTGGGCCACCTCCTGCCTCGCCTGCCAACGGGCTAAGGTACAGCTGCACACCAAAGCACCCCTGGGAGACTTCGAGGTACCCAGCCGCCGCTTCGACCACATACACGTCGACATCGTCGGTCCCCTGCCGCCATCGCAAGGCCAAACTTATCTCCTCACGATGGTCGACCGCTACACACGCTGGCCTGAGGCAGTGCCGCTGACCTCCACCACTACAGCCGACATCGCCAGGGCGTTCGTTAACACCTGGGTTGCGAGGTTCGGCGTACCGGCCGACATAACCTCCGACAGAGGCGTCCAGTTCACCTCCGAACTCTGGACGGCCACAGCACGCAACCTCGGGGTGACGCTCCACCGCACCACGGCGTACCACCCGCAGGCCAACGGACTTTGTGAACGCTTCCACAGGTCACTCAAGGCCTCACTCCGCGCCGGCCTGCAGGACAGTACCTGGACTGACCGCCTACCGTGGGTGCTACTCGGCCTACGCACCGCGGTCAAGGAAGACCTCCAGTCCTCGGCAGCGGAGTTAGTCTACGGACAACCGCTGCGCGTCCCAGGCGAATTCCTTCCGGAGCCTACCAAGCCTTGGTCAGCCGAACAGCAGCGGCTCGACTCTTTCTCTTCCGCTCAGCAGTTCGCCCCACTTCCGGTCAACCGACACGGTGAACTCGCACCTCACGTCCCGCCAAATTTACAGCAGGCGCGCTTCGTCTTCGTGCGACACGACGCGCACCGCAGACCCCTGCGACCCCCGTACGACGGTCCGTACGAGGTACTACAAACCGGGGACAAGGTCTTCAAGCTGCGACTCGGCGACAGGGTCAAGACAGTCTCCATCGACCGGCTCAAACCAGCACACACAGAACCAGGGGAACAGGTCCCCGTGGCCCAGCCTCCAACTAGAGGCCGTCCCCCCGGCAAGCCAGCACAGCCGGCGGCGAACCACCCGACCCAACCAACCAGACCGGCGACCACTCAGAGCCGCTGCGGCAGAACCATTAGACCACCGTCACGACTCGTCCACTCCTCCTAAGCGGATTCTGGGGGGAGCTCTGTGGCGACACGCCACCACTGGACATAATCCGCTCACGGCGGCACAGACAGTCTAAGCAGAAGCCCCCAGCCGGGGGCCCTTTCCTCCAGCAACTTGTTTCCCGCAGGGACAGGCTGCCGGGAGCACTTCCTGTCTGGGAAGTATTTAAGTGGATGCGCGGGCTTTTCTAGTTCCTGTTTGTCATGTGGTTGGAATAAAGCAGTTGTGTTTTCAATAGCTCTGGTCTCGACTCCCACGTTTGCCGCGGTATCTCAACAACTTAAAATATTATGTACTGGTTGGCTAAAAGGGGAGGAATTGTAGTGTATGTGCCTTTAAGAGCCCCCTGTGTACTGTAATGCCGGTAATGGCCACTCGGGCTATATAAACCTGTATATTGTGTTGTATCAGTTAGTTCACCTCCAGACTTTGTTCAGTAAACACCTGTGAAACCAACTCCTGCCTTCAGTGTCTCTATTAACACACGGACACAACACGAGGGACTACCTAAGAGAAAAGTGCCTGTCTTCTGCGTGCCTTTGCTTATCTTAGTGCTCCTACAAAGTGCTCCCACAGTGGCTGCAGCATGGTTGGTGGAAGGCTGCTGACTTTCAGTGGGGTGACTGGAGATGGCCTTGCAAAACGACCTCGAGCAGCTCTGGGCCCAGCTGTAGACTGCACCACCTCGACATGTGCGGCAACAGTCTGGGCTGGCTGGGTGGCAGGCAGCCGCAAGGGTACTGGCGGTGTGGCAGTGGTGGGAGCAGGAATGCTGTTGTCCTGTGAGAGGACAGTAGGTTCTTACTCCACAGACCCACTGCCCCTCCTCTGGGACGGCGCCTCAGCATTCCTAGCCATCTGTTGGAGGACAGATTGTTGGACTGCTGTGAAACCCTGCAAGCCCCTTTCCACACTTGTAAACCCAGCCACAGTGCTGAGCTTCCACTGCAGCACTGAGACTTTGGATCTCTTCTGCCTGTACTGCAAACAAGCTGCGACATAGCCCCAGCATCACACCCAGCATTATGGTTGGGTCCACAAGGTCTCTCATGGATTTTCCCATCATTTCCATCCTGGACTCCCAAGCTCCATGCAAAGCCCTGTGCAATGTTGGAGCCGGACTCTTCCATGCGCCTTGACACTGACTAGAGGCTCTCTGGCAGGCTTGCCATTGCACCAAATTGCACCAAGCAGTTCTGTGTGCAAGCCCATCATCCTTCTTCTGAAGGCCACCCCATCAAGGTCATCATCCGAGTCCTGTGCAGCGGAACTCATGTGCGAACGTGCCCTTGGGGGAGCTGGCATCGAAGCTACCCTTTCCCCCTGGCCTGACTGCACCCCACTCGTGCCCAGTGAATAACCACATGCAGATCCCGCCTCTATACTACCCTCTAATGTACGCACAGTGCCATTTTCTAAGCTTTTGCCTGGGTGTGTCAGATCGAGTGAGGTGCCTCTTCTTCTCCTTTACTCACCTCCTCCGTAACTTCGGGGACAGGCTGAGCTAGTGGGACTTCTTGGGTATCTGAAAGCAGAAAGGCACAAAGGTCAGGTTGTGGCGAGGTGAAGGGGGGAAAGTAAGATGTCCATGCATACACCATCAGCAGCTTGTAAGTGAGAAGAGATTGTGGGATGAGAGGTATGTGGGATCTGAGAAGAAGGATTAGGTATGAGCATACTGTCATCATCAGCAATGCTTTCAACTTTGCCGCTCGCCACGGACTCAGTGACGGCCCCTTCAATGATCTCCAGCACTGTGTCCTCCAGCTCTGTGAGGTTCTGCAGTCAGGCTTCCCCTCCGCCCGTTGGCTGCGCCACCTTTGCCTGCAAGAGAAAGGGAAATGTGTCAGTGAGTGTGGTGCAATGTGTGTGGGTGATGTGCCTGCGATGGTTGAATAGCTGGCAGTGTGTGCAAGGTGTGAGATGTGGGTGTGTGTCTTGCAGCAATGTTAAGTGTGAGGGTGAGGTGAAGATATGATTGTGAGGTATGAATCGCGATTGACAGAAATTGTTGGTAGGTGAGTCATGGGGGTGTGGTGCATTGAGCAGTATATGAGGCTAGTGGTGCAGTTGGTGGGATATGGCATTTGAAGATGCACTCACTCACCTTGACCACTCGTGTGAGGTCATTAGGTGCTAGGACCCCAGCTATTCACTATGGGCCAGAAATTCCAGGCCAGAAGCGTGAGTACGGTCGGCTTACTCACGCTTCTGGCCGTTGGAAATGCCGGCGTTCAGCATGAACAGCGCATGCGGGGAACGCCGGCATTTCCAGACCTCAAGCGCGTGCGACTGCACAGGCAGCGCTTGCGCAGTGAACTTCGTGGATTTCATTCATGAAATCCGTGAGGGTAAGTCCTTAGAAGTTACACGTGAAAAAAGCAAGTGTAAAGTTGTTCATTGGCTGCGGAGGAAGATATATTTTATCGTGGAGCTTTTGAAATGCAATATTTTTGTTTGGGAAAGGGAGGGAAGTTATTTTAAGAAATTTTAAGTAAGTTTTAAAGTTTAAATTTTTTTTTTAAAAGGGTTTTCAGAACGGTAGGTAGAAGGAGCAATTGTGGCTGTGTGAATGGAATGTGAGAATGAGTTATGTATGTATGTCCACATATATTCCTTTACGTATATGTATGTATGTTTTATATTCCTTTACTAATGTGTATGAATGTATTGTGATGAAATATTCCATTCACCACTGCCTGTGACTGAGATCGGTTTCAGTGTCATTTCCCTTCCCCCAGACCTCATTGTATTGTGTACTGGAATGTGCTGTATTGTATACTGGAATGTGCTGGAATGTGCTGTGTGTAGGGCTCCGGCCATACCTGGCCCCGTTTGTAAGCTAGCTTCAGTCTGGCCTCAGTCTCCAGGAGGAAGACATCTCTCTCTCTTACGTGTTACTTTCTAAGTTAATAAAAGCCTTGTTTTTGTTCTGCTAACTTCGAGTCTCAGAATTATTGAGGCACATCAATTTTATTAACTTATTTTTCAACACTATGGATCAACTCCTGAAACCTGAACGTTTGGATTTGGATCAACATGCTCCGGACGCATCAGCACGCTTCGGACACTGGTTTGAGTGTATGGAATTCTTCCTGGACAATTCCGCAGCCGTCAAAGACGCTACGGACGCTGCGAGGATGAGACTCGGAATTCTGCGGAATTGGGTAAGCCACCGGGTTTACCCCCTCATCCAAGACGCCGAGACGTACCTGGCCGCCTGCGACATCTTAAAGGCGCATTACCAGCAGCCTACGAATGAGGTGTATGCTAGGCACCTGCTCACTACCCACGCACAGCGACCTGGGGAATCGGTGGAGGAGTTCCTAAGCACCCTGAAAATGCTTGGCAAAGACTGCAAGTGCCGAGATGTAAAAGCCGCAGTGTACACTGACGAGCTTGTTCGCGATGCCTTCATCACAGGCCTCAGCTCCACTTACATCCGGCAAAGACTGCTGGAAAAAATGGGGTTGGACCTGAAACAGGCTGCGGACACCGCGCGATCCCTGGATGTGGCCCAGAGAAACTCGGACGCCTACTCTTCAGCCCGCGCCGTCCACGCCGCCACGTGTGCACCGAGGGCGCCGCCATCTTGGAAGGCATCTTCCCCGCCCGACAGCCCGACACCGGCTGGGCCCCGCTCTCCCCCCAGAAGCCCTACGACAGCCGCGACGCGTCAGGGACCCAACTGCTACTTCTGCGGGCAGCCAAAGCACACCAGAAACCTGTGCCCGGCGAAAGGCACCACCTGCTTTAAGTGCGGTAAGAAGGGGCACTTCGGGAAGGTGTGCAGAGGGAACCCCGCCGGAAAACCAACCGCCGGAAAACCCGTCACTGCCGCGTGTGCACCGTGGGAGCGGCCATCTTGGACGCCATCTTGCCCGACCTCGTGGGGTCCGCCATCTTGTGAGCAGACAGCGTGGACGCCATCTTGTATCGATCAGAGCCCTACAGTGGCATCGGTCACAGTGGACCAGACCAGGCCGCACCCGCTATCCAGATCAATGGTGGACATCGAGGTAAACGGGTGCCGGGTTAAATGCTTAATTGACAGTGGAAGCACGGAGAGCTTTATCCACCCAGAACTGGCACAACAACTCTCCCTAAAGGTGGTCCCTACTCAGGGTACCATCTCTATGGCTGATAAAACCCAGACATCGACCATTCTGGGTTACTGCACGGTACAATTGTGCGTTAACGGAACTGTATATGATAATTTTAAAGTATTAATCATGAAGAACCTATGTGCGAGCGTGATCTTGGGCCTGGATTTCCAGTGCAACCACCAAAGCATCACGCTCAAGTACGGTGGGTCCCAGCCGCCCCTCACAGTGTGCGGTCTGGCTACCCTGAAGGTAAAGCCGCCTTCGCTATTCGCGAACCTTACCCCTAACTGCCGGCCAATAGCGACCAAAAGCAGGAGGTACAGTTGGGAGGACAGGTGGTTTATCGCGACCGAGGTAGACAGGCTCCTGAAAGAGCGCATTATTGAACGCAGCAACAGCCCGTGGCGCGCCCAAGTGGTAGTGGTAAGGGGTAGCGAGAAGAAATGGATGGTGATCGACTATAGTCAAACGATCAACAGGTACACCCTACTAGACGCCTACCCGCTACCCCGCATATCAGAAATGGTGAACCAAATCGCCCAATACTGGGTGTTCTCCACCATCGACCTCAAGTCAGCGTACCACCAGCTCCCTATCAGACCAGAGGACCGCCCGTACACCGCCTTCGAGGCGAACGGACGCCTCTATCAATTCCTCAGAGTCCCCTTTGGGGTGACGAATGGGGTCTCGGTCTTCCAGAGGGAGATGGACCGCATGGTCGACCACCACTTGCAGGCAACCTTCCCCTACCTCGACAACGTCACCATCTGCGGTCACAACCAGTAGGATCACGACTCGAACCTCAAGAGGTTCCTGAAAACCGCACAAAAACTCAACCTCACCTACAACGAGGACAAGTGCGTTTACAACACCATGCGCCTCTGCATACTAGACAGCGTGGTGGAGAATCGGGAAATCGGGCCAGACCCCGACCGATTGTGCCCCCTACGGGAGCTGCCCCTGCCCAACACTCCCAAAGCCCTGAAAAGGTGCCTGGGGTTATTTTCTTATTATTCCCAATGGGTCCCCAACTACTCCGACAAAGCCCGCCCCCTCTTGAAAGCATCCTCTTTCCCGCTCTCTGCTGAGGCCCACGCCGCCTTCAAAAGCATTAAGCAGGATATTGAGCGGGCCACGCTACAGGCAGTGGACGAGAACACTCCATTTCAAGTGGAAAGTGATGCGTCTGACTTCGCCTTGGCGGCCACCCTCAACCAGGCGGGGCGGCCTGTAGCTTTCTTCTCGAGGACCCTCCAAGGGCCCGAGATCAGACACTCCTCCGTGGAAAAGGAGGCCCAAGCCATCGTGGAGGCAGTGCGCCACTGGCGCCACTACCTAGCCGGCAAACGCTTCACCCTACTTACCGACCAGCGGTCGGTAGCGTTTATGTTCAATAATAAACAGAGGGGGAAGATTAAAAATGATAAGATTCTTAGGTGGCGGATCGAGCTCTCCACCTTCGAGTACGACATCATTTACCGGCCAGGGGCCCTTAACGAATCCCCTGATGCCCTCTCACGAGGGATGTGTGCCAGCGCCACCGGGGATCGGCTACAGACCCTCCACAACGACCTCTGCCACCCAGGGGTCACGCGGCTGTTCCACTTCATAAAGTCCCGTAACTTACCCTACTCGATTGAGGAAGTTCGGTCCCTGACCAGGAACTGCCGCACTTGCGCTGAGTGCAAGCCTCGGTTCTACCGCCCAGATAGAGCCCACTTAATCAAAGCTACACGGCCCTTTGAGCGGCTCAGCTTAGATTTCAAGGGCCCCCTCCCGTCCGTCGACCGCAATGTTTACTTCCTGAACATTGTGGACGAATACTCCTGGTTCCCATTCGCCTTCCCCTGCCCAGACATGACCAGCGCCACGGTCATTAAATGCCTCAACAGCCTGTTCTGCCTGTTCGGTATGCCGAGCTACATCCATACGGATAGGGGGGCGTCCTTCATGAGTGAAGAGCTACGCCAGTACATGCTGTCCAACGGGATCGCCATGAGCCGTACCACCAGCTACAATCCCCGGGGTAACGGCCAAGTGGAGCGAGAGAACGGGACAGTATGGAAAGCAGTCACTCTAGCTCTAAGGACCAAGGGCCTCCCTATCTCCCGCTGGCAGGAAGTCCTCTCGGATGTGCTCCATTCGATACGGTCGCTATTGTGTACGGCCACTAATACCACGCCTCATGAACGAATGTTTGTCTTTCCCCGGAAATCCACCTCAGGCGTATCCATGCCGTCATGGCTCTCCACCCCAGGTCCGGTACTCGTGCGAAGGCATGTGAGGGGCCACAAGACGGACCCTCTCGTGGAGCCAGTACACCTACTCCACGCCAACCTCCAATACGCATATGTCCGGCACGCCGACGGAAGGGAGGACACCATATCCATAAAAGACGTCGCCCCAGCCGGCATCGACAACAACCACGGCAATAGCGGCAACGACGATCACAGCAACTCTTACCCACCCACTACTCTTTCATCACCCCCGGAAGAACACCGACCAACGGCACCCCCACCAACTACCCCTCCAACAACCCTGGCGGCACCCCCGGCAGAGACCCAGGAGGCTACCGGGGACACCCAGCCGACACCCGCGGCACCGCAACAGCCACGTCGGTCGCAGAGGACTATCAAACCCCCGAACAGACTAAATCTATAGAAGGGGTGAATGTGATGAAATATTCCATTCACCACTGCCTGTGACTGAGACCGGTTTCAGTGTAATTTCCCTTCCCCCAGACCTCATTGTATTGTATACTGGAATGTGCTGGAATGTGCTGTGTGTAGGGCTCCGCCCATACCTGGCCCTGTTTGTAAGCTAGCTTCAGTCTGGCCTCAGTCTCCAGAAGGAAGACATCTCTCTCTCTTACGTGTTACTTTCTAAGTTAATAAAAGCCTTGTTTTTGTTCTGCTAACTTCGAGTCTCGGAATTATTGAGGCACATCATGTATGTTTTTAATTATGATTTTCCAATAAGTTACTTTCTCTGAAAGTCATAATTAAATAATACATTCATACACATAAATAAAGGAATATATACATAACACGCAAAGGAATATATACAGACATACATACTTTCAGAAGCTGCACGATAAGAAATATCTTCCTCCGCAGCCTGTGGAGCAACTGTACCCATGCTTTTTTCATGTGTAAGTTGTAATGACTGGACCTCACTGAAAGCATTAATGAAAGCGGCGAATTATACTGCGCACGCGCTGCCTGTGCAGTCGCACGCGCTCTGCCTCTGAACCCCTTCGTTCAGAGGACAGGAAATGCCGGTTTTCCCCACATGCACTGTGAATGATGAAAACCGGCATTTCATCCGGCCAGATGCGTAAGTACCCCGACCGTACTAGCGCATTTGGAAGGGAATTACTGGGCCAACATTTTACATGTCAATAAAATAAAAAATTTAACAATTGCACGACTTGCCCCCTCGCATCTGCGACTGAGGGCCCAAGGAGGTGCATTGCGCAAGAGGTCATCATCGTACGTATCCTCACACTGTTCCCTTTGGGGAACTGTATGAAGTGGTGGAAGGATTTATGGCCGGGATTAACGCTCATTCCGTGACCGTAACCATCTTTGAACCAGCCATTAGGGTGGTTAGTCCTATGGCGGGAGGGTTTTACGGGCTCCCACAACCCATCTGAGGGGGGGGGGGCCACCAACACCCACGGACGCAAGTATCCCGCTGGATGTCCACCCAGAATTTAAAGTTGGAGCTCCGACTCCACTTGCCGGGACTGTCTGGAGTGGGGTTCAAAACCCTACTCCTTCTGGCCCAGCGGCGGGGATGCTTACTGCTACGCAAAAGGCCCACTCCGCACAAAAGGTGACACCCATACGTTTCCTGCGCCTTTTCCCTCCCCGTGACTGGAGCCCTATGCTGCCATTTCACGTTGCTAATCGGATTGGGCCTTTGTCATAGCGGTAGGATCCCCGCCGCTGGGCCAGATCAGGGTAGGGTTTCGAACCCCGCTCCAGACAGTCCCGGCAAGTGGAGTCGGAGCTCCGGCTCTAAATTCTGGGTTGACATCCAGTGGGATATTTGCGTCCGTGGGTGTGGGTGGCCCCCCCTCCTTGTATAGCTTGTGGGAGCCCGTAAAACCCTCCCGCCATAGGACTAACCGCCCTAATGGCTGGTTCAAAGATGGTTACGGTCACGGAATGAGCGTTAATCATGGCCATAAATCCTTCCACCACTTCATACAGTTCCCCAAAGGGAACAGTGTGAAGACACGTATGACGACGACATTGCTAAATAAATAAATGGAATTAAAAAAATTCTTTTAGGGCTTTTAAAAGTCTTTAAATTGCTTTAATTCTCTTTAAAACTACTTCAGATTACTCAAAATAATGTAAACATTTTAAAAAGTTTATAAAAGTTACCAAAATCTTCAAAAAACTTCCAAAAACCTATTTAAACTGCTGCTTTGCATGTAAAAATCCTTAGCAGCTTGACAGAAACATTGGGGGCGTGTCCAGTGAAACTGAGACCTCAAGGGGCGTGTCTCACTTACACTGCACGCTCCTGGCTTCGCGCTGGCTGCACTCCTGGGCGGCGTGACGTCATACGCTGCCCGGGAATGTGCTTTCTATTTCTGCAAGTTCAGGCGTCCCAGAAGCTGATCGGCACGAGCGCGGGGTAAGTGCAAATACGGGGCTTGCACGCGCTGCAAGCCCCGTTCTGGAATTTCTGGGCCAATATATATAAATGATCTAGACGAGGGAACTAGATGTAATATCTCCAGGTTTGCAGACGACACAAAGCTGGGTGCGCGTGTGTGCTGTGAGGAGGATGCCGAGAAACTCCAGTATGATTTGGACAGGTTGGGTGATTGGGCAGATGCATGGCAGATGCAGTAGAATGTGGATAAATGTGAGGTTATCCACTTTGGTGGCAAAAACAGGAAGGCAGATTATTATCTGAACGGCAATAGATTGGGAGAAGGGGAAGTGCAACGAGACCTGGGTGTCCTTGTGCACCAGTCGCTGAAGGTAAGTATGCAGGTGCAGCAGGCGGTTAAGAAGGCAAATGGTATGTTGGCAATTGTAGCGAGAGGGTTCGAGTACAGGATCAAAGATGTCTTGCTGCAGTTGTACAGGGCCTTGGTGAGACCACACCTTGAGTATTGTGTGCAGTTTTGGTCGCCTTATCTGAGGAAGGATGTTCTTGCCATGGAGGGAGTGCAGCGAAGATTCACCAGACTGATACCTGGGATGGCAGGAATGACGTATGAGGAGAGATTGGGTTGATTGGGCTTGTACTCGCTGGAGTTTAGAAGAATGAGAGGGGATCTCATTGAAACTTATAAAAGACAGACTAGATGAAGGAAGGATGTTCCCGATGGCGGGGGAGTTCAGAACCAGGGGTCGCAGTCTAATGATAAGGGGTAAGCCATTTAGGACAGAGATGAGGAGGAATTTCTTCACCCAGAGAGTGGTGAACCTGTGGAATTCTCTACCACAGAAGGCAGTTGAGGCCAATTCATTAAATATATTCAAGAAGGAGTTGGATATATTTCTTAAAGCTAAAGGGATCAAGGGATATGGGGAGAAGGCAGGGACAGGGTACTGAGTTTGGATGATCAGCCATGATCTCATTGAATGGCGGAGCAGGCTCGAGGGGCCGAATGGCCTACTCCTTCTATCTTCTATGTTTAAACTTCTTGCGGCACTAGATCCAGGTTCTGGGGACAAATGACGTCACACTAATGACTTCAGCTATCTCCTCCCATAGCCTACTGCCATTTTGCCTTGGAGACCTCCTGCCCCACTGTGGGTAGAGGCCCTGACAGCATCTTTGAACCCCCAGGACCAAGGCCTCCAGTGCCGCATCTGAAAATCTCCTCGCCTTCTCTCTTGGCTGTTGGGCCTTGACTTTCTCCACACTGACAATGAGGTGCTGCTGCCACAAAGCACCTCTCCTTTAAGTAGTGCAGAGAGTCTGGGCCAAACTTTATTGGCCGGTGGACTGCAGTTGATATTGGCGCCCCTGTTCAGTGCTAAGCCAACCAGCAGTGCGTTTAGCGCTGTGATCAGCGCTGCAATCATTACAATAAGCAGGCAGCACAAATTTTGCATGCTGCTTGCACCACTTGGAACGAGCAAAGGACACATCGTGCTTTACGCTGCTCGTACCCGTTTTCAGGCCTTATCCAATTTCTAGGCCTATGTATTTAATTAACTTAGCTTATATTTTTTAGTTTTTTTAACTATAGGTAGATTAAATTAAATATTTACCTGTAACTCACACCACCCCCCCCGCCCCGCGGTCCTCCTTTTGCTGTGACGTCACTGCGATTTTTCTCCTGTGCCGCTCACAGACTGCCCTTTACTCCCGCTCCGCTCTCGGCCTCGCCCTTTACTCCCACTCCGCTCTCGCCCTTTACTCCCACTCCGCTCTCGCCCTTTACTCCCACTCCGCTCTCGCCCTTTACTCCCACTCCGCTCTCGGCCTCGCCCTTTTCTCCCGCTCCGCTCTCGGCCTCGCCCTTTACTCCCGCTCCGCTCTCGGCCTCGCCCTTTACTCCCGCTCCGCTCTCGGCCTCGCCCTTTACTCCCGCTACGCTCTCGGCCTCGCCCTTTTCTCCCGCTCCGCTCTCGGCCTCGCCCTTTTCTCCCGCTCCGCTCTCGGCCTCGCCCTTTTCTCCCGCTCCGCTCTCGGCCTCGCCCTTTTCTCCCGCTCCGCTCTCGGCCTCGCCCTTTTCTCCCGCTCCGCTCTCGGCCTCGCCCTTTTCTCCCGCTCCGCTCTCGGCCTCGCCCTTTACTCCCGCTCCGCTCTCGGCCTCGCCCTTTACTCCCGCTCCGCTCTCGGCCTCGCCCTTTACTCCCGCTCCGCTCTCGGCCTCGCCCTTTACTCCCGCTCCGCTCTCGGCCTCGCCCTTTACTCCCGCTCCGCTCTCGGCCTCGCCCTTTACTCCCGCTCTGCTCTCGGCCTCGCCCTTTTCTCCCACTCCGCTCTCGGCCTCGCCCTTTACTCCCACTCCGCTCTCGGCCTCGCCCTTTACTCCCGCTCCGCTCTTGGCCTCGCCCTTTACTCCCGCTCTGCTCTTGGCCTCGCCCTTTTCTCCCACTCTGCTTTCGGCCTCGCCCTTTACTCCCACTCTGCTCTCGGCCTCGCCCTTTACTCCCACTCCGCCTCGCCCTTTTCTCCCACTCCGCTCTCGCCCTTTACTCCCGCTCCGCTCACGGCCTCGCCCTTTACTCCCACTCTGCCTTGCACTTTACTCCCGCTCCACTCTCGGCCTCACCCTTTACTCCCACTCCGCCTCGCCCTTTTCTCCCGCTCCGCTCCCGGCCTTGCCCTTTACTCCCACTCCGCTCCCGGCCTCGCCCTTTTCTCCCACTCCGCTCCCGGCCTCGCCCTTTTCTCCCACTCCGCTCCCGGCCTCACCCTTTTCTCCCACTCCGCTCCCGGCCTCGCCCTTTTCTCCCGCTCCGCTCCCAGCCTCGCCCTTTACTCCCACTCCGCCTCGCCCTTTTCTCCAACTCCGCTCTCGGCCTCGCCCTTTACTCCCACTCCGCTCTCACCCTTTTCTCCTGCTCCGCTCCCGGCCTCGCCCTTTTCTCCCACTCCGCTCCCGGCCTCGCCCTTTACTCCCACTCCGCCTCACCCTTTTCTCCAACTCCGCTCTCGGCCTCGCCCTTTACTCCCACTCCATCTCGCCCTTTACTCCCACTCCGCTCCCGGCCTCGCCCTTTTCTCCCACTCCGCTCCCGGCCTCGCCCTTTACTCCCACTCCGCCTCGCCCTTTACTCCCACTCCGCTCTCGGCCTCGCCCTTTTCTCCCACTCCGCTCTTGGCCTCGCTCTTCTCTCCCACTCCGCTCTTGGCCTCGCCCTTTTCTCCCACTCCGCTCCCGGCATCGCCCTTTACTCCCACTCCGCCTCGCCCTTTACTCCCACTCCGCTCTCGGCCTCGCCCTTTTCTCCCACTCTGCTCTCGGCCTCGCCCTTTTCTCCCAATCCACTCTCAGCCTCGCTCTTCTCTCCCACTCCGCTCTCAGCCTCGCCCTTTTCTCCCACTCCGCTCCCGGCCTCGCCCTTTACTCCCACTCCGCCTCGCCCTTTACTCCCACTCCGCTCCCGGCCTCGCCCTTTTCTCCCACTCTGCTCTCGGCCTCGCCCTTTTCTCCCAATCCACTCTCAGCCTCGCCTTTTTCTCCCACTCGGCTCTCGGCCTCACCCTTTTTTCCCACTCCGCTCCCGGCCTCGCCCTTTTCTCCCGCTCCACTCTCGGTCTCGCCCTTTTCTCCCGCTCCACTCTCGGCCTCGCCCTTTTCTCCTGCTCCACTCTTGGCCTCGTCCTTTTCTCCCGCTCCGCTCTTGGCCTCGCGCTTTTCTCCCGCTCCGCTCTCGGCCTCACGCTTTTCAAGAAGAGGTAAGGATTGTGGGACTATTGGTGAATAGGGAATGGGAGATCTGACTCTTCGATGAGGTGGTCTCTGAGAGTTCAGGCAGATAGGGAATCTCTTGGTGACTTAGTCTCCTCTTCTTCCTCCTGCTGCTCCTGAACCTGTTGCAGGTTTGCAAATGGTGGTAAGGGCTGGTCCCTCATAGAAACATAGAAGATAGGAGCAGGAGTAGGCCATTCGGCCCCTCGAGCCTGCTCCACCATTCAATGAGATCATGGCTGGTCATCCAAACTTAGTACCCTGTCCCTGCCTTCTCCCCATATCCCTTGATCCCTTTAGCCTTAAGAAATATATCGAACTCCTTCTTGAATATATTTACTGAATTGGCCTCAACTGCCTTTTGTGATAGAGAATTCCACAAGTTCACCACCCTCTGGGTGAAGAAATTCCTCCTCATCTCTGTCCTAAATGGCTTACCCCTTATCCTTAGACTGTGACCCCTGGTTCTGGACTCCCCTGCCATCGGGAACATCCTTCCTGCATCTAGTCTGCCTAGTCCTGTTAGAATTTTATAAGTTTCAATGAGACCCCCTCTCATTCTTCTAAACTCCAGCGAGTACAAGCCCAATAGACCCAATCTCTCCTCGTACGTCATTCCTGCCATCCCAGGTATCAGTCTGGTGAATCTTCGCTGCACTCCCTCCATGGCAAGAACATCCTTCCTCAGATAAGGCGACCAAAACTGCACACAATACTCAAGGTGTGGTCTCACCAAGGCCCTGTTCAACTGCAGCAAGACATCTTTGTTCCTGTACTCGAACCCTCTCGCTACAAAGGCCAACATACCATTTGCCTTCTTAACCGCCTGCTGCACCTGCATGCATACCTTCAGCGACTGGTGCACAAGGACACCCAGGTCTCGTTGCATTTCCCCTTCTCCCAATCAATTGCTGTTCAGATAATAATCTGCCTTCCTGTTTTTGCCACCAAAGTGGATAACCTCGCATTTATCCACATTACACTGCATCTGCCATGCATCTGCCCAATCACCCAACCTGTCCAAATCATACTGAAGTTTCTCGGCATCCTCCTCACAACACACACACACGCGCACCCAGCTTTGTGTCGTCTGCAAACTTGGAGATGTTACATCTAGTTCCCTCGCCTAGATCATTAATATATATTGTGAATAACTGGGGTCCTAGGACCGATCCCTGCGGTACCCCACTAGTCACTGCCTGCCACTCGGAAAAAGACCTGTTTATTCCAACTCTTTGCTTCCTGTCTGCCAACCAGTTCTCTATCCAAGTCAGTACCTTGCCCCCAATCCCATGTGCCTTAACTTTACACGCTAATCTCTTATGCGGGACCTTATCGAAAGCCTTCTGAAAGTCCAAATACACCACATCCACTGGTTCTCCCTTATCTATTCTACCAGTTACATCCTCAAAAAATTCCAGTAGATTAGTCAAGCACGATTTACCTTTTGTAAATCCATGTTGACTTTGTCTGATTCTGTCACTGTTTTCCAAGTGCTCTGCTATTACATCTTTTATAATGGACTCTAGCATTTTCCCCGCTACCGATGGCAGGCTTACCGGTCTATAATTCCCTGTTTTCTCTCTACCACCTTTTTTGAATAGTGGGGTAACATTAGCTACCCTCCAATCCATGGGAACTGTTCCAGAATCTATAGAATTTTGGAAGATGACCAGCAATGCATCTACTATTTCTAGGGCCACTTCCTTAAGTACCCTAGGATGTAGATTATCAGGCCCTGGGGATTTATCGGCCTTCAATCCCGTCAATTTCCCTAACACCATTTCCCTACAAATACTGATTTCATTCAGTTCCTCCCTCTCATTAGACCCTATGTTCCCCGACATCGCTGGGAGGTTATTTGTGTCCTCCTTTGTGAAGACAGAACTAAAGTATGTATTTAATTGGTTTGCCATTTCTTTGTTCCCCATTATAAATTCCCCTGATTCTGACTGCAAGGGACCTACGCTTGACATCACCAATCTTTTTCTCTTCACATATGTATAGAAACTTTAAAGTCAGTTTTTATGTTCCCTGCAAGCTTACTCTCATACTCTATTTTCCCCCTCTGTAGGGGGTGGCGCGTGCGCCCAGTCAGTTATGCCCCTGACTGCCTGTGAGCAGTTCGAATCGCTCCCACACCCCTGGGTTCTAGACACCGGACTTAGGTACAGGCGGCGATACAGAAAACTCGAGTAGACAAGTGGTTTGGTGTAAGAAAAAAACCAAGATTTTATTAAAACAGAAAGAAAACACAGTCTTATGAGAAATTACTGGTAGAAAAATTACAGGCATATAACGATAATTACACTTATACACGGAATGGGGAACACACGGCACATCGAGCGAAAAACAACTACTTTAACAATCCCCTTATCTTTATCCCACCCCCTGTACCTAACTAGATCAAGCAATGAGGGGCCAGGAATTCATGCTCACCAATCCAAGGCAAAGCCTGTTGTTTTAGCAATTGCGAGTTTTGAGGTTTGGGCTTCTGTCCTTTTAGGTACCCCGTTGCCACGTGGCCTCAGGGCGCGGTGCTGGAGCTGCTGCTGCGACACACCTTTCTTCTCCTCAGCTACCGTCGTCGTCTCGTCGTGATGGGTTCTCTTCTCCCTCGGGCGGTCATCGGCGGTAACGTTGCATCAGCGAGATGGTTGGCAGTCTTCACTGCTTAGATTTTCCTCCCCGTTCTTAGAACGGCAGCGTATTCGTTATGGCGTGGACACATGCGTTTAACGCCAGCTTATTTGTAGTGTTCAACTAGCCAACATGGTCTCACTGTCCTCAGATCTTTCTTCCCCAAGCGTCAGCTTATAACTCGGCGCTCGGTCTTAATTATTACGTCTTCTGCTGCCCTTCTCTGGTCTTTGTCAGGTCTACCTTACTCTTCATCTCGGTTCGTTTTGCCTCGTTTCCTCTGCCCTCTCTCGTGGCCCGGGTGTCCTGGGTGACTTTGGACTCGGGTCTCGTTCCCCTCCCCTGCGATTGGTATGGATGTCCTTCACTGCTGAAAACTCACTGCGGGCAGCAAGGAGAGAACCCGCCACGAGGCCAGGGCATGAGTACGGGCGGCGGCAGCCCAAGGCCCGACAAGAGGTCAAAGTCGAGAGCAGAGCAAGAGTCAAGAGAGCGGTTGCTTATAGAGGCCTACAATTATACCCCTTGCTTCAACTCCTATCTGCGCGCCAAATCAGGTCGGTTCATTGTTTTACTTTTGGCGGGCTATTTAACATGATTATACCAATCTAAGTTAACTGGTTTTAGATGGCCGTTTATCGCACCTGATGGCCTTAATGTCCGGATTGTATTGTCATTAATGCATTCTAATCGGCCTGTCCAGCCTTGATGGCTTCCATAAGCTGTTTCCAATTATTTATGCGGACAAACTAATGGCCTCATGCATAGGCCTAACTGGGTTTGATCTGTCTACGATCTGACGTAATGCATATTCAGTGTTTGCTTAACTGTCTGATTTTTCAAACACAAAAGTCCTTTTCACAGAAATGCATTTTAATTTTCGATTTTCCAAAGCTGCCTGCGCTGTTGCAGAGTCCAAGCTTTAAAATCTTACAGGCTTTTGGCCACGAGGTGTGGACGCCATCTTTTGGGTACCCTTTTTTTTTAAATGTCCATGGTGGGTCCCTTTTATTAATAACCTTGGGGCAATGTGGGAATTTTGTGAATCTTACACCTCTTAATTAATCCCTTTGTCCTCCTTTGTTGAATCCTAAATTGCTCCCAATCCTCAGGTTTACTGCTTTTTCTGGCCAATTTATATGTCCTCTCCGTGGATCTTATGCTATCCCTAATTTCCCTTGTTAGCCATGGTTGAGTCACCTTTTTTGTTTTATTTTTATGCCAAACAAGGATGAACAAATTCTGTAGTTCATCCATGCGATCTTTAAATATTTGCCATTGCTTATCCACCGTCAACCCTTTGAGTAACATTCCCCAATCAATTCAATTCAATTCAATTCAATTCAATTCAATTCAATTTTATTTGCCATATGTAACCAGTACTAGTGCAAGTACAATGGAATGCTTACTCCCCGTAGGGACACGTCAGCTATTCTTACAGCGCCGTGTTCAGAAAGTCTGTTCAATGGCTTCCAGTGGCAGTGGGAGCACGATGTCCCTCAGCCGCTCCGTCCTCCTCGTCACCGCGGCCTCCTCCTCACTGTTGCCGGCTCCACATGTGGTGGCCTGCTTCTCCCGCTCAGGATCCGACTTCTGGCCGCCATGCCTGGCTCCCCTCGTCCCAGTCGGACTGTGAACTTCCTGCTATGGAGCTGCCGGCCGACGTGCTGCAGCGGGTCGTCGTGGTTGCTGCTGCTGCTCGTTGAGCTGCGCTGCCTCCGCCCGACTCGCCGAACACATTGTCGGGATGTGAATGCTCCAGTCGCCGCGGCCTCCTCCTCACCGTCGCCGGCTCCACAGTCCGACGGCCCAGGGCCTGCTTCTCCCGCTCACGGTCCGGCCTCTGGCCGCCATGCTCAGCTCCCCTCCTCCCTGTCGGAATGCCTTCCCGCCGAGGAGCTGCCGGCCGACGTGCTCCAGCGGGTCATCATGGCTGCTGCTGCTGCTCACCGCACTGCGCTGCCTCCGCCCAACTTGCCGAACACTTCACTCCGGTTGCGGGAGCGAGCGGCGAGAGCGGGCCACCCGAAGCAGGGAGAGCACGCTGGCACCGGACTGTCTCGGCCGCCATCTTGATTGTCAATCCTCCCCAACTCGCACCTCATACCATCGTAGTTTCCTTTATTTAAATTCAGGACCCTAGTCTCTGAGTCAACTACTTCACTCTCCATCTTGATGAAGAATTCTATCATATTATGATCGCTCTGCCCCAAGGGACCTCGCACAACAAGATTGCTAATTTTTCCTTTCTCATTACATAATACCCAGTCTAAGATGGCCTGATCTCTAGTTGGTTCCTCGACATATTGGTCCAGGAAACTATCCCGTATACACTCCAGGAATTCCTCCTCCACAGTATTGTTACTAATTTGGTTAGCCCAATCTATATGTAGATTAAAGTCACCCATGATAACTGCTGTGCCCTTATTGCACGCGTCTCTAATTTCCCGTTTAATGCCATCCCCAACCTCCGCATTACTGTTTGGGGGTCTGTACACAAATCCCACTAACGTTTTCTGTCCCTTGGTATTTCTCAGCTCTACCCATACAGATTCCACATAATCAGAGCTAATATCCTTCCTTACAATCTTTAACCAGCAATGCTACCCCACCTCCTTTTCCTTTTTGCCTGTCTTTCCTGAATGTTGAATACCCCTGGATGTTGAATTCCCAGCCTTGGTCACCCTGGAGCCATGTTTCCGTAATCCCAATCATATCATATCCGTTTACATCTATTTGCACAGCTAATTCATCCACCTTATTACGAATGCTCCTCGCATTAAGACACAAAGCATTTAGGCTTGTTTTTTTAACACTCTTAGACCTTTTAGAATTATTATTTATTGTGGCCATGTTTGATTTAAAACCTTGATTTCTCTGACTGCCACTTTTGCTTTTCTCCTTCCTGTCTTTTGCTTCTATCCTTGCTTCCCTTTCCTCTGTCTCCCTGCACAGGTTCCCAACCCCCTGCCATTTTAGTTTAAACCCTCCCCCACAGCACTAGCAAACATTCCCCCTAGGACATCGGTCCCGGTCCTGCCCAGGTGCAAACCGTCCAGTTTGTGCTGGTCCCACCTCCCCCAGAACCGGTTCCAATGTCCCAGGAATTTGAATCCCTCCCCCTTGCACCATTCGTCTAGCCACGTATTCATCTGAAATATCCTTCTATTTCTACTCTGACTAGCACGTGGCACTGGTAGCAATCCTGAGATTACTACCTTTGAGGTCCTATTTTTAATTTACCTCCTAACTCCCTATATTCAGCTTTTAGGACCTCATCCCGTTTTTTACCTATATCGTTGGTACCTATATGCACCACGACAACTGGCTGTTCACCCTCCCCTTCCAAAATGCTCTGCAGCCGCTCTGAGACATCCTTGACCCTTGCACCAGGGAGGCAACATACCATCCTGGAGTCTCATTTGCGGCCGCAGAAACGCCTATCTATTCCCCTTACAATAGAATCCCCTATTACGATAGCTCTCCCACTCTTTTTCCTCCCGTCCTGTGCAGCAGAACCACCCATGGAGCCAGGAAGTTGGCTGCTGCTGTCTTCCCCCGATAAGCCACCTCCCTCAACAATATCCAAAGCAGCAAAGTTGTGTATCATGAGGCAGGTGACCACATATTTGGATACCCCCTCAGCAGTGCACTGCAAGGCTCCTGAATGGTCCAGTCAATGGAAGAATTGTTTGAGGACGCGGATTGCCCGATGATTTTCCTTGTTGGCTCTCATTGTACTCCTGCTGTGCAGGTGTGCACGGGGGTGTAACTCTTGTCATCCAATCGCCAGCCTGTAACCTGGTGGACTGGTTAGAATAAAAGCAGCATGGAGGACTGACGCTAAATGATATTGTGATTGAAAATCAGGAAATGGCAGGCTCACTAAAGACAGAAAATGCTGGAAATACTCAACAGGTCAGGCAGCATCTGAGAGAGAAACAGAGTTAATGTTTCAGGCCGATGACCTTTCATCAGTACTGGAAAAGGTTAGAGATGTAACAGATTTTAAGCAAGTACAGAGGTAAAGGGGTAAAAGGGGGGAAGGGAGGAAAGAACAAAAGGGAAGGTCTATGATAGGATGGAAGGCAGGAGAGATTAAATGACAAAAGGGATGATGGTGCGAGGCAAAAGGGGTGATAATGGGACAAGAAAAGAAACAAAAGATGGGTCTAGAAATTACAACTGCAGAATCATTACGAGAAACTGCTGTTCAAAAAAATGTGAGTGGAGGTTATGATCTGAAATTGTTGAACTCGATGTATAGTGCCTAATCGAAAGATGAGGTGCTTTTCCTTGAACTTCTGTTGAACTTCATTAGAACAGTGTAGGAGGCCGAAGACAGAGTGGGAGTGGAGCAGAGAAATAACATGACGAGCGACTGGAAGCTCGGGGTCACGCTTGCGGACTGAACAGAGGTGTTCTACAAAGTGATCACAAAATCTGCGTTTGGTCTCCCCAATGTAGAGGAGACTGCATCGTGAGCAACGAATCTCGTATACGAAATTACAAGAAGTACAAGTAAATTGCTGCTTCACCTGGAAGGAGTGTTTGGGACCCTGGATAGTGGGAAGGGAGGAGGTAAAAGGGCAGGTGTTGCATCTTCTGTGCTTGCACGGGAAGGTACCAGGGGAAGGGGTGTTGGGGGTGATTGAGGAGTGGACCAGGATGTCGTGGAGGGAATGGTCCTTTCAGAATGCTAAAAGGGAAGGGAAGGGGTAGATGTGTTTAGTGGTGGGATCATGCTGGAGGTGTCAGAAATGGCAGAGGATGATCTGTTGAATGTGAAGGCTGGTGGGGTGAAAAGTGAGGACAAGGGGTACCCTAGCGTGGTTCTGGGAGGGAGCGGAAGGGGTGAGAACAGAAGTGCGGCAAATAGGGCGAACATGGTCGAGGGGCCTGTCAATCATGGTGGAGGGAAATCCTTGGTTGAGGAAAAATGGAAAGCACTGGTGTGGAAGGTGGCATCATCAGAACAGATGCAACAGAGATGGAGAAACTGGGAGAATGGAATAGAGTACTTACAGGAAGTGGGGTGGGAGGAAATGTAGTCAAGATAGCTGTGGAGTCAGTGAGCTTACAGTAGATATTGGTTGGCAGCTTATCCCCAGAGCTGGAGATAAAGAACTTGAAGAACGGAAGGGAAGAGTCAGAGATGGACCATGTGAAGGCAGAGGAGGGGTGGAAATTGGAAGCAAAGTTGATAGATTTTTGTTAGGCACGGGTATTAAGGGTTATGCAACCAAGGCAGGTAGATGGAGCTTAGAAACATATTCGCCATGAGCTAAATGAATGGCGGAAAATGCTCGAAGGGCTTAATAGCCTATTCCTGTTCTTATGTTCCTAATTTCCTCCCTCATCTCCCTCAGAATTCTAGGATGTATCCCATTGAGTCTTGGGGTTTTGTCTTCCTTTGGCTTAACTAACTTATCTAAATATTTTCCTTTTACCAACTCCATGTTTGAATCCCTCCAATCAGGTTTCCGCCCCACCACAGTACTGAACTGTGACAAAGGTAAACTATCCTTTTAACATGACAAGCGACAGGATGTACTAGAAAGGCTGGGTATGCTTAGAGTGTACAAGTCGCCTGGTCCAGATGGCTTGCATCCCAGGTTGCTAAGGGAATTGGGAAGGAGATAGCAGAAGGGCGTGCCATAATTTTCCAATCTTCCCTAGACGCGGGGGAGGTGACTGAGGATTGGAAAGTGGCAAATGTGACACCATTGTTCAAGAAAGGATGTAAGGACAATCCTAGTAACTACAGGCCAGTCAGTTTAACGTCAGTGGTGGGTAAAGTTTTAGAAACGATAATCAAGGAAAAAATTAACGGGCACTTGGAGAGGTTTAAGCTAATTAAGGAAAGCCAACATGGATTTGTAAAAGGCAGATCGCAGAGCATTGGACCTGTGAGGGAGCAGTGACCGGCGGCAGTTTAAAAGCGGCGGCTGATTCAGCGAGGCGAGGCCCGACCAGAGCATCGGACCTGTGAGGGAGCAGTGACCGGCGGCAGTTTAAAAGCGGCGGCTGATTCAGCGAGGCGAGGCCCGACCAGAGCATCGGACCTGTGAGGGAGCAGTGACCGGCGGCAGTTTAAAAGCGGCGGCTGATTCAGCGAGGCGAGGCCCGACCAGAGCATCGGACCTGTGAGGGAGCAGTGACCGGCGGCAGTTTAAAAGCGGCGGCTGATTCAGCGAGGCGAGGCCCGACCAGAGCATCGGACCTGTGAGGGAGCAGTGACCGGCGGCAGTTTAAAAGCGGCGGCTGATTCAGCGAGGCGAGGCCCGACCAGAGCATCGCACCTGTGAGGGAGCACTGACCGGCGGCAGTTTAAAAGCGGCGGCTGACTCAGCGAGGCGAGGCCCGACCAGAGCATCGGACCTGTGAGGGAGCAGTGACCGGCGGCAGTTTAAAAGCAGCGGCAGTTGCGAGGTGAGGCATACCAATTCAACAGCAGGGGAGAGAGGTAAAAAGTAATCCAAGTGTGACGTCACCAGGAAGCAGTTAAGTGATTGGTTGGTGAGTATTTCTTTCTCCTTTTCATTACAAGCTTAAATTCTGTGGTTTATATTTTCTTGGGTCTCTGTGGTGTAGTGGGGACAGTTGGTAAATAAGCGCCCTAGAGTATATCTTTAACTGGTGGTATTGAATTAATTTAAATTAATTAAAGGGGTAAGTCATGCCAGGAGAGCCCAGCCCCGTGTTATGCTCCTCTTGCTCTATGTGGGAATTCAGGGACGCTGCCAGTGTCCCTGACGACCACGTGTGCCAGAAATGCATCCAGGTGCAGCTAATAACGGGCCGTATTGAGGCGCTGGAGCTGCGGATGGATGGGTTGTGGAGCATTCACGATGCTGAGAGGGTCGTGGATTACACGTTTGATGAGTTGGTCATGCCGCAGGGTAGGGCTGCACAGGCAGAAGGGAAATGGGTGACCACCAGGCAGAGCAATAGAAGCAGGCAGGTAGTGCAGGGGACCCCTGTGGCCATCCCCCTTTCAAACAGGTATAACAATTTGGATACTGTTGAGGGGGATGACTCACCAGGGGAAGGCAGCAGCAGCCAACTTCCTGGCACCAGGGGTGCTTCTGCTGCTCAGGAAGGGAGGAAAAAGAGTGGGAGAGCAATAGTGGTAGGGGATTCTATCATAAGGGGAACAGATAGGCGTTTCTGTGGCCGTAGACGTGACTCCACGATGGTTTGTTGCCTCCCTGGTGCCAGGGTCAAGGATGTCACTGAACGGCTGCAGGGCATTCTGAAGGGGGAGGGTGAACAGGCAGAGGTCGTGGTTCACATTGGGACCAACGACATAGGTAAGAAGAGGGATGAGGTCCTGCAGCATGAATTTAGGGAGCTAGGTAGCAGATTAAAGAGCAGGACCTCAAAGGTTGTAATCTCTGGATTACTCCCGGTGCCACGTGCTGGTGAGTATAGGAATAGGAGGACAGAGCAGATGAATGCGTGGCTAAAGAGTTGGTGCAGGAGGGAGGGCTTTAGTTTCCTGGATCACTGGGCCTGCTTCTGGGGAAGGTGGGACTTGTACAAGTCAGACGGGTTGCACCTGAACCAGAGCGGGACAAATATCCTTGCGGGGAGGTTTGCTAGCACTGTTCGGGGGGGGTTTAAACTAAAATGGCAGGGGGTTGGGAACCTGAGCAGGGAGACAGAGGAAAGGAAAACAGGGATAAAAGCAAAAGATAGGAAGGAGAAAAACAAAAGTGGCAGTCAGAGAAATCAACGGTTTAAATCAAACGTGGCCACAGTAAATAATAATTCTAATAGGTCTAAGAGCATTAAAAAAACAAGCCTGAAGGCTTTGTGTCTTAATGCGAGGAGCATTTGTAATAAGGTGGATGAATTGGCTGCACAAATAGAGGTAAATGATTATGATTTGGTTGGGATTACGGAAACGTGGCTCAAGGATGGCCAAGACTGGGAACTCAACATCCAGGGGTATTCGATATTCAGGAAAGATAGGCAAAAAGGAAAGGGAGGTGGGGTAGCATTACTGGTTAAAGAAGGGATTAATACAATTGTAATGAAGGATATTAGCTCTGATGATGTGGAATCTGTATGGGTAGAATTGAGAAATACTAAGGGGACAAAAACATTAGTGGGAGTGGTATATAGACCTCCAAACAGTAAGGCGGAGGTTGGGGATGGCATTAAAAGGGAAATTAAAGAAGCATGCAATAAGGGCACAGCAGTCATCATGGGTGACTTTAATCTATATATAGATTGGGCCAACCAAATTAGTAACAATACTGTGGAGGAGGAATTCCTGGAGTGTTTACGGGATGGTTTCCTGGACCAATATGTCGAGGAACCAACCAGAGATCAGGCCATCTTAGACTGGGTATTATGTAACGAGAAAGGATTAATTAGCAATCTTGTTGTACGAGGCCCCTTGGGTCGGAGCGATCATAATATGATCGAATTCTTCATTAAGATGGAGAATGAAATAGTTGACTCAGAGACAAGGGTCCTCAATTTAAATAAAGGAAACTACAATTGTCTGAGGAGCGAGTTGGGTAGGATTGATTGGGGAATGGCACTCAAAGGGTTGATGGTGGATAGGCAATGGCAAACATTCAAAGATCGAATGGATGAGCTACAGAAATTGCTCATCCCAGTTTGGCATAAAAATAAAACAAAAAAGGTGACTCAACCGTGGCTAACAAGGGAAATTAGGGATAGCATAAGATCCAAGGAGAGGACATATAAATTGGCTAGAAAAAGCAATAATCCTGAGGATTGGGAGCAGTTTAGGAGTCAACAAAGGAGGACAAATGGATTAAATAAGAAAGAGACAATAGAATATGAGAGTAAGCTTGCAGGGAACATAAAAACTGACTGGAAAAGCTTTTATAGATATGTGAAGAGAAAAAGATTGGTGAAGTCAAGCGTAGGTCCCTTACAGTCAGAATCAGGGGAATTTATAATGGGAAACAAGGAAATGGCAGACCAACTAAATACATACTTTGGTTCTGTCTTCACAAAGGAGGACACAAATAACCTCCCAGAGATGCCGGGGAACATAGGGTCTGATGAAAGGGAGGAACTGAAAGAAATCAGTATTTGTAGGGAAATGGTGTTAGGAAAATTGATGGGACTGAAGGCCGATAAATCCCCAGGGCCTGATGGTCTACATCCCAGGGTACTTAAGGAAGTGGCCCTAGAGATAGTAGATGCATTGCTGGTCATCTTCCAGAACTCGATAGACTCTGGAACGGTACCCATGGATTGGAGGGTAGCTAATGTTACCCCACTATTCAAAAAGGGTGGTAGAGAAAAACCGGGAATTATAGACCGGTAAGCCTGACATCAGTAGTGGGGAAAATGCTAGAGTCTATTATAAAAGATGTAATAGCAGAGCACTTGGAAAGCAGTGACAGGATCGGACAAAGTCAACATGGATTTACAAAAGGTAAATCATGCTTGACTAATCTACTGGAATTTTTTGAGGATGTAACTGGTAAAATAGACAAGGGAGAACCAGTGGATGTGGTGTATTTGGACTTTCAGAAGGCTTTCGATAAGGTCCCACCTAAGAGATTAGCGTGCAAAATTAAGGCACATGGGATTGGGGGCAAGGTATTGACTTGGATAGAGAACTGGTTGGCGGACAGAAAGCAAAGAGTTGGAATAAACGGGTCGTTTTCCGAGAGGCAGGCAGTGACTAGTGGGGTACCACAAGGATCGGTCCTAGGACCACAGCTGTTCACAATATATATTAATGATCTGGATGAGGGAATTGGATGTAATATCTCCAAATTTGCAGACGACACAAAGCTGGGTGGGAGGGTAAGCTGTGAGGAGGATGTTGTGAAACTCCAGTACGATTTGGACAGGTTGGGTGATTGGGCAGAAACATGGCAAATGCACTATAATGTGAATAAATGTGAGGTTATCCACTTTGGTGGCAAAAACGGGAAGGCAGATTATTATTTGAATGGCAATAGATTGGGAGAAGGGGAAGTGCAAAGAGACCTGGGTGTT
The DNA here is from genome assembly GCF_052327205.1 of Somniosus microcephalus. Lineage (NCBI taxonomy): Eukaryota > Metazoa > Chordata > Chondrichthyes > Squaliformes > Somniosidae > Somniosus > Somniosus microcephalus. Next base: position 116,010,751 of record NC_140989.1, read on the forward strand.
ATTGTGCACCAGTCGCTGAAGGTAAGCATGCAGGTGCAGCAGGCGGTTAAGAAGGCAAATGGCATGTTGGCCTTCGTAGCAAGAGGGTTCGAGTACAGGAACAAGGATGTCTTGCTACAGTTGTACAGGGCCTTGGTGAGACCGCACCTTGAGTATTGTGTGCAGTTTTGGTCACCTTACCTGAGGAAGGACGTTCTTGCCATGGAGGGAGTGCAGCGAAGATTCACCAGGCTGATACCTGGGATGGCAGGAATGACGTATGAGGAGAGATTGTGTCGATTGGGCTTATACTCACTGGAGTTTCGAAGATTGAGAGGGGATCTCATCGAAACCTATCAAATTCTGTCAGGTCTGGACAGACTAGATGCAGGAAGGATGTTTCTGATGGCCGGGGAGTCCAGAACCAGGGGTCATAGTCTAAGGATAAGGGGTAAGCCATTTAGGACTGAAATGAGGAGGAATTTCTTCACCCAGAGAGTGGTGAACCTATGGAATTGTCTGCCACAGAGGGCAGTGGAGGCCAGTTCATTAAATATATTCAAGAAAGAGTTGGATATATTTCTTGAGGCTAAAGGGATCAAGGGATATGGGGAGAAGGCAGGGACAGGGTACTGAATTTGGATGATCAGCCATGATCTCATTGAATGGCGGAGCAGGCTCGAAGGGCCGAATGGCCTACTCCTGCTCCTATCTTCTATGTTTCTATGTAATCTAATTGAATTTTTTGACGAAGTAACGGAGGATCGATGAAGGGAATGTAATGGATGTTGTCGACATGGATTTTAGGAAGGCGTTTGACAAAGTACCACATAGAAGGCTGGTTAACAAAATTGAGGTGCATGGAATAGGTGGGTCAGTGGCAGCTTGGATAAGGAATTGGCCTAAGGACAGAAAACAGCGAGTTGTGGTAAATGGCTGTTTTTCAGACTGAAGGATGGTAGACAGTGGTGTTCCCCAAGTGTCAGTGCTGGGGCCACTGCTTTTTTTGATATATTTATATATATAAATGACCTGGATATTGGAATACAGGGTAGAATTTCTAAATCTGTCAATGAGACCAAACTTGGGGTTAGGCAAACAATGAGGATGATACCAATCGACTGCAGCAGGACATAGAAAGGCTAGCAGAATGGGCAGACAAGTGGCAGATGGAATTTGATACGGAGAAGTGTGAGGTGATGCATTTTGGCAGAAGGAACAAGGAGAGGCAATATACACTTAATGGCACAGTTTCAAAGAGTCTGCAGGGACAGAGGGACCTGAGAGTTAATGTGCATAGGTCCCTGAAGGTGGCGGGACATATTGAAAGAATGCTTAGCAAAGTATATGGGATCTTGGGCTTCATAAATAGAGGTATTGAGTATAAAAGTAGAGAAGTTATGCTGAACACTTATAAAGCGCTGGTTAGGCCACAACTGGAGTATTGCGTCCAATTCTGGTCATCACACTTTAGGAAGGATGTGAAGGCACTTGAGAGGGTGCAGAGGAGATTTACCAGAATGGTTCCGGGGATGGGGGACCTTAGCTACAAGGACAGGTTGGAGAAGCTGGATTTGTTTTCATTAGAGCAAAGGAGGTTGAGGGGTGATTTGATAGAGGTGTACAAGATTTTGACGGGTTTGGATAGGGTAGACGGGAAAAGGCTGTTTCCACTAGTTGATGGTACAAGGACTAGGGGACACAGATTTAAGGTTTTGGGCAAGAGATACAGGGGGGATGAGAGGAAAAACTTTTTTACACAGCGAGTGGTGAGGACCTGGAACTCGCTGTCGACGGAAGTGGTGGAAGCGGAGACTCTCAATGTTTTCAAGGGGAGACTGGATAGGCACTTGAGGGAAATAAACTTGCAGGGCTACGGGGTAGAGCGGGGTAATGGGACTGACTGGATTGCTCGACAGAGAGCCGGCGCGGACTCGATGGGCCGAATGGCCTCCTTCTGTGCCGTTATGACTCTATCCCTCCTTGTCCTTCTCGACCTGTCTGCAGCCTTTGACACAGTTAATCACAACATCCTCCTCCAACTTCTCTCCTCTGTCGTCCACCTGGGTGGGACAGCCCTCGCTGGATCCATTCTTATCTATCGAGTTGTAGCCAAAGAATCACTTTTTTTATTCAGTCATGGGATGTGGGCTTCGTTGGCAAGGCCAGCATTTATTGCCCATCCTAATTGTCCTTGATAAGGTGGTGGTGAGCTGCCTTCTTGAACTGCTGCAGTCCGTGTGTTGAAGGTACTCCCACAGTGCTGTCAGGGAGGGAGTTCCAGGATTTTGACTCCGCGCAGATGAAGGAACGGCAATATATTTCCAAGACAGGAAGTTGTGTGACTTGGAGGGGAACTTGCAGGTGGTGGTGTTCTCATGCGCCTGCTGCCCTTGTCCTTCTAGGTGGAAGAGGTCCCGGGTTTGGGAGGTGCTACCGAAGAAGCCTTGGCGAGTTGCTGCAGTGCATCTTGTAGATAGTGCACACTGCAGCCACGATACGCCGATGGTGGAGGGAGTGAATGTTTAAGTTGGTGGATGGGGTGCCAATCAAGCGGGCTCCTTTGTCCTGGATGGTGGAGCTTCTTGAGTGTTGTTGGAGTTGCACTCATCCAGGCAAGTCACACTCCTGACTTGTGTCTTGTAGTTGGTGGAAAGACTTTGGGGAGTTGGGAGGTGAGTCACTCGCCACAGAATACCCAGCCTCTGACCTGCTCTTGTAGCCATAGTATTTATGTGGCTGTTCCAGTTAAGTTTCTGGTCAATGGTGACCCCCCGAATCTTGATGGTGGGGGATTCAGCGATGGTAATCCCATTGAATGTCAAGGGGAGGTGGCTAGACTCCCTCTTGTTGGAGATGGTCATTGCCTGGCGCTTGTGTGGCGTGAATGTTACTTGCTACATATGAGCCCAAGCCTGAATGTTGTCCAGGTTTTGCTGAACTGTGCATTGGTGAGCAGGTTATTATTGAGTAAGTGCCGCTTAATGGCACTGGCGACAACACCTTCCATCACTTTGATGATGATTGAGAGTAGGCTGATGGGGTTGTAATTGGCTTGATTGGATTTGTCCTGCTTTTTGTGGACAGGACATACCCGGGTAATTTTGCACTTTGTTGGGTAGATGCCAGTGTTGTAGCTGTACTGGAACGGCTTGGCTAGAGGTGCGGCTAGTTCTGGAGCAAAATTCTTCAGCACGATAGCCGGGATGTTGTCGGGGCTCATAGCCTTTGCTGTATCCAGTGTGCTCAGCTGTTTCTTGATATCACTTGGAGTGAATCGAATTGGCTGAAGACTCTAGCTTCTGTGATGGTGGGGATCTCAGGAGGAGGCCGATATGGATCATCCATTCGGCACTTTTGATTGAAGATGGTTGCAAACGCAAACCTACAATGACTTCTCTTCCCCCTCCTGCAGCTTTGCCTCTGGAGTTCCCCAAGGATCTATCCTTGGTCCCCTCCTATTCCTCAACTACATGCTGTCCCTCGGTGACATCATCTGAAAACACAACTTCAGGTTCCACATGTACGCTGCTGACCACCAACTGTCTTGACCCCCCACTCTTTCTGATTTGTCAGACTGCTTGTCCGACATCTGGATGATCGGAAATTTTCTCAACTAAATATTGGGAAGACTGAAGCCATTGTCTTCGATCCCTACCACAAACTCTGTTCCCTAGCCATCGACTCCATCCCTCTCCCTGGCAACTGCCTTAGGCTGAGCCAGGCAGTTTGTGACCTTGGTGTTGTATTTGACTTTGAAATGATCTTCCAACCATATTTACGCTCCATCACAAAGACGGGCTTCTTCCACCTCCAGAATATCGCCCGACTCCCCCCCTGCCTCAGCTCATCGGTTGCTGAAACCCTCATCCATGCCTTTGTTACCTCTAGGCTTGACTATTCCAATACTCTCTTGGCCGGCCTTCCATCTTCCACCCTACATAAACTTGAGCTCATCCAAAACTCTCCTACATTGGCTTCCAGTCCGGCAATGGCGCAATTTAAAAATTATTTTCCTTGTTTTCAAATCCCTCCTATCCCTGTAACCTCCTCTAGCCCTTCAGCCCTCCGAGATCTCTGTACTCCTCCAATTCTGGCCTCTTGCACATCCCCAATTTTAATCGTTCCACCATTGGCGGCTGTGCCTTCAGCTGCCGAGGCCCTAAGCTCTGGAATTCCCTCCCTAAATTTCTCCGTCTCTCTGCCACTCTCTCCTCCTTTAAGACACTCCTTAAAACCTACCTTTTTGCCCAAGCTTTTGTCATCTGTCCTGATATCTCCTTACGTGGCTCAGTTTCAAATATTGTTTGCTAACAAGCGCCTTGGGACATTTTCCTATGTTAAAGGCGTTATATAAATGCAAGTTACTGTTGTTGTTTTATCAGTCATCTTGCTCTCAACCACATCAGGATTCACTACTTCTCCAATATCCTCTTCAATAAATACCAATGTCTTTAATAAATTTAATAAATGTACTTATTAAATGCCTCCAATGTTTTTGATCATCAGCTACACATTGCTAATCGTCACATTGGTCCCACCTCTCTTTTAACAATTCTCTTTTTACTGATATACTTATAAAATATTTTACTGTCTCCTTTTGAATTTTTTTGAAAAAATCCTAATGCTCCCTCTTAACTTTCTTTATCCCACTCTTAACCTCTTTTTGTATCTTCTCACATTCTCCTTTAGTTTTTCATTAATATTATTTATTTAGTCCTCAAAGGCCCTTTTCCTCAATTTTAATTGGTTATCTGTAAGTTTGCAATCTTTTTTTAAAAGTCCTGTGTGCCAATTATTCCTTACGCCTCACCTCAGTTAGCTCATTCCTCATTTTCCTAAACTCTATCCTAATCCAATCTGGTGTTGTAACTTTTGTACTGTTTCCCTTTCTAGTTGGTTTTTAAACGCAATCATGTTGTGGTCATTACTCCCAAGGTGCCCACGCCAAATTGAGCTCATCTACCTTATATATTTCATTACCCATAATCAGATTCCATTCCCTTTACTCCATTTCCTCTTCTGTCCCAATCGATAAGTGGATAATTAAACTTCCCAGAACAATAATTTTGTTATTCTCTCTCATCTCTAATCTGACTTCAGATTTGCTCTTCCATTTCCTGCCCACTATTTGGAGGTTAGTGATACACCTCTACTAATGCAACAATCTCTTTGTTATCTTTGAGCACCAACCATATTGAGAATTTTAATCCTCAAGAATGGGTGGGTTGGGGATGGGTGGGTAGTTAAAATAAGTTTAGATTATGACCGCAACCCAGCTCGAACTCCAAATTCCAGGTTTAACAGATGCGTGTTTGGATGCCTGCGACTAACCTACTTACAGTAATTAGTGAAGGTGGGCAGGTACTTATTGCAGCAATTAATGTCCTTAGGAGACGTTAATGAGGTCTTTTTGAATTGAATTTGAATTACCTTTAAATTTAACGGCTCCATCATGTGTTTCCTAGGGCTTGGGAAACTCAGCAGCTGAAGGGAGGTGTGAAGTGCCGGATCCATTAGGTAATGAAGTGATTATTTGCACGAACGTGGGGGAAGAGCCTAAACACTGTACCACCTCCACCGGAGCCGTGCATGAGTTTCCAACTGTTCATGCTCTCAACCACATATCCGTGGAGAAGGTCAGGAGATTGGAGTGGGGAGAACGGGAAACAGAGTGAGGGGCAAGAGGAGAGGAGGAAAGGAGAGGGGGTACCAACGACATAGATAGGACAAGGGGACCAGCATCGGACCTAGGAGTGAGCAGCGAGGTCAGGAGGAGGAGCTATAACCGGCATAAAAACCAGCGGCAGCGACCAGAGGCCCGAGACCAGCATCGGACCTAGGAGTGAGCAGCGAGGTCAGGAGGAGGAGCTATAACCGGCATAAAAACCAGCGGCAGCGACCAGAGGCCCGAGACCAGCATCGGACCTAGGAGTGAGCAGCGAGGTCAGGAGGAGGAGCTATAACCGGCATAAAAACCAGCGGCAGCAACCAGAGGCCCGAGACCAGCATCGGACCTAGGAGTGAGCAGCGAGGTCAGGAGGAGGAGCTATAACCGGCATAAAAACCAGCGGCAGCGACCAGAGGCCCGAGACCAGCATCGGACCTAGGAGTGAGCAGCGAGGTCAGGAGGAGGAGCTATAACCGGCATAAAAACCAGCGGCAGCGACCAGAGGCCCGAGACCAGCATCGGACCTAGGAGTGAGCAGCGAGGTCAGGAGGAGGAGCTATAACCGGCATAAAAACCAGCGGCAGCGACCAGAGGCCCGAGACCAGCATCGGACCTAGGAGTGAGCAGCGAGGTCAGGAGGAGGAGCTATAACCGGCATAAAAACCAGCGGCAGCGACCAGAGGCCCGAGACCAGCATCGGACCTAGGAGTGAGCAGCGAGGTCAGGAGGAGGAGCTATAACCGGCATAAAAACCAGCGGCAGCGACCAGAGGCATACCAAATCAACAGCAGAGGAGAGAGGTAAAAAATAATCCAACAGTGACGTCACCAGGAAGCAGGTAGGTGATTGGTTGGATTGGTTGGTGAGTATTTCTTCTTTTTATTACAAGCTTAAATTCGGCGGTTTTTTTCTAGGGTCTGTGCTGTAAGGGAGACAGTTGGTTAACCATTAAACTGGTGTAATTTAGAGGGATTGATTTAATCTAATTAAATAAAATTTTTTATAATTAATTACATAGAATGGAGCAGATGATGTGTTACTGTTGCGAGATGTGGGAGCCGGTAGACCCCATTGAGGCTAACGGTGATTACATCTGTGACAAGTGTCTGCTGCTACAGGATCTCCAGCTCCGTGTTGATGAGCTGGAGTCTGAGCTTCAGATACTGCGACACATCAGGGAGGGGGAGAAGTACCTGGACTCTGTGTTTCAGGAGGTGGTCACACCTATGAAGTTAATTAATTCAGATGTAGCCCATGGTCAGGGACTGGACGGTGTGACCATGAGTGAGGCAGGTACGGGGATCCAGAAGGTAGTGTTGGAGGAGCCACAGCCCTTGCTCTTGTCCAACAGGTTCGAGCTTCTTACTCCCTGTGGAGACGGAAGCAGGGGCTGCAGGGAGGATGAGCAACCTGGCCACAGCACCGTGGAGAGGGGGGCCATTCAAGAGGGGGGAGTAAATAGAAATGTTGTAGTGGTAGGGGATAGTATTATTAGGGGGATAGATAGAGTTCTCTGCAGCCAAGAGCGAGAGTCCCGTAGGCTGTGTTGCCTACCCGGTGCCAGGGTTAAGGACATCTCCTCTGGGCTGGACAGAAACTTGGAGTGGGAGGGGGAGGATCCAGTTGTCGTGGTCCATGTTGGTACCAACGACATAGATAGGACAAGGAAGGAGGTTCTGCTGAGGGAGTTTGAGCAGCTAGGGGCCAAATTAAAAAGCAGAACCACAAGGGTAATAATCTCTGGATTATTACCTGAGCCACGAGCGAATTTGGCTAGGACAAATAAAATAAGAGAGTTAAATGCGTGGCTCAAAGACTGGTGTGGGAGAAATGGGTTTTGCTTCCTGGGACACTGGCACCAGTACTGGGACAGGAGGGAGCTGTTCCATTGGGACGGGCTTCACTTGGCCAGTGCTGGGACTAGAGTCCTAGCGGATCATATAACTAGGGCTGTAGAGAGGGCTTTAAACTAACTAGTGGGGGGGAGGTTCCCAGAGAGCAAATAATACAAATGACAACAGAGAAGGTCATAGACTTAGGTAGCAGTGGGGAAATTAAAAACCAGAGCGTGTCAGGAAGGGGTAGAAGGTGTGGAGTAAAAGGTAAAGTAATAAAAAGGGCAATAGCAGGAACTAAGTGTCACAAAACATATTTGAAAGTTCTCTATCTGAATGCACGTAGCATTCGTAACAAAATAGACGAGTTAAAGGCACAAATAGCTACATATGGGTATGATCTTGTGGCCATTACAGAAACATGGCTGCAGGGTGACAATGCCTGGGAATTAAACATACCAGGTTATTTAACAATCAGGAAGGACAGGCAGGAAGGAAGGGGAGGTGGGGTGGCTATGTTAATAAAGGAAGGAATCACTGTAATACAGAGAAATGATATTGGGTCAAAGGATCAGGATAATGAAACAGTTTGGGTGGAGATAAGGAATAATAAGGGGAAAAAAACACTAGTGGGTGTAGTATATAGGCCTCCGAACAGTCGCAACTCGGTTGGACGGAGTATCAATCAGGAAATAGTTGAGGCTTGTAATAAGGGAACATCTATAATTATGGGGGATTTTAACTATCATATAAATTGGACGAATCAAATTGGGCAGGGCTGCCTTGAGGATGAGTTCATTGAGTGTATTAGGGATGGGTTTCTTGAGCAGTATGTAACTGAACCAACCAGGGGGCAAGCAACCTTAGATCTGGTCCTGTGTAACGAGACAGGATTAATTAAAAATGTCCTAGTAAAGGATCCCCTTGGAATGAGTGACCATAACATGGTTGAATTCCATACTCAGTTAGAGGGTGAGGAGGCTGTATCTCAAACAAGCGTGCTAAGCTTGAATAAAGGAGACTATGAAGGTATGAGAGCGGAATTGAGTAAAGTGGATTGGGAAAATAGGTTAAAGGATAAGACGATACATGATCAGTGGTGTACATTTAAGGAGTTATTTTACAAATTCCAAAAAAAGTATATTCCACTGAGAAAAAAAGGGTGTAAAAGAAAAGACAGCCATCCGTGGCTAAGTAAAGAAATTAAGGATAGTATTCGACTAAAAACAAGGGCATATAAGGTAGCCAAATCTAGTGGGAGGATAGAGGATTGGGAAAACTTTAAAGGACAGCAAAAAATAACAAAAAGATTGATTAAGAAAGGGAAGATACATTATGAAAGTAAATTAGCAAAAAATATAAAGACAGATAGTAAGAGTTTTTATTGTTATATAAAAAGAAAAAGGGTGGCTAAAGTAAATGTTGGTCCCTTAGAGGATGAGACCGGGAAATTAATGGTGGGAAATATGGAGATGGCAAAAACACTGAATGAATATTTTGTATCAGTCTTTACAGTAGAGGACACCAAGAATATCCCAACACTTGACAAGCAGGGGGCTATAGGGGGGGAGGAGCTAAATACGATTAAAATCACTAAGGAAGTAGTACTTGGTAAAATAATGGGACTCAAGGCGGATAAATCACCTGGACCTGATGGCTTACATCCCAGGGTTTTGAGGGAAGTGGCGGTAGGGATTGTGGATGCATTGGTAATAATCTTCCAAAACTCCCTGGACTCAGCAAAGGTCCCGGCAGACTGGAAAACTGCTAATGTAACACCCTTATTTAAAAAGGGCAGTAGACAGAAGGCTGGAAACTATAGACCGGTTAGCCTAACATCTGTGGTAGGTAAAATTTTGGAGTCCATTATTAAGGAGACAGTAACAGGACATTTGGATAATCATAATTTAATAAGACAAAGTCAGCATGGTTTTATGAAGGGGAAGTCATGTTTGACAAATTTGCTGGAGTTCTTTGAGGAAGTAACATATAGGGTGGATAAAGGTGAACCAGTGGACGTAGTGTATTTAGACTTCCAAAAGGCATTTGACAAGGTGCCACACAAAAGATTATTGCTTAAGATAAAAAATCACGGGATTGGGGGTAATATTCTGGCATGGATAGAGGATTGGCTATCTAACAGAAGGCAGAGAGTTGGGATAAATGGTTCATATTCAGACTGGCAATCAGTAACCAGTGGTGTTCCGCAGGGGTCAGTGCTGGGTCCCCAACTCCTTACAATCTATATTAACGATTTGGAGGAGGGGACCGAGTGTAACACGTCAAAGTTTGCAGATGATACTAAGATGGGAGGGAAAGTAGTGAGTGAGGAGGACATAAAAAACCTGCAAGGGGACATAGACAGGCTAAGTAAGTGGGCAGAGATTTGGCAGATGGAATACAATACTGGAAAGTGTGAGGTTATGCACTTTGGCAGGAAAAATCGTAGAGCAAGTTATTATCTTAATGGCAAGAAACTGGAAAGTACTGAAGTACAAAGGGATCTGGGGGTCCTGGTGCACGAAACTCAAAAGATTAGTATGCAGGTGCAGCAAGTGATTAAGAAGGCCAATGGAATGTTGGCTTTCATTGCTAGGGGGATAGAATATAAAACTAGGGAGGTATTGCTTCAGTTGTACAAGGTATTGGTGAGACCGCACCTGGAATACTGCATACAGTTTTGGTGTCCATACTTAAGAAAGGACATACTTGCTCTCGAGTCAGTACAAAGAAGGTTCACTCGATTAATCCCGGGGATGAGGGGATGGACATATGAGGAGAGGTTGAGTAGATTGGGACTCTACTCATTGGAGTTCAGAAGAATGAGAGGCGATCTTATTGAAACATATAAGATTATGAAGGGGTTGGATCGGGTGGATGCAGGGAGGATGTTCCAGATGGGTGAAACTAGAACTAGGGGGCATAGTCTTAGAATAAGGGGCTGCTCTTTCAAAACTGAGATGAGGAGGAACTACTTCACTCAGAGGGTGGTAGGTCCATGGAATATGCTGCCCCAAAAAGCTGTCGAAGCTACATCATTACATAAATTTAAAACAGAAATAGACAGTTTCCTAGTAGAAAAGGGAATTAAGGGTTACGGGGAGCGGGCAGGAATTTGGACATGAGTCTAGGTTTGGATAGGTCATGGCCCTGTGGGTAGCGGAGTGGGCCCAGGGGCCGTGTAGCCTGATCCTGCTCCTGTTTTCGTGTGTCTAATGCTGTTCGATTCAGGAGATAGTCCTGTCATAGTGGATTGGCGGTTAGGATCAGATCAGCCATGATCTTATTGAATGGCGGAGCAGGCTCGAGGGGCCAATTGGCCTACTCCTGCTCCTATTTCTTATGTTCTTATGTTCTTATGAAGGTCAGGAGCTTTTTGGGGGGGAAGGTCAGGAGCTCGGGGGGGAGGTCAGGAGCTCGGGGGGGGTAAGGAGGTCAGGAGCTCGGAGGGGGGAAGGTCAGGAGCTCGGGGGGGGAAGGTCAGGAGCGCGGGGGGGGGAAGGTCAGGAGCTCGGGGGGCGGGGGAAGGTCAGGAGCTCGAGGGGTGGGGGAAGGTCAGGAGCGGGGGAGGGAGGTCAGGAGCTTGCGGGGGGAAGGTCAGAAGCTCGGGGGGGGAAGGTCAGAAGCTCGGGGGGGCGGGAAGGTCAGGAGCTCGTGGGGGGGATGGTCAGGAGCTCTGGGGGGGAAGGTCAGGAACTCGGGGGGGGTGGTAGGGAGGTCAGGAGCTCGGGGGGGAAGGTCAGGAGCGCGGTGGGGGGAAGGTCAGGAGCTTGGGGGCGGGGGAAGGTCAGGAGCTCGAGGGGCGGGGGAAGGTCAGGAGCTCGGGGGGCGGGGGAAGGTCAGGAGCAGGGGGGGGAAGGTCAGGAGCTCGGGGGGGGAAGGTCAGGAGCTCGGGAGGGAGGTCAGGAGCTCGGGGGGGAAGGTCAGAAGCTCGGGGGTGGGGAAGGTCAGGATCTCGGGGAGGGGAAGGTCAGGAGCTCGGGGGGGGGAATGTCAGGAGCTCGGGGGGGAAGGTCAGGAGCTCTGGGGGGGAAGGTCAGGAGCTCGGGGGCGGGGTAGGGAGGTCAGGAGCTCGGGGGGGGAAGGTCAGGAGCTCGGCGGGGGGGGGAAGGTCAGGCGCTCGGGGGGGGGGAGAAGGTCAGGAGCTCGTGGGGGAGGGGAGGGAGGTCAGGAACCCGGGGAAAGAAGTGGTCAGGAGCTCGGTGGGGAGAAGGTCAGGAGCTCGGGGGATGGGGGTGGGGGGAGGAGAGAAGGTCGAGCCCGGGGGGGAGAAGTGGTCAGGAGCTCGGGGGAGAGAATGGTGGTACCTGGGAAAATCTAGCAGCTGATCACACGAGCTGGCAAGCATTGATAAATGGTGGTGTCACCCAGTATAAGCACCAACACATATATCTGCCAAAGGATGGTGAAAGGCAGCTAGCTGTTAGAAAAACATATGGGATCCTGGGCTTTATAAACAGAGGCATAGAGTACAAAAGGAAGGAAGTTATGCTAAACCTTTATAAAACACTGGTTAGGCCTCAGCTGGAGTATTGTGTCCAATTCTGGGCACCACCCTTTAGGAAGGATGTCAAGGCCTTGGAGAGAGTGCAGAGGAGATTTACAAGAATGGTACCAGGGATGAAAGACTTCAGTTATGTGGAAAGGCTAGATAAGCTGGAATTGTTCTCCTTAGAGCAGAGAAGGTTAAGGGGAGATTCAGCTTTGTATCTTTAGTCATCTAGAAACTGAACAGTAACGTTATATAAAAATGGCAGGTATTGGACTAAATATAAGAAAGTATTAGAATGTATAGTGCGTATTAAATTGTTTAGAATTTAGCTCATCTTGTTCAAACAATTGAATTCGGCCTCCACTGAAATCATTGAGTGCTTCAGGTCCGCAATATTACAGCCAGCTAAAGGTAGAGCTCCCACAGCTCTGCCCCAATACGGTGCCTTTAACAACAGCTTCAAAGGAACACACCTTAATGGAGCACCATCTAGAGCAGTGGGCAGGGTCTGTGTGCCCAACCAGTGATTGGTCACTTATCATTAATAGCGCTCACCTCACAGTTTAATGAAAAACAATTACCTCTGAAATCACCGGTTCAGTTACAGTGATTTTCTGATGGAGAAATAAAGCAATCAGACAGGAAACACTGCAGACCAAATGAAATTAGGAAACAGGCTGGGTTTTGGGTTCTGGGTTGAGTTCCCCAGCACTACTGTAATGATGTGATATTTCCATTTCCCACAGAAGCTATCATTGTAGACTCCCTGTGTGAGATTTCAAACAGTGCCAAATTGGGGATACTTTGTGCTGTGGCCCTCCTAGGGAATGAATGTTCTTACTTATAAGTTACTTCTCAAGATAATAGGTTTCACCGTCATTTATTGGCTTTCATTGGAATTAAGAATACATTGATAATTATTATTAATTTCAATTACATATAAACGTAAGATTACACTTACAATAATACAATTTACCGGAGAATTCACGCGTTACAGATTTCGAGCTCGAAGGGAACGGCTGGCCAGGTCTTCTTGAACTCTAAAGAATCTATTCTAACACCCACCTTTTAAACCTTTCTTTCACTCTAGCTATGTGAGAATCCACATTTTTCTATATTACCTCATCCAAATAGCTACAATAACTTCAGTTTTAACAAGAATCACTTCCCAAGCCTTCACCTTGACTGAACTGTCAATCAAGTCATTCAATTGGTGACAGTTACAGAGAACAAAGGCCCTCTACAGGGACGTTACTGTAAGAAGCTACAGCTTCTCAACTTAATGGTCAAAAATGCTCAGATGGTAAAGTTAGAAATATATCCCTAACTGTTATGTTGTTATGATCTGGAATGCACTGCCTGAAAGGGTGGTGGAAGCAGATTCAATAGTAACTTTCAAAAGGGAATTGGATATATACTTGAAAAGGAAACAGTTGGGGGACTGTGGGGAAAGTGTAGGGGAGTAGGACTAATTGTGTAGCTCTTTCCTAAAAGCCGACAAATCCCCTGGACCTGATGGCCTACATCCTAGGGTTCTAAAAGAAGTGGCTGAAGAGATAGAGATGGAGGCAGAGTAAAACAAGGAATTCAGGCCAGTTAGCCTGACATCAGTCATCGGGAAAATGCTGGAATCCATTGTTAAGGAAGTGGTATCAGGGCACTTAGAAAATGATATCGGGCCAGAAATTCGGGTCCCCACGGGTGAGTACGCGCTGGGTACTCACGCGTAGGGCCAACGAAAGTGCCGGTTTCGTGCATGCACTGCGCATGCGCAGGAAACCGGAACTTCCGTTCCCTTGAAAGAAGGCGTTCACAGGTCGAACGATTGCGCCGGAGAGGCAGCGCATATGCCTGGAACTCCCGTTTTTTTTCCAGGTTTCTCCGGGAGGGTAAGTATCCAGCAGCTACACTTTTAAAAAGCAGTCACGAGGCCTGCTTTTAACAAGGTAAGTGGTGAATTAAGTAAAATTAAAACATTTTTTCCACAGGTTTATTATTTTTAAATACTTTAAAGAAAGGTAAGTTTATTTTTAGCCCTGTTAAAAACTGTAATTAATTTTATCAAAAATTTAAATTATTGTTTATAATAGTTATTTTATGTAATTTATAGTTATTTTGAAAATGTGATTAAAAAAAATGTATTTGAAGTTTTAGTTATGTTTTGGGGCCGATCTCTATTTCATAGATTTGACAGGTCTTCCTGGCCACAGTAAATAATAATTCTAATAGGTCTAAGAGCGTTAAAAAAACAAGCCTGAAGGCTTTGTGTCTTAATGCGAGGAGCATTTGTAATAAGGTGGATGAATTGGCTGCGCAAATAGAGGTAAACGAATACGATTTGGTTGGGATTACGGAAACGTGGCTCAAGGATGGCCAAGACTGGGAACTCAACATCCAGGGGTATTCGATATTCAGGAAAGATAGGCAAAAAGGAAAGGGAGGTGGGGTAGCATTACTGGTTAAAGAAGGGATTAACACAATTGTAATGAATGATATTAGCTCTGATGATGTGGAATCTGTATGGGTAGAATTGAGAAATACTGAGGGGAAAAAAACGTTAGTGGGAGTGGTATATAGACCTCCAAACAGTAAGGCGGAGGTTGGGGATGGCATTAAAAGGGAAATTAAAGAAGCATGCAATAAGGGCACAGCAGTCATCATGGGTGACTTTAATCTACATATAGATTGGGCCAACCATATTAGTAACAATACTGTGGAGGAGGAATTCCTGGAGTGTTTACGGGATGGTTTCCTGGACCAATATGTTGAGGAACCAACCAGAGATCAGCCATCTTAGACTGGGTATTATGTAACGAGAAAGGATTAATTAGCAATCTTGTTGTACGAGACCCCTTGGGTTGGAGCGATCATAATATGATCGAATTCTTCATTAAGATGGAGAATGAAATAGTTGACTCAGAGACTAGGGTCCTCAATTTAAATAAAGGAAACTACGATGGTCTGAGGAGCGAGTTGGGTAGGATTGATTGGGGAATGGCACTCAAAGGGTTGACGGTGGATAGGCAATGGCAAACATTCAAAGACCGAATGGATGAGCTACAGAATTTGTTCATCCCAGTTTGGCATAAAAATAAAACAAAAAAGGTGACTCAACCGTGGCTAACAAGGGAAATTAGGGATAGCATAAGATCCAAGGCGAGGACATATAAATTGGCCAGAAAAAGCAATAATCCTGAGGATTGGGAGCAGTTTAGGATTCAACAAAGTGATTAATTAAGAAAGCGAAAATAGAATATGAGAGTAAGCTTGCAGGGAACATAAAAACTGACTGTAAAAGCTTTTATAGACATGTGAAGAGAAAAAGATTGGTGAAGTCAAGCGTAGGTCCCTTGCAGTCAGAATCAGGGGAATTTATAATGGGGAACAAAGAAATGGCTGACCAACTAAATACATATTTTGGTTCTGTATTCACAAAGGAGGACACAAATAACCTCCCAGAGATGCCGGGGAACATAGGGTCTGATGAAAGGGTGGAACTAAAAGAAATCAGTATTTGTAGGGAAATGGTGTTAGGAAAATTGATGGGACTGAAGGCCGATAATCTACATCCCAGGGTACATAAGGAAGTGGCCCTAGAAATCTTCCAGAACTCGATAGACTCTGGAACAGTACCCATGGATTGGAGGGTAGCTAATGTTACCCCACTATTCAAAAAAGGTGGTAGAGAAAAAGCAGGGAATTATAGACCGGTAAGCTTGACATCGGTAGTGGGGAAAATGCTAGAGTCCATTATAAAAGATGTAATAGCAGAGCACTTGGAAAGCAGTGACAGGATCGGACAAAGTCAACATGGATTTACAAAAGGTAAATCATGCTTGACTAATCTACTGGAATTTTTTGAGGATGTAACTGGTAAAATAGATAAGGGAGAACCAGTGGATGTGGTGTATTGGGACTTTCAGAAGGCTTTCGATAAGGTCCCACATAAGAGATTAGCGTGCAAAATTAATGCACATGGGATTGGGGGCAAGGTATTGACTTAGGTAGAGAACTGGTTGGCGGACAGAAAGCAAAGAGTTGGAATAAACGGGTCGTTTTCCGAGTGGCAGGCAGTGGCTAGTGGGGTACCGCAAGGATCGGTCCTCGGACCCCAGCTGTTCACAATATATATTAATGATCTGGACGAGGGAATTGGATGTAATATCTCCAAATTTGCAGAAGACACAAAGCTGGGTGGGAGGGTATGCTGTGAGGAGGATGTCGTGAAACTCCAGTACGATTTGGACAGGTTGGGTGATTGGGCAGAAACATGGCAAATGCACTATAACGTGGATAAATGTGAGGTTATCCACTTTGGTGGCAAAAACAGGAAGGCAGATTATTATTTGAATGGCAATAGATTGGGAGAAGGGGAAGTGCAAAGAGACCTGGGTGTTATTGTGCACCAGTCGCTGAAGGTAAGCATGCAGGTACAGCAGGTGGTTAAGAAGGCAAATGGTATGTTGGCCTTCATAGCAAGAGGGTTCGAGTACAGGAACAAGGGTGTCTTGCTACAGTTGTACAGGGCCTTGGTGAGACCGCACCTTGAGTATTGTGTGCAGTTTTGGTTACCTTACCTGAGGAAGGACATTCTTGCCATGGAAGGAGTGCAGCGAAGATTCACCAGGTTGATACCTGGGATGGCAGGAATGACGTATGAGGAGAGATTGTGTCGATTGGGCTTATACTCACTGGAGTTTAGAAGATTGAGAGGGGATCTCATGGAAACCTATAAAATTCTGTCAGGTCTGGACAGACTAGATGCAGGAAGGATGTTTCTGATGGCCGGGGAGTCCAGAACCAGGGGTCATAGTCTAAGGATAAGGGGTAAGCCATTTAGGACTGAAATGAGGAGGAATTTCTTCACCCAGAGAGTGGTGAACCTGTGGAATTCTCTGCCACAGAGGGCGGTGGAGGCCAGTTCATTAAATATATTCAAGAAAGAGTTGGATATATTTCTTAAGGCTAAAGGGATCAAGGGATATGGGGAGAAGGCAGGGACAGGGTACTGAATTTGGATGATCAGCCATGATCTCATTGAATGGCGGAGCAGGCTCGAAGGGCCGAATGGCCTACTCCTGCTCCTATCTTCTATGTTTCTATGTTTCTATTCCCTGCTACGATTGGCTCTCCATGGCCCACATGATCCCAGGGGACGCTTCAAACTAACTGCGCCCCTGGGATATGCAAGCACTGCACGCCGGCAGTTGGAGGAGGCCCAGGATCGGAATCCCACGCGAGCCCACAGCACAACGCTGGCACGCTAGGTAAGTGCAGGTCGGGGGCTTGCACCCGACCTAAAGCCTCTGACCTGAATTTCTGGCCCCATAACATGATTAGGCAGAGTCAACATGGTTTTATGAAAGGGAAATCGTGTTTGACAAATTGAGTTTTTTGAGGATGCAACTAGCAGGGTAGATAAAGGGGAACCAGTGGATGTGGTATATTTGGATTTCCAAAAGGCATTCAATAAGGTGCCACATAAAAGGTTATTACACAAGATTAGGGCTCATGGGGTTGGGGGTAATATAGTAGCATAGATAGAGGATTGGTTACCGGACAGAAAACAGAGAGTAGGGATAAACGGATCTTTTTCAGGTTATCAGGCTATAACTAGTGGGGTACCGCAAGGATCAGTGTTGGTGCCTCAGCTATTTACAATCTATGTTAATGACCTAGATGAAGGGACCGAGTATAAAGCATCCAAGTTTGCTGATGATACAAAGCTAGGTGGGACAGTAAGCTGTGAGGAGAACACAAAGGGCAGGATTTTCATTGGGCCATGGAGGCGGGATTGGAGGCTTGTGGGGGGTTAAAATCCCGAAATCGGGGGTCCCGAAGCCAACCCGCCTCCATGCCAGTTTCAAAGGAGGCGGGTACCCGACCTGCATTGGGACCCGCCTCCCCGAGGCGGGAAGGGGACTAGTGCCAATTAACTGCCTGTTAACAGGTAGTTAACAGGCAGTTTTTAGCCTAATCCCAATTTTTAATGTTGAAGTGTGGGATTCCCGATGGCTCCAAACCACGCCAAGTTAGAGGAGGCGGACCGTCGGGATGAAGTGCTTGGAGGGGTCGAGATGTCCGGTGTTCAGGTGAGTGATGGGTGCATGAGTGCAAAGGTAAGTGTGTTTGGTGTGTGTAAAGTGTTTAAAGAAGTTCTACTAACCTTTACTTACCTTTACAGCATTCCTTCCTTCTGGTCTCTGGAGTCCCTCATCTCACCAGCACAGAAAGCAGCTGCGAGCTGTCAAAAATTGTAGCATTGAGCATTCTGTTCCGGGGAGATCTCTAAATCAACCTGAGAGGAAGGAATTAACTTAGAATACAGATTGTCAGTGTTTGACAACTTCAAACAGCTGCGAAACGCTGATATTTCATCTGTCAATCGGTCTTGACAGATGAAATATCAATCTGTGATGTCACCTGTTGCCGGGTGGCCCTTAATTGGCCTGCTGAGCCCGCTGGGAGTGCTCAACAAGGTCAATCGAGTCAAAATCGCGTGGGTTGGCTGGAACTTGATGGAGGCGGGACTACAACCCCGAAAGTTGTAGTCCCGCCTCCTACCCGACTCCTCAATGAAAATCCAGCCCTTAAAGAGTCTGCAAAGGGATATAGATAGACTAAGTGAGTGGGCAGTAAGGTGGCAGATGGAGTATAATGTAGGGAAATGTGAGGTTATTCACTTTGGTAGAAAGAATAGAAAAACAATATTTTTTAAATGGTGAGAAACTTTCAAATGTTGGTGTTCAGAGCGATTTGGGTGTCCTCATGCAAGAAACACTGAAAGCTAGCATGCAGGTACAGCAATCAATAAGGAAAGCAAATGGCATGTTGGCCTTTATTGCAAAGGGTTTGCAGTATAAAAGTAAGGAAGTCTTGCTACAATTGTACAAGGCCTTGGTGAGACCACACCTGGAGTACTGTGCACAGTTTTGGTCTCCTTATCTAAGGAAGGATATACTTGCCTTGGAGGTGGTGTTTCAAAGGTTCACTAGATTGATTCCTGGGATGAGAGGGATGTCCGATGATGAGTGATTGTGTAGAGTGGGCCTATACTCTCTGGAGTTTAGAAGAATGAGAGGTGATCTCATTCAAACATACAAAATTCTGAAGGGGATTGACAGGGTAGATACGGAGAGGTTGTTTCTCCTGGCTGGAGTGTCTAGAACTAGGGGGCATAGTCTCAGGGTAAGGGGTAGGCCATTTAAGACTGAGATGAGGAGGAATTTCTTCACTCGGAGGGCTGTGAACCTTTGGAATTCTCTGCCCCAGAGGGCTGTGAATGCTGAGTCTTTGAGTATATTCAAGGCTGAGATAGATTTTTGGACTCGAGGGGAATCAAGTGATATGGAGATCGGGCGGGAAAGTGGAGTTGAGGGCGATGATCAGCCATGATCTTATTGAATGGCAGAGCAGGCTCGAGGGGCTGTATGGCCTACCCCTGCTCTTATTTCTTATGTTCTTATGAGCCAAATGGCTGTCTAATTCTATGATTTTATGTCCATAGATCTCTCACTGCTGAGGTCGCTCTCAAGGTTGAGGGAACAAAGACAGTTTGTGGCCTCTGTTGAACCTCCTATCTGACTGGAATCCCTTTTACTAACAGAATATCACTAACAGAAACTCACTTAAAAGCTAAAGATAATATGAAGAATTAACTCTTTCCTTACAGCCCCATACAAAGTAGTACTCAAGAGGAGTGCCAGGCTGACGGAGCGCAGCCGGCACCCCATGGGGGGGCTGCAGAGGAGGCTGGGGATGGCAGAGGGGGCAGGTGCTGGTAGGCGGCCAGCAAAAAAATGGCTGCCCGGCACCTCCTTTAAATATCAGCCGCACGTACGCCCCCTGACCCTGTCGGACATAGCATCCGGTGGTAAGTCAGGGGGCGCTACCGAAGTTCGTGGCCAGGGCGCGAGCAGGGCGCTGCGCACGGTGATGATGCCATTGCCAGAGGCGCAATGCCGCGGGATGCTACCAGATACCACCGCCGCTAACCTCCCGCTGAATTTCGCAGGAGGCGCTAGCAGCGCCACGCCCAGGCGCTACTTGCTTTGTGTCCCATTAGCGCCCTCTTGGGCGCAAATCAACCGATTTTTGCCCCTCTTGGAGTTTTTAGTACATGCAGATTATTTTGCATTTTTAAACTAAATATTTTTTTAAATGCTTACTAGTGCACCCAAATAGTTGTCCTGCTTGTTTCTATGACTGTGCAAGTTCATGTCAAAGAAGGGTCAAAGTAATTCACCAACCAGGAGCAACTCTGTAATTCAAGGTAGAGCAGATGTTGTGGTATTCTGGAGGGAGCAAGCAGATTCTGGTTGGTGAGAAGCTGTATAGGCTTAGAACATGGCTTTGTCATAACCAACACCTTGTTCCGACAGAGAGACAAGTACAAGACTTCATGGCAACACCCTCGCTCCAAGCATTGGCACCTGCTGGACTACATCATTGTCCAAGCGAGGGACCAGAAGGACGTCCGCATCACCTGTGCCATGACAGGAGCTGACGACTGCTGGACAGACCGCCGCCTAATCCGCTCTGTCATCTCCATCAACGTAGCCCCAAAACAGCGGCGGCAACAGAAACAATGCCGCAGGAAAATCAACGCTGGAGCACTCAAAGACCCTGCAAAGAAAGCCCTATTCAGCCTGCGCCTCACAACCAACCTGACGACTCCCAGTGATGCAGAGACACAGTGTCCACAGCGCCTGGTCTGCACTCAAGGCCTCCATAATCAGCACTTGTGAAGAGACGCTCAGTCACTCGACCAGGAAACACCAAGACTGGTTCAACGAGAACGACCAGGAGATCCAGGATCTAATGAGCTGCAAGCGCAAGGCATTCCTGATCTGGAAACAGCAACAGAACTTGAGAGCAAGAAAGCAGCTCTACAGACGCCTGAAGGCGGATGTCCAACAAAAAACTCGCGACCTAAAGAACAGATGGTGGGTGGAGAAAGCGCAGGAGATCCAACAGCTAGCTGACAACCACGACGTGCATGGATTCTTCAGCGCAGTCAAGACCACCAACGACCCAAGCACCCAAAGTCCTACCCCACTGCGGGCCAAGAAAGGAGAGGTACTCATCAAGGACAGAGAGGCAGCCAGTGCCCGCTGGAAGGAGCACTTCAAAGATCTCCTTAACCGAGACTCTGACTTCGACGTGAGTGTCCTCAACTCCATCCCACAGCATGCTACCCGCCACCACCTCAGCACAACCTCATCCCAGCATGAGGTTGAAAAGGCCATCCGACAACTGAAGAACAACAAGGCCTCAGGAGCAGGTGTAATCCCTGCCAAGGCGCTAAAACATGGTGGAGAAGCACTATTGGTGCGAATACAATAACTCATTTCTCTTATTTGAAAGGAGGAGAGCATGCCAGGGGATCTCAGAGATGCCGTAATTGTGACCATCTTCAAGAAAGGTGACAAGTCCAATTGCAGTAATTACACAGGAGCCTCCCTGCTGTCTGCCACAGGGAAAGTCATCACAAGAATCCTCCTCAATCGCCTTCTCCCAATGGCTGAAGAGCTCCTCCCAGAATCGCAATGCGGATTCCGCCCACTAAGAGGCACAATGGACATGATCTTCACCGCACGTCAACTACAAGAGAAATGCAGGGAACAGCACCAACTGCTGTACATAGCCTTCTTTGACCTCACAAAGGCCTTCGACACTGTCAATCGTGAGGGATTATGGTGTGTTCTCCTCAAATTCGGCTGCTCTCAAAAGTTTGTCACCATCCTCTGCCTACTTCACGGCGACATGCAAGCCATGATCCTGACCAACGGATCCACCACAGACTCAATTCACGTATGGACCGGGGTCAAGCAAGGCTGTGTCATCGCACCAACGCTCTTCTTGATCTTCCTGGCTACAATGCTCCATCTCACCCTCAGTAAGCTCCTTGCTGGAGTGGAGATAATCTACAGAACAAATGGGAAACTGTTCAATCTCCATTGCCTCCAGTCCAGATCCAAGGTCGTCCCATCCTCTGTCATCGAATTACAGTATGCAGACGACGCTTGCATCTGCGCACACTCTGAAGCCGAACTCCAAACCATCGTCAACACCTTCACCGAAGTGTATGAGAGCATGGGCCTTACACTAAACATCCGTAAGACAAAGGTCCTCTACCAATCTGCCCCTGCCACACAATACTGCTCCCCAATTATCAAAGTCCATGACGAGGCCTTGGACAACGTGGCCCACTTTCCATACCTCGGGAGCCTACTGTCAACAAGGGCAGACGTCGATGATGAAGTCCAACACTGCCTTCAGTGTGCCAGTGCAGCCTTCAGTCGCCTGAAGAAGAGAGTGTCTGAAGACCAGGACCTCAAACCTAGCACCAAGCTCATGGTCTACAGAGCAGTAGTGATACCTGCCCTCCTGTATGCTTCAGAGACATGGACCATGTACAGCAGGCACCTCAAAGCACTGGAGAGGTACCGCTAACGCTGCCTCCACAAGATCCTGCAAATCCATTGGCAGGATAGGCGCACCAACGTCAGTGTTCTCGCTCAGGCAAACATCCCCAGCATCGAAGCTTTGACCACACTTGATCAGTTCCGATGGACAGGCCACATCGTCCGCATGCCCGATACGAGACTCCCAAAACAAACGCTCTACTCAGAGCTCCGACACGGCAAGAGAGCCCCAGGTGGGCAGAGGAAATGCTTCAAGGACACCCTCAAAGCCTCCTTGAAAAAGTGTAACATCCCCACCGACACCTGGGATTCCCTGGCCCAAGACCGCAGAAAGTGGAGGAGAAGCATCCGGGAAGGCATCGAACACCTCGAGTCTCTTCACCGGGCGCAAGCGGAAGCTAAGTGCAAACAGCGGAAGGAGCACACGCCAACACAAGCACCCCACCCACCTGTCCCTTCAACCACCGTCTGTCCCACCCCACCTGTGACAAAGACTGTAGATCCTGCATTGGACTCATTAGTCACCTGAGAACTCATTTATAGTGTAGAAGCAAGTCATCCTCGGTTCCGAGGGACTGCCTAAGAAGAAGAGGTGATCTGGAACATTCCAGCCCACTTCAATTCAAATTCAGGTCCTCAAGGTGAAAGGAAACTGCTGACTCACTTCTCCACCCAGGCGTTCTACACTTGATAGTATTAGTGAATGCAGATTATTTTTCAGTTAAGGTAGATTTTTGCCTGGGCTTGTTTTCAGGCCCAGACTTGCACTGCGGAGGCAACATGCACCCGAAGACAGAGGCCCAAGGATTGCAATGCATTCGTGGGCGGCCGACTGCGAGATGCTGGAAATATCTGCTGCAGATCCCTGGAAGGAGCCTGAGGTGAAGAAGTTGAGGGCGGTGGTGATTTTGACAGCCACTGGTAAGGCGTGTCCACCAAGTGCCCTGGGCAGCAGGTCTTCTTCCAGCAAGCTACAAATGTCTGCCACAACCTGGCATGATAGCCTGAGCCTCCTGAAGCACTACTGCTGTTCTGTCATGTCCAGGAAGCTCATCCTCTGCTTGTATAACCTGTGTTGTGGGTATCGCCTCCGGCGCAGTGCACACCTGCGCTGATCCCCTGTGGAGCATCAGGTTGGTGAGGAAAAGGCTGCTGGTGTTGTTGCTGCTGCTGCTGGTGTTGTTGCTGCTGCTGCTGGTGTTGCTTGTGTTGTTGGTGCTGGGGCTCTTCCTGGTCCGAATCTGAGGTCCAAGGTGAGACAGCATAAGTGGCACCCATGCTGATCTGATAGATGACAGCTAAAGGGGAGATCAGAGGCACAATCCTCAAATGTGGTGAGAGTGACTTGCAATGTGGTGAGAGTGGCTTCTGAGCTTGAAGAAATCACCTGCAAACTTCTGAAAGCAAATTCTCTGCACAAAATGGTGTCAGCAAGCGCCTTTCCCTTAGGCAAGGAAGCAGGTGTAAGGTGTCTGTATTTATGTGCTTTTTCCAGCTGTTAGTAAATGAAGGGAATGGTAGCATTGTGGTAATGTTACTGCATGAGTAATCCAGAGGCCTGGACTAATGATCCAGAAATGTAAATTCAAATCCCACCACGGCAGCTGCGGAATTTAAATTCAGTTAATTAAATAATAAATCTGGAATAAAAAGCGAGTATCAGTAATCGGATTGTCGTAAAAACCCATCTGGTTCACTAATGTCCTTTAGGGAAGGAATCTGCTGATATGTGACTCCAGACCCACAGCAATGTGGTTGACTCTTAACTGCCCACTCAGTTGTAACAAACCGCTACAAAGCACAATATAATAAGAATAAAACGGGACGGACTACCCGGCATCGACCTCAGCACTGGCTACACCCTGCCCAGTCAACCCTGCAAAGTCCTCCTTACCAACACCTGGGGACTTGTGCCAAAATTGGGAGAGCTGTCCCACAGACTAGTCAAGCAACAGCCTGACATAGTCATACTCACAGAATCATACCTTACAGCCAATGTCCCAGACTCCTCCATCACCATCCCTGGGTATGTCCTGTCCCACGGGCAGGACAGACCCACCAGGGGTGGCGGCACAGTGGTATACAGTCAGGAAGGAGTGGCCCTGGGAGTCCTCAACATTGACTCCGGACCCCATGAAGTCTCATGGCTTCAGGCCAAGCATGGGCAAGGAAACTTCCTACTGATTCCCACCTACCGCCCACCTTCAGCTGATGAATCAGTACTCTGCCATGTTGAACACCACTTGGAAACAGCACTGAGAGTAGCAAGGGCACAGAATATACTCTGGGTGGGGGACTTCAATGTCCATCACCATGAGTAGCTCGGTAGCACCACTACTGACCGAGCTGGCTGAGTCCTGAAGGACATAGCTGCCAGTCTGGGCCTGCAACAACTGGTGAGAGAACCAGCACAAGGTAAAAACCTACTTGACCTCGTGCTCACCAATGTACCTGTCGCAGACGCATCTGTCCATGACAATATTGGTAGCAGTGACCACCGCACAGTCCCGTCTTCTCACTGAGGACACCCTCCATCGTGTTGCATGGCACTATCACCGTACTAAATGGGATAGATTCAGAACAGATATAGCAGCTCAAAATTGGGCATCCATGAGGCACTGTCGGCCATCAGCAGCAGCAGAATTGTATTCCACCACAATCTGTTGTAACCTCATGGCCTGGCATGTCCTTCACTCTACCATTACCATCAAGCCAAGTGACCAACCCTGGTTCAATGAGGAGTGTAGAAGAGCATGCCAGGAGCAGCACCAGGCGTACCTAAAAATGAGGTGACAACCTGGGGAAGCTGCAACACGGGACAACATGCATGCTATAAAGCGGAAGCAGCATGCTATAGACAGGGTTAGGAGATCCCACAATCAACGGATCAGATCAAAGCTCTGTAGTCCTACCACATCCAGTCGTAAATGGTGGTGGACCACAAAACAATTAATGGGAGGAGGAAGCTCCATGAATATCCCCATCCTCAATGATGGTGGAGCCCAGCGTGTGAGTGCAAAATACAAGGCTAAAGCATTTGCAACCATCTTCAGCCAGAAGTGCCGTGGATGATTTATATCAGCCTCCTCCTGCGGTCCCCACCATCACAGAAGCCAGTCTTCAGCCAATTCGATTCACTCCACATGATATCAAGAAACGGCTGAATGCACTGGATACAGCAAAGGCTATGGGCCCCGACAACATCCCGGCTGTCGTGCTGAGGACTTGTGCTCCAGAACAAGCCGTGCCTCTAGCAAAGCTTTTCCAGTACAGCTACAACACTGGCATCTATCCGACAATGTGGAAAACTGCCCAGGTATGTCCTGTCCACAAAAGCAGAACAAATCCAATCCGGCCAATTACCGCCCCATCAGTCTATTCTCAATCATCAGCAAAGTGATGGAAGTTGTCATCGACAGTGCTATCAAGCGGCACTTAATCACCAATAACCTGCTCACTGATGCTCAGTTTGAGTTCCGCCAAGACCACTTGACTCCCAACCTAATTGCAGCCTTGGTCCAAACATAGACAAAAGAGCTGAATTCCAGAGGTGAGGTGAGAGTGACTGCCCTTGACATCAAGGCAGCATTTGATCGAGTGTGGCATCAAGGAGCCCTAGTGAAACTGAAGTCAATAGGAATCGAGGAAAACGCTCCACTGGCTGGAGTCATACCTAGCAAAAGGAAGATGGTTGTGGTGGCTGGAGGTCAATCATCACAGCCCCAGGACATCGCTGCAGGAGTTCCTCAGGGCAGTGTCCTAGGCCCAACGATTTTCAGCTGCTTCATCAATGACCTTCCCTCCAACATAAGGTCAGAAATGGGGATGTTCGCTGATGACGGCACAGTTTTCAGTGCCATTCACAACTCCTCCGATAATGAAGGCTTCCATGCCTGCATGCAACTAGACCTGGACAACGTTCAGGCTTGGGCTGATAAGTGGCAGGTAACATTCGCGCCACAGAAGTGCCAGGCAATGACTATCTCCAACAAGCAAGAGTCCAACCACCTCCCCTTGACATTCAACGGTTTTACCATCGCCGAATCCCCCACCATCAACATCCTGGGGGTCATCATTGACCAGAAACTTAACTGGACCAGCCACATAAATACTGTGGCAACAAGAGCAGGTCAGAGGCTAGGTATTCTGCGGAGAGTGTCTCACCTCCTGACTCCACAAAACCATTCCACCATCTGCAAGGCACAAGTAAGGAATTTGATGGAATACTCTCCACTTGCCTGGATGAGCGCAGCTCCAACAACACTCAAGAAGCTCGACACCATCCAGGACAAAGCAGCCCGCTTGATTGGCACCCCATCCACAACCTTAAACATTCACTCCCTCCACCACCGGTGTACCGTGGCTGCAACGTGTACCATCTACAAGAGGCACTGCAGCAACTTGCTAAGGCTTCTTCGGCAGCACCTCCCAAACCCGCGACCTCTACCACCTAGAAGGACAAGGACAGCAGGTGAATGGGAACACCACCACCTCCAAGTTCCCCTCCAAGTCACACACCATTCTGACTTGGAAGTATATTGCCGTTCCTTTATCGTCGCTGGTCAAAATCCTGGAACTCCCTACCTAACAGCACTGTGGGAGTACCTTCGCCACACGGACTGCAGCGGTTCAAGAAGGCAGCTCACCACCATCTTTTCAAGGGCAACTAGGGATGGGCAATAAATGCTGGCCTTGCCAGCGACGCCCACATCCCATGAACGAATAAAAAAAGTAGCACAATGGCCACTGAGCTCCCGCCTCCCCTGCACAGTTGAGTTTCCCGGGGTCCGTGAATCTCATACGCAACCAGTTAAAGTTGAAACCTCACGTTAAAATGTCTGTTAACTACCTCAATTAAGTTGCCCGCCTCCCCCGATTGGGTCCGTGGCACGCTTCTAAACACGTCCCAGTTAAATGCAGAAGTCGGCGGGATGAGGGCGGGTTTTACTGCCGAGCCGCTCCCAAACACCCGCACACTCTGCAATGCGAAAATTCCGGCCTAAGTGTCTAAATGGAGTAGGGGAACCGAGGTATCTGGGAGTACAGGTACATAAATTGCTAAAAATAGTGATGCAGGTTAGACCACACTTGGAATGCTGTGAACAGTTCGGGTTTCCATATTACAAAGAGGATATAGAGGCACGGGAGAAGGTGTAAAAACGATTTACTAGAATAATACCAGAACACTGAAGTTATACCTATGTTGATGGGGTTAGGTGAAGAAGGAGGCTCGTGTGGAGCATAAACACTGGCATGGACCTATTGGGCCGCATGTCCTGTTTCTGTTCTGTAAATACTAGGTAATATGTAAAAGAGATAGTGGGTTAAATTGGGCTGAGTAGCGGCCGTCTTTTAGGCACTACGCAGTCACCTAAGCTTCCAAAATGGTGTCCAAGATGTGTGTGCATTCTTTTGATGGGAAGTGCATGTAAAGGAGTTTACACGCACATCTCCCTCCACCAGCAGCATGCAGAGCAGATAGATCATGATGTGGATCAGTGTGCAATGCTGATTTGAAACCCCGATACCATTGTGGAACTCAACACTCAAACCAGCGCTTTGTTCTTACCTCGCCTAGCAGAATATGATGCTAAATGGCATGAAGGACCCCCCGCCAGCGCTTTTTAAAGGGGTGGGATAGCAAAATACTGCAGATGTTGGAAATCCAAAATAACAACAGAAAATGCTGGAAAAACTCAGCAGGTCAGGCAACATCCGTGGAGAGAAATTTGAGTTGACGTTTCGGCTCGAACCCTTCTTCAAAACTGGAACGAAAAGAAACTGGATCGGAGGCAGGGCTGCGATCGGACAAAAGAATAAAAGAAACAAAAGAAGTAAAAGAGATTAGAAGCTAGACGAGATGGTAATGGGCTGAGATTAGGTGTAAAGTGTACTGGCAGGGCAAGAGATAGCTGCCAGGTGTGAGAGTGAAACAAAAGGAAAGGGGGAGGGGGGGGAAAGGAGTGGAAAAATTACAAGAAAAAATGAAATGGGGGCCGAGCTTATGATCTGAAATTGTTGAACTCGATATTGAGTCTGGAAGGCTGCAGAGTGCCTAATCGGAAGATGAGGTGCTGTTCCTCGAGTTTACGTTGAGCTTCCGTGGAACAATACAAGAGGCCAAGGACGGTGAGGTCCGAGTGGGAATGGAGCGGTGAATTAAAATGACAGGCGACCGGAAGCTCGGGGTCACCCTTACGGACTGAACGGAGGTGTTCCGCAAAGCGGTCACCCAATCTGCGTTTGGTCTCCCCAATGTAGAGGAGACCGCATCGTGAGCAGCGAATACAGTATACTAGATTGCGAGAAGTACAAGTAAATCGCTGTTTCACCTGGAAGGGGTGTTTGGGGCCCTGGACAGTGGGAAGGGGGGAGGTATAGGGGCAGGTGTTACATCTCCTCCGCTTGCACGGGAAGGTGCCAGGCGAAGGGGAAGGGCTGTTGGGGGTGATAGAGGAGTGGACTAGGGTGTCTCGGAGGGAGCGGTCCCTGCGGAATGCTGAAAGGGGAGGGGAGGGGAAGATACGTTTGGTGGTGGGATCACTTTGGAGGTAGCGGAAATGCCGGAGGATGATCCGTTGAATGTGGAGGCTGGTGGGGTGAAAGGTGAGGACAAGGGGAACCCTATCGTGGTTCCGGGAGGGAGGGGCAGGGGTGAGGGCAGAAGTGCGGGAGATAGAACTGACACAGTCGAGGGCAGTGTCAACCACGGTAGAGGGGAATCCTCGGTTGCGGAAAAAGGAAGACATGTCTGAAGCACTGGTGTGGAAGGTGGCATCGTCGGAGCAGATACGGCGGAGACGGAGAAACTGGGAGAATGGAATAGAGTCCTTACAGGAAGCGGGGTGGGAGGAAGTGTAGCCCAGGTAGCTGTGGGAGTCAGTGGGCTTGTAGTGAATATTGGTCGATAACCTATCCCCAGAGATGGAGACGGAGAAGTCGAGGAAGGGAAGGGAAGAGTCAGAGATGGACCATGTGAAGGTGAGGGAAGGGTGGAAATTGGAGGCAAAGTGAATGAAATTGTCAAGTTCGGGGCGAGAGCAGGAAACGGCACCGATACAGTCATCAATGTATCGGAAAAAGAGGTGAGGGAGGGGACCCGAGTAGGACTGGAACAAAGATTGTTCCACATAGCCCACGAAAAGGCAGGCATAGCTAGGACCCATGCGGGTACCCATGGCAACACCTTTGATTTGGAGGAAATGAGTGGAGTTAAAGGAGAAGTTGTTCAATGTGAGAACAAGTTCAGCCAGGCAGAGGAGGGTAGTGGTGGATGGGGACTGGTCGGGCCTCTGTTCAAGGAAGAAGCGGAGCGCCCTCAGGCCATCCGGGTGGGGGATGGAGGTGTAGAGGGATTGTACGTCCATGGTGAAAAGGAAGCGGTTGGGGCCAGGAAACTGGAAACTGTTAAAGTGGCAGAGGGCGTCCGAAGAGTCGCGGATGTAGGTGGGAAGAGACTGGACAAGGGGAGAAAAGATAGAGTCAAGATAGGAAGAGATAAGTTCCGTGGGGCAAGAACAGGCTGAAACGATGGGTCTACCAGGGCAGTCCTGTTTGTGGATCTTGGGAAGGAGGTAGAAGCGGGCTGTGCGGGGTTGGGGAACTATGAGGTTGGTGGCAGCGGGGGGAAGATCTCCAGAGGAGATGAGGTCAGTGACAGTCTTGGAAACGGTGGTTTCATGTTCGGTAGTGGGGTCATGGTCCAGGTGGAGGTTGGAGGAGGTGGCGGAGAGTTGGCGTTCAACTTCCGCTAGGTAGAGGTCAGTACGCCAAACAACAACAGCACCACCCTTGTCAGTGGGTTTAATGACAATGTCAGGGTTGGATCTAAGAGAATGGAGTGCTGCAAGTTCAGAGGGAGGTAGGTTGGAGTGAGTGAGGGGAGCAGAGAAATGGAGACGGCCGATGTCATGGCGGCAGTTAGCAATGAAAAGATCTAGAGAGGGTAAGAGGCCAGGGGGAGGGGTCCAGGTAGAACGGGAATTCTGCTAACGGGAGAAAGGGTCAGTTGTGCGGGGGGAAGACTCCTGGCCAGAGAAGTGGGCTCGGAGACGAAGGCGGCGGAAAAAGAGCTCAACATCGTGCCGAGCTCGAAATTCATTGAGGTGGGGGCGTAAGGGGATGAAGCTCAGGCCTTTGCTGAGGACTGATCGTTCAGGGTCAGAGAGTGGAAGGTCAGAGGGGATTGTGAAAACGCGGCAGGGGGTGAGATTGGGAGAAGGGGGGTCAGAGGAAAGTGAAGGGGAAGAAGGTTCTGGGGGGGCGTTGGTGTCCAAGAATTGATGAAGCTTGCGATCCTTGACATCGGAAAGGAAGAAGAAAAGTTTTTTGTTGAAGCGTCGGATGAGTCGAAGGATGCAGTGCTTACAGGTTAGTTGCTGGATAATTTATTTTGGCTGTTGGTCAATTTGCAGGCATTTTTGGAGGATTTCTAGAGTTGTTCAAACTTTCATTAATCTACAGGGAGTGGTCTGGCTGCTCTTGAACTCCTATTTGTGTCTCTTATAATATACTGCACAAAGAGGCTGCCTCCAGACATGAGTGGCCCCGGTCAGGCTTCCTCTAAGCAGAGGACATAACTGGGAGAATGAAGGAAGACAGCGCAGAGCAGGACAAGCTGCCAGAAGAGGGAGGAGGAGGAGCAGGGCACTCAGCAGGTGGCCATATGCACGGGGGGTCTTTAGGGAGCAATTCTCTTACCTGAACTTCAGTGAGGAGCAGTGCATAAGGCACCTTTGCTTCACCAAGGAGGCAGTCAGTGAGATACATCAGCTGCTGATGCCACAACTGCCACCTCAAGGCAGGGCAAGGACAGCACTGCCTATGGCTGTCAAGCTCACTGTTGCTCTAAATTTTTATGCCACCGGCTCATTTCATGCTGCAACAGGAGACATAAGTAACATCTCACAGTTTGCAGTGCACTACTGCATAAGGGAGGTCACTGATGTTGTGTCCGTGTATAATAAGACACAGACTGCAGGAGAACAGTACAACAGGTGTTTACTCAACATGGCTCACACTGGAACTGATCTGTACAGATTGCTACTCAGTGCTATATACAGGTGTGGTCACTGCCGATACTGCAGTATACATGAGCTGTAAAAGATAGTTCCCCCCTTAAAGGTATATACATTACAACTGAGGCTCACTTTATCTTGCAAAACACCTACATCTCATTCCCACTTGTTAGAGACAAGCAGGAGGAGAGAGTACAAGGTTTTGCATGCATTGCAAGTTTCACCATGGCGCAGGGTGTCATGGACTGCACACATATTCCCTTGCGTGTTCCTCATGTTAACTTTACAATATTCACAACAGAAAGGGATTCCACTTACGCAATAATGCAGCTGGTTTGCGACCTGTACTGCAAGTTAATGACTGGCTATTGGGTGATAAGGGATTTCACCTCATGACATGGCTGATGACTCTGGTCAGGGAACTACATACATCTGAGAGCCATGCTGCCACCAGGAACATCATATAACAGATCATCCGCGCCCTTAAACAATGCTTCTGCTGCCTGGACTGCTCAGGAGGAACGCTGCAATACTCAGCTGATCGGGTACCCAGATTTGTGGTAGTTTGCTGCATGCTGCACAACCTCGCCATT
The DNA here is from genome assembly GCF_052327205.1 of Somniosus microcephalus. Taxonomy (NCBI): domain Eukaryota; kingdom Metazoa; phylum Chordata; class Chondrichthyes; order Squaliformes; family Somniosidae; genus Somniosus; species Somniosus microcephalus. The sequence continues at coordinate 116,042,765 of NC_140989.1, forward strand.
ATGAGGGAGCAGCTCTTATCACCACCTGTCAGGCGAGAAGCTGAGGAAGAGGAGCATGAGGAGGCAGAAGTGAATGAAGGATGAAGGAATAGATTCCTAGAAATCGGATAAGGCCCAAAAACGTGCGCGTGGACCGTGATGCGTGATCAATCCGCGCCTGTTCGGAGGACTGCAGGGAGCACGCAAACTTCATGCTGCCTGCTGATGAGCATGATTGCGCGCTGTTGAATGGCTGAATGCTCAGCAGGGGGCCCAAATTCGTGCGAGGCTAGCTCCAATTAAAGCAAGCCCACACCACTTAAAAGCAGCCTGCACCTCTTAAAGGGGAGGTGCCTTCTGCTTGTAACAGGTGATTGAAGAGGCTGGGAAGACAGTGGAGAAGAAAGTTCTGATGATGGCACAACAGGGGAGAAAGCATGCACCTAGGTTCTCCGATGCAGCACTGGAGGCCTTGGTCCAGGAGGCCAACTCCAGGAGAGAGGTCCTCTTTTCACAGGGGGCCAGGTGGTCCTCCAGGCAACAAATCAGAGTGCAGTAGAGCAGATTGCCACTGTGGTAGATGACAGCAGTGCAGCCCCGAGGACCTGTACTCAGTGGAGGAAGAAGTTTAATGACCTCACACGAATGATCAAGGTCAGTGAATTCATCTTCAAATGCTATATCGCACAACTAGCCTCACACAATGCTCAATGCACCACAATCCCATCACTCACCTACCAATAATCTCTATCAAACACCACATTCATGGCTTCACTTCACCCTCACACACTTAGCACTGCTGCAAGCCTCACACCCACATCTCACAGTTTGAACACACTGCCAGCTATTCAACCATTGACAGGCATATCACCCAAACACATTACCCTACACGCACTGACAGACTTCCCTTTCTCTTGCAGGAAAAAGTGGCACATAACCAGCACCAGCAGAAGCTAACCAGCGGGGTACATGCTTGTCTGTATGACCTCATCCCTTTGGAGGAGACGATGCTGGCCATTTTTGGCAGGGGCATGACTGAGCCCGTGGCCAGCAGTGGGGTTGAAAGAATAGAAGATGCCGGTATCCTCATATGTTATCCTCCTTCTCACATCCCACTTCCCCCTCATGCCACAATCTCTTCTGATTTACAAGTTGCACATGGTGTAAGCATGCACCTCTTGCTTTCCCCCCTCCCCTCACCACAACCCTACCTTTGTGTCTTTCTCATTTCACACACCCAAGAAATTCAGCCTGCCCAGCCAGTGGGTCAACAAGAAGAGGGAGAGGAGAATGACGAGGAAGAAGAAACATTGTCTCTTGACTTCACACTCCCAGTGTAATGGCGTCAGTGGCACTTCCCTCTGCTCGCCGCCTGAGGGCGGTTTTTGAGGCCTCGGTGCGCTGCTGCCGTGCCTTCTGGGCCCCTCTTCTCTGTTTCTCAAGTAATTGATCTCATCAAAGTAATTAGGCTAGTTAATAAAGTTGTTCGGTTTTATCCCTGTTTTGTCCCTCTTTTAAATGGACCAAGTAAATTAAACAAATAGACTGTAATTAAAACTCTAAAACTTTAAATAAACCTTAGCAAATCAAATTAAAATTTGGTTGTCCAATCCAATTATGCACTCCAGTCCCCGCGGCGCCCACCGGTCACGGAAGTGCTCGAGCGCGCTGGCGGATACCGCGTGCTCCATCTCCAGGGCCACCCGGGCGCGAACATGGCCGCGGAAGAGAGGGAGGCAATCTGGCTGGACGACTCCCTCGACCGCCCGCTGCCTGGACCAATTGATGGCTTTTTTATCCAGGCCCAGGAGCAGACCCACGAGGAGGTCCCCCAACCTGCCCGCTCCCCTCCACACCAGGTGACCGTAGATCAAGAGCGTGGGACTGAAGTGCAACCAAAAATCGAGGAGCAGCCCCTTCAAATAATGGAAGAGGGGCTGCAACCTCTCACATTCTGTATATATATGAAAAACGGACTCCTCCAGGCCGCAGAACAAACAGGTGGCCTGGGAGTCCGTGAACCTACTTAAAAATATATTGCACGGGACTGCCCCGTGCAACACCCTCCAGGCCAAGTCCCCAATAGAACAGGGGAGGACTCCCGCATAGAGAGCCCTCCATTGGGGACCTCCGCCTCCGCCGGAAGGCAAGACGGCACGCCAAGGTGTGTCCGGACGGCAGGCGAAGATGGCAAAGTGGAGAGTGTGCAGGAGCAGCCCGTACAGGAAACCCCTCCGCGCGGAATGAAAAGGCACAGAGGGTATTTCCTCGAGACGGCTCAAGTTGTGAGGCGCCGGTTCCCGAGGGGAGTTTCGGGGCTGGGCGCCGATAAGGAATTCCGTCCGAACGGGGGAAAGCTCGGATGGGATCGCCCACACGCTTGAGCTGCCTCGATACACCTCGTGGCACCGGGGCACAGCGTCGCTTTCATCGACTCGATGGCATTGACCGCGAGCTGGACGTTGGCCCAAGACATGCGCCGCGCCAACTCCTCCGGCGCCATCCAGCCCGCTCCTCCGCCATCGAGCAGGTCCCCGACTCTAGTCACCTTGCCAGGCACAGCCCTGCCCTCCGCCAGCCACCCGAACCTGTGGACATGGAGGTGCGGATTCCTGGACAGCGGCTCCCGAAGGACAGCCGCCATTCCTGATGGGGGAGAGCTCCGCCTGGAAGCAACGTAGTTCCAAACCCATAGCAGTTTCTGGTAGAAGACAGGCAGCTCCCGCAGGCTGGCACGCGTGCCGCCCACTTCCAAAAACAGGAGCTGCATGTCGTAATTGAGGCCGTGCAGCGGCGGAAAAAAAACATCGCCAGCGCACACCATCTCGGAGGATTCTCAACGTACAGGTACCTCTGCAGCGTCTGAAGACGGAAAGTCGCAGCCTGGGTGCGGAGGCACACCAGCGCCTGACCGCCCTCCCTAAGCGGGAGACTCAAAACCGCGGCAGAGACCCAGTGCTTCCTTTTGTCCCAGAAGAAGTCGACGAGCTTCTTCTGTATCTTGGCGACAAACGCAGGGGGAGGGATCAAAGTGACAAACCGGTACCACAACATGGCGGCCACCAGTTGGTTTATGACCATCACTCGACCCCTGTAGGACAACACTCGGCGCAGTCCTGTCCAGCGTCCTAAGCGAGTGGTGACTTTGGCCTCCAACTCTTGCCATTTCGCCGGCCAGGCGTCCACGGCAGGGTTGAGGTAGACTCCCAAGTAGAGGAGGTGCGTGGTGCTCCAGGCGAAGGGCCTGAACGCCTCCGGCAGGGGGTCCACCCGCCACTGACCTACCAGGAGTCCGGAACATTTCTCCCAGTTGATCTTGGCGGAGGATGCGTCCGAGTAAATCTGCTGGCATTCCCGCATCCTCCGCAAGTCAGCGGGATCCGTGACCGTGAGGAGCATGTCATCGGTGTAAGCCGAGAGGACCACCTCCACGCCCGGCCCTAGCAGAGCCAGTCCCGTCAACCTCTTCCGCAAGAGGCGCAGGAAAGGCTCTACGCAAACGGCGTATAACTGGCCGGACATGGGGCATCCCTGACGCACCCCCCTCCCGAAGCGAAGGGGCGCCGTCAGGGACCCGTTAGCTTTAATCAGACACTCCGCTGCAGCGTACAGAAGTCGGATCTGGGCGACAAAATGCGTCCCGAACCCGAATGCGCGCAGAGTCCCGAAGAGATACTCGTGATCCACCCTGTCGAACGCCTTCTCCTGATCCAGGGAAAGGAAGGCGACCGACAGACCAGTCCTCTGGGAATGGTGGACCAGGTCCCAGTCCAGATGGATGTTATCGTGGATGGTCCGGCCCGGGACCGTGTAGGACTGGTCGGGGTGGATCATGTGGGCCAGCTCCGCGCCAAGGCGAGCAGACATGGCCCTGGCAAAAATTTTGCAGTCCGTGCTGAGGAGGGAGACCGGGCGCCAGTTCTTGAGGCGGAGATCGCCCTTCTTAGGCAGTAGGACAATAACCGCCCTGCGCCAAGAGAGGGGCATCTCCCCGGTCGCCAAACTTTCTCCCAGGACCCGCACGTAGTCGCCCCCCAAGACGTCCCAGAACGCCCTGTGGAACTCCACGGTCAGCCCGTCCAGCCCCGGGGACTTTCCCCTAGAGAGCTGGCGGAGGGCGCCGGTCAGCTCCCCCAGACTCAGAGGAGCGTCCAATTTTTCGGCGCCCTCCAGGCCGACCTTCGGCAGGTCCTCCCACAAAACTCTGCACGCATCCTCGCTGGACGGATCCGGAGAGAACAGAGCCCTGTAATAGGCGCGGGCCTCCGCGCTGATTCCCTCCGGATCCGAGACCAGAGAGCTGTCGTCGGCCAGCAGCCCCAAAAGCTGCTTACGGACCCCCCGTCTTTTTTCCAGCGAGTAGAAGAAGGGGGAGCCGCGGTCCAGGTCCCGCAGGAACTGGATCCGCGACCTCTACGCGCCTCAGGACCCGACGAGCTGCAGGTCCTTCAGCGCGCCCTTCTTCTCTTCGTACACCTTCCGCAGGGCCGGGTCCTCGACGACTTGACCGAGACGGGACTCCAGGTCGAGTACCTCCTTCTCCAACCGCCCGACCCAGGCCTCCCACCTCTTGGTCGACCCCTTCGCGTACTCCTGACAGAAGAGACGGACGTGAGCCTTGCCCACGTCCCACCATAGCCGCAAGGAGGGGAAGCCCCCCCGCTTCCTTCTCCAGTCGGCCCAGAACCGACGAAACGAATCCTGGAACCGCGCGTCCTCCAGCAGCAGGTTGTTAAAATGCCAGTACGCGGACCCCCCCCGCGCGCGCAGCGGAACGAGCTCCGCCCAGACCAGGTGGTGGTCCATGCATGGCACCAGCCGTATGGAAGCTGCCGGAACGCAGGAGACGTACGCCCGGGAAATATAAAGGCGGTCGATTCTGGACCATCCTCCTCCAGACCTCACGCTAGTGAAGGCGCTGGAGTCGGGGTGGAGATGTCGCCAGACGTCCACCAAGTCGAAGGACCCGACCAGGTCCCTCAACTTCTCCATTGCCGCCGGGCATCGCTGGGGGGGCCAAACGGTCCCTCGCCTCGAGGGTGCAGTTAAAATCCCCCCCGAGGATGACGCACTCGCCCGCATCGATGGAGCCCAGAAGAGCGGACACTTCTTCAAAGAAGCGCACTTGCTGCGCACTGGCCTGAGGGGCGTACACGTTCACTAGATGGAGCGGCACGCCCCCCAGGCGAACAGTGACCTGGAGCAAGTGGCCCGGCACGTGCTCCTTGACCCCCAAGATCTCCGGCTGAAAATGCGGGGCCAGCAAGATAGCCACCCCGCTGGAAACGCTGGAGAGGTGACTCATGCTGACCCCTCCTTGCCACTCCAGGAGCCACGTGGCCTCATCTCCTGGAACGGTGTGGGTTTCTTGCAGGAAGCACACCACATACTTCCCGTCCCGAAGGACCGAAAGGTTATTAAATCTGCGGTGAGCCTCCCTGCTGCCGTTGATGTTGAGGCTGGCTATGGTTATCTTCATATCAGAAGCATAGTGCAACCTCTACCTACACCTAACGGGAGGAGGGAGCGCAGCCGCTAGTCGACCGCCACTCCCTCACAAGCCCAGTGAGGAACGACCTGAGCCGATGCAGCTCGAGCGGGCTCACGTCCGCGCCCATGGTCTTGACGGCGGCGCGGACCGACCCGATGAGCAGCACCAGCTCCAACCACCTGGCGAGGGCCAGCCGGGTCTTGTTTTCATGACCCTGGCACACGGCCACAAAATCCCGGAGTTCCCTGATGGGAATGAGGGGAGACTCGGCGAGGGGCACGAGGTCATCCATCGCCTCATCGGCGATGGAATCCAGCTCGTCCTCCGCGCCCATCACCGAGTCCCCGTCCTCCTCCGGGGGGTCGCCACCAGCGGCCGACCCATCTGTCGCGCAGTGCGCAGCGAACGGCTCAGCCGCATCGGCCAGCCCCGCCTCCGCCCAGATCGGCCAGCGCCGTCTCCGCCCGGATCCCACCCCCAGGATCGGTGGCAGAGGATTCCTCCTTGGGCTCCTCCGGGGGCGCCGGTCCAGAAGACGGCGGCGGTTCGGAGCCCCCCTCCGCCTCAGACGCCAGAACACCCGGAGAAATTGGGGAGAAAACAAATTGAATTTCCTCCAGGACGTCCGGCACTGGAGACACAGTCAGGGGGCCTTCCACCTCCTCGCCACCAGCCTTCGACAAAGCGGATGGGGTGTACTGGACTAACACCCCGACCAGGTCGAGCAGCCCCTGGGGAATGTCCAGGTCGCATTGGGCGAGCTCATTTTTCTCGAACTCGCCCGACCCAGACCCCAGGCCGCCCGACCCGGCGAGGGGTAATGGCACCGAAAGAATATCAATTTCTGCCGCGGGTTGTTCTGTGACCCCCCCCACGAGCAGGGTCTCATCCCCATCCCCGGGAGGTACATGCTGGACAGACACATCTGCCTCAGCCTCCCGAGGGACAGGCGACCCCTGCCGATCGCCGGCGATGATGAAACCGGGGGGGGGGGTGGGCGCAGTACCCGCGGCGGGCGACGACTCCCCCAGGTCGGAGGGACCTTCCTCCTCCCGGTCCTCCTCCTCTTTTAGGGGGTTGCGCCTTCTTTTTAGCACGGAAGGAGCGAGGGAGACCTCCATGTCTCCAGAGGCCTCCTCCTCTGCTCCCTCCGGCGGAGCAGGTTTGTCGGGTTCCTCGGGCCCGAGCCCGGCCGCAGGTATTGATGTTTCCACCACGGCGGTCGCGACCACAGGCTCAGGCACGAGGTCCCTCCCACCCTCGTCTGCCCCGACCAACTCCGCGAGGAGCGCGGGTGTCAGGGGCTCTAGGTTCAAGGGCTCGCCCTCCCCGGTGGGACCCACCCTAAGGTGTTTGGCTTTTCTCCGTGCCTTCCTTCCGCCCGGACGCACTCCCTCCCCCCCGCCGGAGGCCTTGATGGCATCGGCCTCCGACGACGACCGCGCATCGGTTGTTTGGGGTGCGCGGCCAGGCCCGGGGAGAGGAGCAGCGGCGGCACCCGCCTTGGCCGCACAAGACGATCCGGCGGCCTTGGAGGCAGGGCAGTTTCTCCTGATGTGCCCCACCTCCTTGCAGGCATGGCACCGCACACCGTCCGCTGTCCAAAAGGCGCGATAAGCGGCCCCCTCATGGAGGACGACAAATGCCCCGTCGGTGTCCTCCTCCCGCGCCAGCTGAATAAAGACCTGGCGCCGGAAGGAGAAGACGTGCCGAAGGCTGGCTTCCCGGCAGCCGAGCGGGATAGGTGCAATCCCCGACCTCACCTCCCCAAGTTGGCGCAAGTGGGGGAAGAGGAGCTCACCAGGAATATAGGGCGGGAGGTTGGAAATAACCATCCTCTGCGCGGTGGCCTCGAGGGGGTCCACCGGCAGAAAGGTCCAGCCCATGGTGAGCCCCTTGGTGATGGCCAGGGACACCGCCCGCTCTGACCTCAGGAAGAACACAGCCTTCCCGTACATTTTTGAGGCGGCGAGGATGGCTGAAGGGCCGATAACCCCAGCCATGGCCTTTACGCACGCCTCAATTGTCATTGTGGGGTGGGTGTAGCTCTTCACCCCAAGCTTTTTAGTTATTAAAGAGAAAGGTGATGGGGCGGCAGAAGCAGCGGGAGCAGCCGTGGCTGTGGCTGCCACCGCCGCATATGACCTAGCCGGCCCCGCCACCGGCGAAGAAGTAGACGCCATTATGGGGTGGTTTTTATAAAGGGCAACACCCACCCCAAGTCACAGGCCTTAAGGTGTTAATGGCCTCTGGTTTTTATTTAAAGTCTTCCCTTGAGCAGAGGGAGCTGTTAAATTAAAGGCACACCTCTCCCCTTGTTGAATGGAATTGGGAGAGGGGCCTTCTCCCCTCTGCTCAAGTGGCAATCAATAAAAAGATTAATGGAGGTGCCTCTTGAGAGAGAGAGAGACAAAGAGAGACAAAGAGAGAGAGAGAGGGGGGTGGGAAGGAGGGAGGCCGCAAGCGCAGGGTTGCCACTCAGGATGGTGGGTGGGTGGGTGTCGGCAGGGGTGCACTCTCCGATGGAAAAGTAAAGTCTCTGAAGGTGTTCTTCTGGCAGGGGGAGAAGATGTCTTCACCCGGGAAAGCTGGAGATGTCCAGGCTCAGTCCTACACCAGGTCTTAACGATGTATTAATTAATTTAAAGGCTTCACCTAGGCAGCTCCAGCTGTCCCAGGCCAGGCAATAGAAGGGATGCTTATTAGTGGTGTGTGTGGCCTAGTATTCTACAAGAGCCACACACAGACACAGACACCCCTTGGTGTTCCGGCCGGTCTTCTTTCCTCCCCCCACCAACAATACAAAGTCTTTTGGAGAATGCACCAAATGACACCCACCTGCAGATGTTCAGTGGAAGATGTTATCCTTCCCTCCTTCCAAGCAGTTGATGCTGGGTGTTGATTGCTGCTTCTCTCCCCTCTCTCCCTCTCCTGGAATGGAGGCAAATTTGGGGAGGCAGTGGTGGAAAGGCCTCTCCTCCAGTAGATGTTGGCCTCCTTTTCCCTCTGTCCTCTCTCTCCAGGCACCTCAGTTGTAGTTGTTGCTGATGTTGTAGTGGTGGTCTGTGGTTTCTCCTTCTCCTCCACTCCCTGGTCAAGGAGACCACCACTTTCCACTCTCCTGCAGCTTGAACCAGCAGCACAGAGAGCAAGGCAGAGAATGAATAAAGCTGGTCTGGTCCAGTTCCTGTCTTGTCCCTCTTTTAAATGGACGAAGTAAATTAAACAAATAAACTGTAATTAAAACTCTAAAACTTTAAATAAACCTTAGCAAATCAACTTAAAATTTGGTTGTCCAATCCAATTATGCACTCCAGTCCCCGCGGCGCCCACCGGTCACGGAAGTGCTCGAGCGCGCCGGCGGACACTGCGTGCTCCATCTCCAGGGCCACCCGGGCGCGAACATGGCCGTGGAAGAGAGGGAGGCAATCTGGCTGGACGACCCCCTCGACCGCCCGTTGCCTGGACCAATTGATGGCTTTTTTAGCCAGGCCCAGGAGCAGACCCACGAGGAGGTCCTCCAACCTGCCCGCTCCCCTCCGCACCGGGTGACCGTAGATCAAGAGCGTGGGACTGAAGTGCAACCAAAAATCGAGGAGCAGCCCCTTCAAATAATGGAAGAGGGGCTGCAACCTCTCACATTCTGCATATATATGAAAAACGGTCTCCTCCAGGCCACAGAACAAACAGGCGTCCATGAACCTACTTAAAAATATATTGCACGGGACTGCCCCGTGCAACACCCTCCAGGCCAAGTCCCCAATAGAACAGGGGAGGACTCCCGCATAGAGAGCCCTCCATTGGGGACCTCCGCCTCCGTCGGAAGGCAAGACGGCACGCCAAGGCATGTCCGGATGGCAGGCGAAGATGGCAAAGTGGAGAGTGTGCAGGAGCAGCCCGTACAGGAAACCCCTCCGTGTGGAATGAAAAGGCACGGAGGGTATTTCCTCGAGACGGCTCAAGTTGTGAGGCGCCCGTTCCCGAGGGGGGTTTCGGGGCTGGGCGTCGATAAGGAATTCCGTCCGAACGGGGGAAAGCTCGGACGGGATCGCCCCACGCACTTGAGCCGCCTCGATACACCTCGTGGCACCAGGGCGCATCGTCACTTTCATCGACTCCATGGCATTGACCGTGAGCTGGACGTTGGCCCAAGACATGCGCCACGCCAACTCCTCCGGCGCCATCCAGCCCGCTCCTCCGCCATCGAGCAGGTCCCCGACTCTAGTCACCTTGCCAGGCACAGCCCTGCCCTCCGCCAGCCAACCGAACCCATAGACGTGGAGGTGCGGATTCCTGAACAGCGGCTCCCGAAGGACAGCCACCATTCCTGACGGGGGAGAGCTCCGCCTGGAAGCGACGTAGTTCCAAACCCATAGCCGTTCCTGGTAGAAGACAGGCAGCTCCCGCAGGCTGGCACGCGTGCCGCCCACTTCCAAAAACAGGAGCTGCATGTCGTAATTGAGGCCGTGCAGCTGGCGGAAAAAATACGTCGCCAGCGCACACCATCTCGGAGGATTCTCGACGTACAGGTATCTCTGCAGCGTCTGAAGACGGAAAGTCGCAGCCTGGGTGCGGAGGCACACCAGCGCCTGACCGCCCTCCCTAAGCGCGAGACTCAGAACCGCGGCAGAGACCCAGTGCTTCCTTTTGGCCCAGAAGAAGTCGACGAGCTTCTTCTGTATCTTGGCGACAAACGCAGGGGGAGGGATCAAAGTGACGAACCGGTACCACAACATGGCGGCCACCAGTTGGTTTATGACCATCGCTCGACCCCTGTAGGACAACACTCGGAGCAATCCTGTCCAGCGGCCTAAGCGAGTGGTGACTTTGGCCTCCAACTCTTGCCATTTCGCCGGCCAGGCGTCCTCGACAGGGCTAAGGTAGACTCCCAAGTAGAGGAGGTGCGTGGTGCTCCAGGCGAAGGGCCTGAACTCCTCCGGCAGGGAGTCCACCGGCCACTGACCCACCAGGAGTCCGGAACATTTCTCCCAGTTGATCTTGGCGGAGGATGCGTCCGAGTAAATCTGCTGGCATTCCCGCATCCTCCGCAAGTCAGCGGGATCCGTGACCATGAGGAGCACGTCATCGGCGTAAGCCGAGAGGACCACCTCCACGCCCGGCCCTTGCAGAGCCAGTCCCGTCAACCTCTTCTGCAAGAGGCGCAGGAAAGGCTCTACGCAAACGGCGTATAACTGGCCGGACATGGGGCATCCCTGACGCACCCCGCTCCCGAAGCGAAGGGGCGCCGTCAAGGACCCGTTAACTTTAATCAGACACTCTGCGGCAGCGTACAGAAGTCGGATCCGGGCGACAAAATGCGTCCCGAACCCGAATGCGTGCAGAGTCCCGAAGAGATTCTCGTGATCTACCCTGTCGAACGCCTTCTCCTGATCCAGGGAAAGGAAGGCGACCGACAGACCAGCCCTCTGGGAATGGTGGACCAGGTCCCGGTCCAGATGAATGTTATCGTGGATGGTCCGGCCCGGGACTGTGTAGGACTGATCGGGGTGGATCATGTGGGCCAGCACGGCGCCTAGGCGAGCAGACATGGCCCTGGCAAAAATTTTGTAGTCCGTGCTGAGGAGGGAGACCGGGTGCCAGTTCTTAAGGAGGCGGAGATCGCCTTTCTTAGGCAGCAGGACAATAACCGCCCTGCGCCAAGAGAGGGGCATCTCCCCGGTCGCCAAACTTTCCCCCAGGACCCGCGCGTAGTCGCCCCCCAAGACATCCCAGAACGCCCTGTGGAACTCCATGGTCAGCCCGTCCAGCCCCAGGGACTTTCCCCTGGAGAGCTGGCGGAGGGCGCCGGTCAGCTCCTCCAGACTCAGAGGAGCGTCCAATTTTTCGGCGCCCTCCAGGCCGACCTTCGGCAGGTCCTCCCACAAAACTCTGCGCGCATCCTCGCTGGACGGATCCGGAGAGAACAGAGCCCCGTAGTAGGCGTGGGCCTCCGCGCTGATTCCCTCCGGATCCGAGACCAGAGATCCGTCATCGGCCAGCAGCCCCAAGAGCTGCTTACGGACCCCCCGTCTTTTTTCCAGCGAGTAGAAGAAGGGGGAGCCGCGGTCCAGGTCCCGCAGGAACTGGATCCGTGACCTCACGTACGCGCCTCGGGACCCGATGAGCTGCAGGTCCTTCAGCGCGCCCTTCTTCTCTTCGTACACCTTCCGCAGGGCCGGGTCCTTAACGACTTGACTGAGACGGGACTCCAGGTTGAGCACCTCCTTCTCCAACCGCCCGACCCGTGCCTCCCGCCTCTTGGTCGACCCCTTCGCGTACTCCTGACAGAAGAGACGGACGTGAGCCTTGCCCATGTCCCACCATAGCCTGAAGGAGGGGAAGCCCCCCCCGCTTCCTTCTCCAGTCGGCCCAGAACTGACGAAACGAATCCTGGAACCGCGCATCCTCCAGCAGCAGGTTGTTAAAATGCCAGTACGCGGAACCCCCCCGCGCGCACAGCGGAACGAGCTCCGCCCACACCAGGTTGTGGTCCATGCACGGCACCGGCTGCATGGAAGCTGCCGGAACACAGGAGACGTACGCCCGGGAAATATAAAGGCGGTTGATTCTGGACCATCCTCCTCCAGACCTCACGCTAGTGAAGGCGCTGGAGTCGGGGTGGAGATGTCGCCAGACGTCCACCAAGTCAAAGGACCCGACCAGGTCCCTCAACTTCTCCATCGCCGCCGGGCATCGCTGGGGGGTCGAACGGTCCCTCGCCTCGAGGGTGCAGTTAAAATCCCCCCCCGAGGATGACGCACTCGCCCGCGTCGATGGAGCCCAAAAGAGCGGACACTTCTTCAAAGAAGCGCACTTGCTGCGCACCGGCCTGAGGGGCGTACACGTTCACTAGGTGGAGCGGCACGCCCCCAAGGCGAACAGTGACCTGGAGCAAGCGGCTGAAAATGCGGGGCCAGCAAGATAGCCACCCCGCTGGAAACGCTGGAGAGGTGACTCATACTGACCCCTCCTTGCCACTCCAGGAGCCACGTGGCCTCGTCTCCCGGAACGGTGTGGGTTTCTTGCAGGAAGCACACTGCATACTTCCCGTCCCGAAGGACCGAAAGGTTATTAAATCTGCGGCGAGCCTCCCTGCTGCCGTTGATGTTGAGGCTGGCTATGGTTATCTTCATATCAGAAGCATAGTGCAACCTCTACGTACACCTAACGGGGGGAGGGAGCGCAGCCGCTAGTCGACCGCCACTCCCTCAGCAGCCCAGTGAGGAATGACCTGAGCTGACGCAGCTCGAGTGGGCTCACCTCTGCGTCCGCGCCCATGGTCTTGACGGCAGCGCGGACCGACCCGATGAGCAGCGCCAGCTCCGACCACCTGGCGAGGGCCAGCCGGGTCTTGTTTTGACGACCCTGGCACACGGTCACAAAATCCCGGAGTTCCCTGACGGGAATGAGGGGAGACTCGGCGAGGGGCACGAAGTCATCCATCGCCTCGTCAGCGATGGAATCCAACTTGTCCTCCGCGCCCATCACCAAGTCCCCGTCCTCCTCCGGGGGGTCGCCACCAGCGGCCGAACCGTCCGTCGCGCAGTGCGCAGCAAACGGCTCAGCCGCATCGGCCGGCCCCGCCTCCACCCGGATCGGCCGGCCCCGCCTCCGCCCGGATCCCACTCCCAGGATCGGTGGCAGAGGAATCCTCCCTGGGCTCCTCCGGGGGCGCTGGGCCAGAAGACGGCGGCGGTACGGAGTCCCCCTCCGCCCCAGATGGCAGAACGCCCGGAGAAATCGGGGAGAAAACAAATTGAAATTCAACCAGGATGCCCGGCGCCAGAGGCACAGTCAGGGGGCCGTCCTCCTCCTCGCCACCAGTCTCCGACCCAGCGGATGGGGTGTGTGATAAAAATGATAACATCCGGGAAGTTATGTCATCACTTCCTGTGAACTATGAACTATGAACTGTGTACATACCTCACTTCCTGTAAATGTCACTTCCTGTTGGACTGGTATAAATACTGGTCTGTTCAGTATTGTAAGAGGCTTCTACCAGAGGCATGGTAAAGACCTCTCTTGTATATAGTGTGTTTATAAGTTACTTAAAGCTTACTTTAAAGTTACTTGATGGTAAGTCTCCTTTTTCTTACATCAATTTAAGTAACTTAGTATTTACACTGACAAATACTAGACCTTCAGACAAACTCGGAAGTTAAGGATCCAGGGAACCACCCATCATGGAGAAAATCCTTAGACCTATTCGTCTGGACTTGGACCCGAATACACCAGCAGCTGGCAGGGTATGGAAGCATTGGTATCGTACTTTTGAGAATTTTCTGGATGAATGTAAAGTGGATGCTCCTGCTAAATTGAAGATACTTGTCAATTATGTGACCCCAAAAGTGTTTGAATATGTTGATGACTGGGATAGTTACGAAGAGGTGATTCGGGCACTTAAGAAACTGTATGCGAAGACCCCAAATGAGGTCTATGCTAGACATCTACTGGCCACAGCCCGACAAGGGCCAGGGGAATCAATTGACGAATTCCTGCAAGAACTTCGCAGGCTCAGCGTAGATTGTAACTTTCAGGCAGCCTCAGCTGAGCTGTACCGCCAAGAAATGATTCGTGATGCTTTCATCTGCGGGATTGCCTCTCCATTTATACGCCAGCGTCTACTAGAAAGTAAAACACTTGAGCTACAAAAAGCTTTTGACCTAGCTTGTTCACTGGATTTGGCAAAGAGAAATGCAGACCTCTATCAGCTGCCCAGATCTCGATCTGCTGCTGTAGCTGCAACCAAACAATTCAAGCGGTCTCAGGTGAACCCTATCATGGGGGAATCTAATTCTGATAATTCTGATGAAGAAGAGGAGGACGACCCCACTTTAGCAGCCTCTTGGCAATCTAGGAAGGAATGCTTCTTTTGTGGAGATGCTTTTCACCCTAGGAAAACCTGCCCTGCTCGCAATGCAATCTGCAGTTATTGCGGGAAAAAAGGACACTTTGCTAAAGTTTGCCTATCAAGGGCCTCTACGAGGGCCAATCCAGCTAAGGCCTACCGAACTGCCCCAATTAGGGCCTATCGAGATGCTCCAGCTAGGACCTATCAAGCTTCCTCTCGAGCTCTCTCCCGAAGAAGCACACCGAGAGTTTTAGCCACTCTCTGTGCAACGACACCAATTACAGCTGCTTGCCCACAGAACCTGTCTCATGCAGCCACAAAAATTTCAATTAAAGGGCATACCTTAGATGCCTTAATTGACTCAGGAAGTACTGATAGTTTCATTAAGGAACAGATTGTTGCGAAATTGAAACTACATGTCTTCCCATCGGACCAGGCAATTGCGATGGCCCAGTCATCACTTAATACCAGAATCTCCGGCTTTTGTGTTGTTGATATGACACTTCATGGTCATATGTATCCCTCCACCCGACTTTCGGTGCTCAAAGACTTATGTAGTGATCTCCTCTTAGGGCTGGACTTCCAAAAACAGCATAAGAAACTCACCATTGAGTTTGGTGGATCCAAACCCGGACTTACTATTTCTAATATACCATCTAAATTACCATTTTGTGCATTATCAGCAGCTTCACTTAATGAACCCTCATTATTTGCCAGTATTCCACCTCAATGCCAACCGATAATAACGAAATCGCGGCGCTTTAATCAGGAAGACCAATCTTTTATTGCGGCTGAAATCTCTCGACTTCTAGCAGAGGATATCATTGAACCATGTTCGTCGCCCTGGCGGGCTCAAGTCGTCATTGTCAAGAACCCTCTAAAACCTCACAAACAGCGACTATGCATCGATTATTCGCAAACCATCAATCAATATACCGACTTGGACGCCTACCCATTGCCACGCATTGATGATATGGTTAATAAACTGGCCGAATACAAAGTGTTCTCAACTTACGATTTAAAAAGTGCCTATCATCAGTTACCCTTGAAGGTCTCAGATAAGCAGTACACAGCCTTTGAGGCTAATGGACGGCTGTACCAATTTCGTCGCCTCCCATTCGGGGTTACTAATGGAGTGGCTGTCTTTCAACGGGCAATGGATGGCCTGGTTAAGCAGGAAAACCTAAGGGACACTTTTCCCTATCTTGATAACATTACCATTGCAGGTCACGATCAACAGGAACACGACTCCAACCTCCAAAAATTTCGGGATGCCCTCCATCGCCGTAATTTGACCCTGAATGAATCCAAATCTGTTGAGTCGCAACCGACCATCAACATCCTTGGCTACTGCGTAGGCAATGGTATCATTAAGCCAGACCCAGAAAGACTTCGCCCGCTCCAAGAGCTCCCGTCACCTAAGAATCCGGCTTCTTTACGTCGGGCTCTCGGTCTGTTTGCATACTACGCTAAATGGATTCCTCATTTTTCGGACGAAATCCAACCCTTGCTGCATGCTAGATCATTTCCACTGGGAACAGCGGCTGTTGCAGCCTTTAACCTTCTCAAAAAACAGTTGGAGAAAGCGGCTCTTCACTCCATTGATGAGAATCTCCCTTTCGTGGTTGAATGTGATGCCTCGGAGGTGGCGATCTCGGCTACTCTGAATCAGGAAGGTCGTCCTGTAGCATTTATGTCCAGGACCTTACAAGGTGCCGAGCTACATTATCCTCCGGTTGAGAAAGAAGCCACAGCCATCATAGAGGCAGTACGGAAGTGGAACCATTTTCTAGCTCGCCAGCACTTTACGTTGATCACGGACCAACGATCAGTCGCCTTCATGCTCGATAATCGAAAACGAACCAAAATTAAGAATAATAAAATACAACTTTGGAGGATGGAACTGGCCTCTTTTGGTTATACCATTCTCTATCGGCCTGGCAAGGAGAATGTGGCCCCGGACACCCTCACACGGGCATTCTGCTCCACTATGTCATCCTCCACTCTCATGGATGTCCACAATGGTTTGTGTCATCCTGGCGTTACGCGCATGCTACATTTCGTACGATCACGGAATCTCCCTTTTTCCACTGGAGATGTAAAGAAAATATGCTCAGAATGCCGGCTTTGTGCGGAATTAAAACCTCAGTTCTTCCGCCCCTCAGATGGTATACTCATACATGCAACCCAACCGATGCAACGACTTAGCATCGATTTTAAGGGCCCAGTGCCCTCTTCAACTCGGAACACATATTTGCTCACCATGATTGACGAATATTCACGTTTTCCGTTTGCCTTCCCCTGCTCCAATATGCTGGCGTCCACAGTAATCTGCTGCCTTGAGCAGGTATTTTCTCTCTGTGGCATGCCGGCTTATATTCACTCAGATCGGGGTCCATCCTTTATGTCGAGGGAACTCAAGGACTACCTCTCAGAACGGGGAATTGCTACAAGCAAAACAACACCATACCATCCCATCGGAAATGGGCAGGTAGAGAGGTATAACGGTATCATCTGGAATTCCGTACGTCTCGCTTTAAGATCTCGGGGCCTACCAGACCAGCAATGGGAAACAGTGCTTCCGGATGCATTGCACTCTATACGGTCCCTGCTTTCTACAGCCACAAATACTACACCTCATGAGCGGTTCTTTGGATTCCAGCGTCGCTCATCTCATGGGACATCACTCCCGTCATGGCTAACTACTCCTGGACCTGTATTACTCCGAAGATACGTTCGGACGTCTAAAAATGACCCTCTTGTAGATGAGGTCGAACTAACCGATGCCAACCCCACCTATGCAAACATACGATATTCCGACGGCCGAGAATCTACCGTATCATTACGGGATCTGGCTCCCTGCCCACCAGGACCTAGTGGGACATCGGGTGATGGCATTTCACCAGGAAACTCTTGGGACCTATCGGGTACCCCTCTCCAGGATCCTGATCGGACACCAACTAGCTTGGTGCCGGTAGAACCCCGTGCTCAAGGTTGCGACCCTCCCAGTACCGCGCATGAAAGTACTGATCCGCCACAGACCAGCTCTGCACCTCCCTCTGAACAGAGGCAGTCCGACTTTGAACCTATTGGGGTTCGTACTCGAAGCCATGATCTCCCCGACCCTTCACAGGGCAATCGAGGCCACACAGACTCTGACCAATGGCCAACCGCATGTAAGCGGACCAGCGACCCTCTACGACGGGAATCCAAACGGGTGCGACTCTTCCTTGTTCGGCGGCTGCGGACCAAAAGGTAGACCACAGCCTCCTAATCCTGCAGGAGGGAAGAATGTGATAAAAATGATAACATCCGGGAAGTTATGTCATCACTTCCTGTGAACTATGAACTATGAACTGTGTACATACCTCACTTCCTGTAAATGTCACTTCCTGTTGGACTGGTATAAATACTGGTCTGTTCAGTATTGTAAGAGGCTTCTACCAGAGGCATGGTAAAGACCTCTCTTGTATATAGTGTGTTTATAAGTTACTTAAAGCTTACTTTAAAGTTACTTGATGGTAAGTCTCCTTTTTCTTACATCAGGGTGTCCTGGACTAAAATTTCAGCCAGGTCGAGCAGCCCCTGGGAAATGTCCGGGTCGCATTGGGCGAGCTCAGTTTCTTCCAGCTCGCCCGACCCAGACCCGAGGCCGCCCGACCCGGCGAGGGGTAATGGGACAGATAAAATATCGATTTCTGCCGTGGGTCTCGTCCCCATCCCCGGGAGGCACGTGCCGGACAGACCCATCTGCCTCAGCCTCCCGAGGGACAGGTGACCCCTGCCAATCACTGGTGATGGTGACAGCGGGGGGGGGGGCGCGCAGTACCCGCAGCGGGCGACGACTCCCCCAGGTCGGAGGGACCTTCCTCCTCCCGGTCCTCCTCCTCCTCTAGGGGGTCGCGCCTTCTTTTTGCACGGAGGGAGCGAGGGAGACCTCCATGTCTGCAGGGGCCTCCTCCTCTGCTCCCTCCGGTGGAGCAGGTTTTTCGGGTTCCGGTATCGGCGTTTCCGCTACGGTGGTTGTGGCCACAGGCTCGGGCACGAGGCCCCTCTCGCCCTTGTCTGCCCCGACCAACTCCGTGAGGAGCGCGGGTGTCAGGGGCTCTAAGTTTAGGGGTTGGCCCTCCGCGGGGGGACCCGCCCTGAGGTGTTTTGTCTCACGCCACGACTTCCTTCCGCCCGGACGGGCTCCCTCCCCCCCGCCGGAGGCCCCGGTGGCATCGGCCTCTGACGTCGACCGCGCATCAGTGGCACCGACGCGCGGACAGATCCGGGGGGGGGGAGCGGCGGCGGCGCCAGCCTCGGCCACGCCAGACGATCTGGCGGCCTTGGAGGCGGGGCAGTTTCTTCTGATGTGCCCCACCTCCTTGCAGGCGTGGCACCGCACACCGTCCGACGTCCAGAAGACGTGATAGGCGGTCCCCTCGTGGAGGATGACGAAAGCCCCGTCGGTGTCCTCCTCCGGCGCCAGCTGGATTAAAAGCTGGCGCCGGAAGGAGAAAACGTGGTGAAGGCTGGCCTCCCGGAAGCCGAGCAGGATGGGCGTAATCCCCGACCTCACCTCCCCAAGTTGACGTAAGTGGAGGAGGAGGAGCTCACCAGGAACAAAGGGCGGGAGGTTGGAAATAACCACCCCCTGCGCGGTGGCCTCGAGGGGGTCCACCGGCAGAAAGGTCCCGCCCACGGTGAGTTCCTTGGTGACGGCCAGGGACACCGCCCGCTCCGACCCCAGGAAGATCACAGCCTTCCCGTACATTTTTGAGGCGGCGAGGATGGCTGAAGGGCTGACAACCCCAGCCATGACCTTTACACACGCCTCAATTGTCATTGTGGGGTGGGTGTAGCTCTTCACCCCAAGCTTTTTTGTTATTAAAGAAAAAGGTGACGGGGCAACAGAGGCAGCGGGAGCAGCCGTGGCTGTGGCTGCCACCGCTGCATATGACCTAGCCGGCCCCGCCACCGGCGAAGAATTAGACGCCATTATGGGGTGGTTTTTATAAAGAGCTACACTCACCCCAAGTCACAGGCCTGAAGATGTTAAATGGCCTCCGGTATTTTAAAGTCCTCCCTTGAGCAGAGGGAGCTGTTAAATTAAAGGCCCACCTCTCCCCTTATTGATTGGATTGGGAGAGGGGCCTTCTCCCCTCTGCTCAAGTGGCAATTAATAAAAAGAATAATGGAGGTGCCTCTTGAGAGAGAGAGCAGAGAGAGACAAAGAGAGAGAGAGAGGGGGGTGTGGAAAGGAGGGAGACCGCAAAGGCAGGGTTGCCACTCAGGATGGTAGGTGGGTGGGTGTCGGCAGGGGTGCACTCTCCGATGGAAAAAACAAAGTCTCTGTTGGTGGTCTTCCGGCAGGGGGAGAAGATGTCTTCGCCTGGGAAAGCTGGAGCTGCCCAGGCTCAGTCCTACACCAGGTCTTAACGATGTATTAATTGATTTAGAGACTTCACCTAGGCAGCTCCAGCTGTCCCAGGCCCGGCAATGGAAGGGGTGCTTATTAGTGGTGTGTGTGGCCTAGTATACTACAAGAGCCACACACAGACACCCCTTGGTGTTCCGGCCGGTCTTCTTTCCTCCCCCCACCCACAATACAAAGTCTTTTGGAGAATGCACCAAATGACACCCACCTGCAGATGTTCAGTAAAAGAAGTTAACCTTCCCTCCTTCCAAGCAGTTGATGCTGGGTGTTGATTGCTGCTTCTCTCCCCTCTGTCCCTCTCCCGGAATGGAGGCCAATTTGGGGAGGCAGTGGTGGAAAGGCCTCTCCTCTAGTGATGTTGGCCTCCTTTTCCCTCTGTCCTCTCTCTCCAGGCACCTCAGTTGTAGTTGTTGCAGATGTTGTAGTGGTGGTCTGTGGTTTCTCCTTCTCCTCCACTCCCTGGTCAAGGAGACCACCACTTTCCACTCTCCTGCAGCTTGAACCAGCAGCACAGAGAGCAAGGCAGAGAATGAATAAAGCTGGTCTGGTCCAGTCCCTGTTTTGTCTCTGTGCCTCTGGCCTCACCTGTGTGTTGCTAAAGTATTTGTCTCCTGTCTCATTTGAATAATTATGTCATGTGACCACTCTGGCCTGTATTTAAGCTTCCTGTTTCCTGTCCTCTTTGCTCAATCCTGGGTTCTCCTGCCTGCAAGCAACAGCTCTTGCTGTGTCTCTGGCGTTCTCGAGTCTCTCTATGTTTTCGAGTCTCAACTGAATCATCCTTTCGAGTGTTCCCCTGTTTCTATGTTCTCGAGTCTCAAGGAAGCATCTTTCGAGTTCTACCCGGTCTCGAGTCCTTGGATAGGTTTCCTGCGCTTGGGTCCACTACCGAAACCCTAGCAAAACAGCCCCGTGAATGCACAGCCCCGTGACACCCAGCCACCAGCTCAGATATTGTCATTCCACATACTTTGGAGGACAGGTTCGACGCGGGATCTGCACGTGGTGAGACACTGGCCATGAGTTGGCTGCAGCCAGGGCAGGAGGAAAGGGTAGCGTAGGTGCCAGTTCCCTGGAGGGTGAGATCTCACACGAGTTCTGCTGCACAGGACTCAGATGAAGACTTCGATGGGGCGGCTTACAGAAGAACGCTGCTGGTTATGCACAATGAAATGCTCGGTGCATTGGCAGGCCTGAATGTGATGTCATGGAGGAGTTCAGCTCTAACCTTACACACGGCTTTGGGCAGAGCTTGGAGCCCATCTTTTCCAGCATGGAAGGGGTGGCCATATCCATTAACGCACTTTTGGACCCAACTATCATCCATGTCTGATGGTCGAAGTCTCAGCTTCCATTGCAGCACAAGCAGAAGCCATCCAACGTCTGAGTGCTGCAATGGAAACTCAGATAGAAGTCATGCAAACTCAGCTTGCTGCTACACAAGAACAGATCGCTGCCATCATGGCTGGGTTTACCAGTGTTGAAAGGGGCTTGCAGGGTGTCACAGCAGTCTGTATTCCAGCAGATTACTAGGATTGCTGAGGTGCTGCCCTGGGGAAGTGGCAATGGATCCGTGGAGGCTGACTCTGCTGTCCTCTCTCAGGAATTTTTTTTTTATTAGTGCCTGTGACGTGGATGTCACTGGCAAGGCCAGCATTTATTGCCCATCCCTAATTGCCCTTGAGAAGGTGGTGAGCTGCCTTCTTGAACCGCTGCAGTCCGTGTGGTGAAGGTACTCCCACAGTGCTGCTAGGTAGGGAGTTCCAGGATTTTGACCCAGCGACGATGAAGGATCGGTGATATACTTCTAAGTCTGGATGGTGTGTAACTTTAGAGGGAAACTTGCAGGTGGTGGTGTTCCTACACACCTGCTGCCCTTGTCCTTCTAGGTGGTACAGGTCACGGGTTTGGGAGGTGATGTTGAAGAAGCTTTGGCGAGTTGCTGCAGTGCATCTTGTAGATGGTACACACTGCAGCCACGGTGTGCTGGTGGTGGAGGGAGTGAATGTTTAAGGTGGCGGATGAGGTGCCAATCAAGTGGGCTGCTTTGTCCTGGATGGTGTCAAGTTTCTTGAGTGTTGTTGGAGCTGCACTCATCCAGGCAAGTGGAGAGTATTCCATCACACTGCTTACTTGTGCCTTGTAGATGGTGTAAAGGCTTTAGGGAGTGAGGAGGTGAGACACTCGGCGCAAAATACCTAGCCTCTGACCTGCTCTTGTAGCCATAGTATTTATGTGGCTGGTCCAGTTAAGTTTCTGGTCAATGATGACCCCCAGGATGTTGATGGTGGGGGATTCAGCGATGGTAATGCCATTGAATAACAAGGGGCGGTTGTTAGACTCTCTCTTGTTGGAGATGGTCATTGCCTGGTTCTTGTGTGGTGCGAATGTTACTTGCCACTTATCAGCCCAAGCCTGAACGTCATCCAGGTCTTGCTGCATGTGGGTATGGACGCCTTCATTATCTGGGGAGTTGCAAATGGAACTGAACACTGTGAAATCATCAGCAAACATCCCCGCTTCTGTCCTTATGATGGAGGGAAGATCATTGATGAAGCAGCTGAAAATCATTGGGCCTAGGATACTGTCCTGAGGAACTCCTGCAGCGATGCCCCGGGGCTGTGATGATTGACCTCCAACTACCACAACCATCTTCCTTTGTGCTAGGTATGACTCCAGCCAGTGGAGAGTTTTCCCCTGATTCCCATTGACTTCAGTTTCACTAGGGCTCCTTGATGCCACACTCGGTCAAATGCTGCCTTGATGTCACAGGCAGTCACTCTCACCTCACCTCTGGAATTCAGCTCTTTTGTCCATGTTTGGACCAAGACTGCAATAACATCTGGAGCCGAGTAGTCCTGGCGGAACCCAAACTGAGCATCAGTGAGCAGGTTATTGGTGAGTAAGTGCTGCTTGATAGCACTGTCGACCATCACTTTGCACCTTCCATCACTTTGCTGATAATTGAGAGTAGACTGATGGGGCGGTAATTGGCCGGATTGGATTTATCCTGCTTTTTGTGGACAGGACTACGTGGGCTGTTTTCCACATTGTCGGGTAGATGCCAGTGTTGTAGCTGTACTGGAACAGCTTGGCTAGAGGCGCAGCTAGTTCTGGAGCACAAGTCTTTAGCACGATTGCTGGGATGTTGTCGGGGCCCAGAGCTTTTGCTGTATCCAGTGCGCTCAGCCATTTCTTTATCACGTGGAGTGAATCGAATTGGCTGAAGACTGGCTTCTGTGATGGTGGGGATCTCATGAGGAAGCCGATATGGATCATCCGCCTGGCACTTCTGGCTGAAGATGGTTGCAAACGCTTCAGCCTTTTTTTTGCACACATGCTGGGCTCTGCCATCATTGGGGATGGGGATATTCATGGAGCCTCCTCCTCCTGTTAGTTGTTTAATTGTCCACCACCATTCACGACTGGATGTGGCAGGACTGCAGAGCTTTGATCTGATCCGTTGATTGTGGGATCGTTTAGCTCTGTCTGTAGTATGCTGCTTTTCCTGTTTAGCATGCATGTAGTCCTATGTTGCAGCTTCCCCAGGTTGGCACCTCATTTTTAGGTTCGCCTGCCTGGTGCTACTCCTGGCATGCTCTTCTGCACGCCTCATTGAACCAGGGTTGGTCCCCTGGATTGATGGTAATGGTAGAGTGAGGGATATGCCGGGCCATGAGGTTACAGATTGTGGTGGAGTATAATTCTCCACAGCGCCTCATGGATGCCCAGTTTTGACCTGCTAGATCTGCTCTGAATCTATCCTATTTAGCACGGTGGTAATGCCACACAGCACAATGGAGGATGTCCTCAGTGTGAAGACGGGTCTTCGTTTTCACAGTGACTGTGCAGTGGTCACTGCTACCAATGCTGTCATGGACAGATGCATCTGCGACAGGTAGATTGGTGAGGATGAGCTCAAGTAAGTTTTTCCCCTCGTGTTGGTTCTCATACCACCTGCCGCAGACCCAGACTGGCAGTTATATCATTCAGGACTTGGCCAGCTTGTTTAGTAGTTGTACTACCGAGCCACTCTTGGTGATGGACATTGAAGTCCCCCACCCAGAGTACATTCTGTGCCCTTGCTACCCTCAGTGTTGCTTCCAAGTGGTGTTCAACATAGAGGAGCACTGATTCATCTGCTGAGGGAGGGCGGTAGGTGCTAATCAATAGGAGGTTTCCTTGCCCATGATTGACCTGAAGCCATGAGACTTCATGGGATCCAGAGTCAATGTTGAGGACTCCCAGGGCCACTCCTTCCTGATTGTATACCACTGTTCCGCCACCTCTGGTGGGTCTGTCCTGCTGGTGGGACAGAACATACCAGGGATGGTGATGGAGGAGTTTGGGACATTGGCTGAAAGGTATGATTCTGTGAGTATGACTATGTCAGGCTGTTGCTTGACTAGCCTATGGGACAGCTCTCTCAATTCTGGCACAAGTCCCCAGATGTTAGTGAGGAGGACTTTGCAGGGTCGACTGGGCTGGGTGCGCCGTTGTCATGTCCAGAGTCTGTGCTGAGTTCGGTTTTATTCTTCTTATTGTTTTTTGTAGCGATTTGTTACAACTGAGTGGCTTGCTAGATGACAGCATTCATACTCCCACCACTGCCACTCCACCAGTACCCCTGCTGTTGCCTGTCAGCCAGCCAGCCCAGATAGCTGCTGCCCATGCCGGGGCGCTGCAGTCCGAATCCGGGCCTGTGTGGTCCAGAGGTCCTCGAGGTTGACCTGCAAGGCCATCTGCAATATCCCCCACTGAAAGTCAGCAACCTTCAACCAGCCATGCTGTAGCCACTGGGGTAGACTGCGTAGGAGCACTAAGATAGGCAAAGGCATACACAAGACAGTCAGTAAGGGAATGCAAAAGGGTGATTAGCAATGTTCCCTGTAAGCTGCGGGGTTGCAGTTGGTAGCACCCTCGTCTCTGAGTCACAAGGTTGTGGGTTCAAGTCTCACTCCAGAGACTTGAGCACAAAAATCTAGGCTGACACTCCTGCAGTACTGAGGGAGTGCTGCACTGTTGAAGGTGCTGTCTTAGGGATGAGACATTAAACCGAGGTCCCATCTACACTCTCAGCTGGACCTTAAAGATTCCATGGCACTATTCCGAAGAAGAGCAGGGGAGTTATCCCCGGTGTCCTGGCCAATATTTATCCCTCAATCAACATCAATAAAACAGATTATCTGGTCATTATCACATTGCTGTTTGTGGGAGCTTGCTGTGCGCAAATTGGCTGCTGTGTTTCCTGCATTGCAACAGTGACTAGACTTCAAAAAGTACTTCATTGGCTGTAATGCACTTTGGGACACCCGGTGGCCATGAAAGGCGCTATAGAAATGCAAGTCTTTGGGCGGAAAATTGGCTTGCGCCCCCTTTGGGGTGATAAGTACTACTTTTAGTGCCCCGAAAAAGTTAGCGCCCCCGCACCCAAAATTCAATGGTAGCGCCCCAAGCAGGAGGTGGGGCGCTACTGGAAACATACCCCCTCCCTCTTGAATATCGCAGCGCTACATGGACAAATGTGAGGTTATCCATTTCGGATCCAAGAAAAACAAATAGTATTTTTTCAATGGTGAGAAACTAGTAACAGTGGAGGAGCAAAGACCTGGGTATCCATGTGCACAAATCACTAAAAGCTAGTGGACAGGTACAAAAAAAATCAAAAAGACTAATGGAATGTTAGCCTTTATCTCGAGGGGAGGAAGTTATGCTTCAGTTGTATAGAACCTTAGTCAGACCCCATCTGGAGTACTGCATTCAGTTCTGGGCAACGCACCTCAGGAAAGATATATTGGCCTTGGAGTATAGCGCAGATACACCAGAACGATACTGGGGCTTGTTGATGCATGAGGAAGTTATCCTAACCTAGTAACAGTCAGAGAGAGAGAGAGGGAAAGAGAGTTACCCAAACCTAGCAGCAGTCTGTTCAAGATTCAAATAAGGCCTTGGGGCTAAAAACTTGGAGTCCTGCCAATGTTACTGTCACAACAACAAGGACACTCCATTAAATGATGGCTGAAGGCTTTTTAGATGTGCTTAGGTTGGAAAAATGTGGATTTGTACGGGTAAGGATTGAATAACTCTGCAGTAGCCAGAGGATACTATATAAGGCAATGCCAGTTCCAGTTTGATAAGAAAACAGTGTATGATGTCCAATCCCTCTACACCTCCATCCCCCACCAGGATGGCCTGAGGGCACTTCGCTTCTTC
Source organism: Somniosus microcephalus (assembly GCF_052327205.1). NCBI lineage: Eukaryota > Metazoa > Chordata > Chondrichthyes > Squaliformes > Somniosidae > Somniosus > Somniosus microcephalus. Next base: position 116,068,721 of record NC_140989.1, read on the forward strand.
CTTGAACAGAGGCCCAACCAGTCCCCATCCACCACCACCCTCCTCCGCCTGGCTGAAACTTGTTCTGACATTGAACAACTTCTCCTTTGACTCCACTCACTTCCTCCAAATTAAAGGTGTTGCTATGGGAACCCACATGGGCCCTAGCTATGCCTGTCTTTTCATGGGATATGTGGAACATTCTTTATTCCAATCCTACTCAGGTCCCCTCCCTCACCAATGACTGTATCAGTGCCGTTTCCTGCACTCGCCCTGAACTAGAAAAGTTCATTCACTTTACTTCCAATTTCCCTCACCTTCACATGGTCCATCTCCGACTCTTCCCTTCCCTTCCTTGACTTCTCTGTCTCCATTTCTGGCGGTAGGCTATCGACAAACATCCACTACAAGCCCACTGACTCCCACAGCTACCTGGACTACATTTCCTCCCGCCCCGCTTCCTATAAGGACTCTATTCCATTCTCCCAGTTTCTCCGTCTCCGCCGCATCTGTTCTGACGATGCCACCTCCCATACCAGTGCTTCCGATATGTATTCCTTTTTCCTCAACCGAGGATTCCCCTCTACTGTGGTTGACATGGCCCTTGACCGTGTCTGTTCCATTTCCCACACTTCTGCTCTCACCCCTTTCCCTCCCTCCCAGAACCATGATAGGGTTCCCCTTGTTCTCGCCTTTCACTCCACCAGCCTCCACATTCAACGGATCATCCTCCACCATTTCCGCCACCTCCAATGTGATTCCACCACCAAACGTATCTTCCCCTCACCTACCCTTTCAGCATTCCGAAGGGACCACTCTCTCCGCGACACCGTGGTCCACTCCTCAATCACCCCCAACAGCCCTTCCCCTTCGCCCGGCACCTTCCCGTGCAAGCGCAGGAGATGCAACACCTGCCCTTTTACCTCTTCCCTTCCCACTGTCCAGGGCCCCAAACACCCCTTCCAGGTGAAACAGCGATTTACTTGTACTTCTTGCAATTTAGTATACTGTATTCGCTGCTCACGATGTGGTCTCCTCTACATTGGGGAGACCAAACGCAGATTGGGTGACCGCTTTGCGGAACACCTCAGTTCAGTCCGTAAGGGTGACCCTGAGCTTCCGGTCGCCTGTCACTTTAATTCTCCTCTCCACTCCCACTCTGATCTCTCTGTCCTCGGTCTATTACATTGTTCCAATGAAGCTCAACGTAAGCTCGAGGAACAGCACCTCATCTTTCGATTAGGCACTTTACAGCCTTCTGGACTCAACATTGAGTTCAACAATTTCAGACTATAACCCCTGCCCCCATTCTTCAGGCTGTTTATGTTTTTGCCATCCCCGTTTGCAACATTTAATCTCTCCTGCCTCCTACCCTAGCACAGAATGTTCCTTTCTCCCCTCCCCTCCCCGTTTGCCTGCCTTGCACCTGCTTAAAATCTGTTACATCTCTAGCCTTCTCCAGTTAACGTTAACTCTGTTTCTCTCTCCACAGATGCTGCCTGGCCTGCTGAGTGTTTCCAGCCTTTTCTGTTGTTATTTCAGATTTCCAGCATCCGCAGTATTTTGCTATTGTATGAATATAAGCTTTTCCTTTGTTCAAGCAGCACGAGAAGGAGCGCATACCTACGTTCAAGCGTGCTCTATCTGTGACAATGCTCTGCTTGTAAATTGCTTTGTATGTTGAAGTAACAATACTCTGCTTGTAGATTGCTTTTTCTGCTGAAGTTAAAGATGTTGAGTCTGTGTTTCCAAATGTAGTTATGCTGAATAACTGGACACAGACTACAGAAATAATTAAACAGGTCTTTAGTAATTGAGAGTCAGGGCTGAACTGGAATACACTTTGCTCCACAGGGTTTATATACCGGTGTGGTCACCACCGGTACTACAATGTACAGGAGCCATCAAAAAGTAGTCCATCACCTTAAGGTATCCTCTTAAGGTGGTACAGGTTACATACACTACAATTCCTCCCCTTTTAGCTTAACAGTGTACACCCCAATTTAAACATTACATGGATAACATATATACAACTTTCACACAAAACTGTTCAAAGATTCAGTCTCTGAGGAGGCCTCCTGATCCGGGCCGGATAACGCCTTTCAGGGGTCTCTGGTTCTCGTTGCTGGGGTGACTCATCCATTTGATCTCCTATGGATTGAACATCATCATGTACGTTCGAGTCTGAGGTAGATGCTACAGGCTCAATAACTTCTTCAACTGGTGTCTCTGCCGTAGACATGGGGTCGACCCTTGTTCTCGATTCCACAAGTTGGTCAGCATGACGTCGTATTACGTTCTCTCCAACGTCTACCGTGTACATCAAGGGTCCTTGTCGGGCACGAATTGTTCCGGATTGCCATTTATCATTCCTATAGTCCCTGGCCAACACTGGTTGTCCTATTTCGAAACTCCGAGTGGCCTTGTTATTTACGTGCTGGAATTGCTTGTTTTCGACTTCCCTACGCACATTGGGTTTTAACAAATCCAACCGGGACCGCAACCCCCTGTTATAGAACATTATGGCAGGGCTTTGATTTGTCACCGCATGCGTGGCATTTCGATATGCCATCAGGAAATTGTCCACCTTGTATTGTAGTGGAATATGGTCTTCGCTCATGGCCTTTATCGCCTTTTTGAACGTTTGTACAAATCTCTCGGCCAACCCATTTGTAGCCAGATGATGTGGGGCAGATGTATAGTGTTTCACCCCATTCTTTTTCATGAATTTCTGGAATTCTTCTGACACGAACTGTGGTCCGTTGTCTGAACATATTTGTTCCGGCAACCCATTCCTTGCAAATATGGTTCTTAGAACTGCGATCGTCTTTTCAGAGGTAGTGGTCGACATCTTAATCACTTCTGGCCATTTAGAATGTGCGTCTACTGCTATCAAAAACATGGAATCCATGAATGGACCTGCAAAGTCGATATGCACACGTTGTCATGGGGTTGAAGGCCATTCCCACGGATGCAGCGGTGCAATTGGAGGTGCGTTTTGAACTTTTTGGCACCCTGAGCAGCTTTTAGTCAGATCCTCTATTTGTTTGTCGATACCTGGCCACCATACATAAGCCCTAGCAAGGCTTTTCATCTTGACTCCCCCCAGATGACCTTCATGCAATTCCTTCAGAACTCTCTCCCTTAATTTAGGAGGAATAATCACCCTTGTTCCATACATCAATGTTCCTTGACAGACGGACAGCTGTTCTCGTCTGGCTGAGAATGCTGGTAACAGTGGGTCGCCATGTGCTGGCCATCCCTTCACTGTCAAATCGTAGACCCGAGACAGTGTCGGGTCGTTTCGGGTCTCTCTCTCAATACCCGCATTGGTGACTGGTAAGCATTCGATGATGATCGAGTGAAATATCTCGACAGGGTCAACTGCCGGTGCCTCTTCCGCTGTAGGTAGTGGCAGGCGCGACAGCCCATCAGCATTACCATGTTGCTTTGTACCTTTGAATTCGATATCATATTGATGTGCCCCTAGGAAAAGGGACCATCTCTGAAGCCTCTGCGCCGTCATAACCGGAACACCCTTCTTAGGGTTAAAAATGGAAACCAACGGCTGGTGATCTGTCAGCAGCATAAACTTTTGGCCTTGCAGGTAATGGTTAAATTTCTTAACTCCCCACACGAGGCTGAGAGCCTCCCTATCTATCTGAGCATAGTTGCGCTCTGCGGAGTTCAATGATCTGGATGCGAACGCGACTGGCCTTTCCAAGCCATTTGGAAACTTATGTGAGAGCACTGCCCTGATACCATATGGAGAAGCATCACAAGCTAAGCGAATAGGCAGCGTTGGGTTAAAGTGAGCCAACACTTCCTTAGAGGTGATCAGTGCCTTGCTTTTTTGAAAAGCCCGCTTACAATCATCGCTCCACTTCCATGGTATTCCCATTTGCAAAAGAGTGTTCAGCGGGTGTAACACCGTGGATAAATTTGGAAGAAACTTGTGGTAATAGTTAACCAACCCAAGGAACGACCTCAACTGGGATACATTTTCCGGAGCGGGAGCTTTCACAACAGCTTCGATCTTGTCAGGTGACTTATGGAGCCCCTTCTGGTCAATGACGTGGCCGCAGTACGAGATTCGCTTTTGAAAGAACTCACATTTCTGGCGATTAACTCTGAGCCCATATTCTTTCAATCTGGTGAGCACCTGCTCCAAATTCGTGAGGTGATCCTTATCATCATCTCCTGTAATCAGAATGTCGTCCAGGTATCATTGTATGCCTGGAATTCCCTGCAATACCTGCTCCATGGCCCTTTGCCAAATCGCTGGAGCCAATGCCACTCCAAAAAACAGTCTATTTTACCGATATAAGCCCTTATGCGTGTTGATCGTGAGATACTGACATGACGCTTCATCAACTTCCATCTGTAGGTACGCCTGCGCCAGGTCTATCTTAGTGAAGTGTTTCCCGCCAGACAGCGAAGCGAAGATATCTTCAATCCGCGGAAGCAGATATTGCACCGTGTGAAGAACCGGATTAACAGCGATCTTGAAATCGCCACAGATGAGAACCTTCCCAGGTTCCCCCGGCTTGTTGCTCAATGAACGCTTCATGACAGGAACAATGGGTGTGGCCCATTCGCTCCAGTCCACCTTTGACAGTACTCCTGAACGTTCTAGCCCTTCCAGCTCTGCTTCCACAGCAGGTCGTATCGCATAAGGTACCGGACTGTCTTTGAAAAATTTTGGGTTTGCATGTTCTTCAACCTTGATGTTTGCCGTAATTCCTTTCAGTGTTCCCAGTCCCTGTTGGAACACCTCCTTAGCATCATCCAATATTTTGGACAGCCGTTTAGGTTTGACGTCGTCCTCTTTACCGGAATCTACAGTCAGTGCTTGTATGGAATGCCAGTCCACATTTATTCTCCGGATCCATTCCCATCCCAGTAGTGGCGGACCTCCATCAGGTAACACATACAAGTCCATTTCCTGACTTTCTTTACCATTGTAGACCACATTTGCTTTTATCTTTCCGATGGGGTATACTATTTGCCCCGTGTATGTTTTCAATACAATCTCCGTATCCCTCAGGGGAATGTGCGAGAATAACCTTTTGTAATCTTGCTTATTCATGACCGTCAATGCCGATCCAGTGTCCAATTCCATCTTCACTTGGACTCCTGCTATCTGAAGCATGACCCAGTTAGTTTGGTGGTTTGCAGTGTTACCCACATTATGTATTTTTAGACAACCCAGTTCCTTACTGCTGGAGTCTGAATCCATCTTCTGTTCATCCGAACTGTTCTCTGTCGCCTTGTGTACATTTTTGTACTTCTCCTGCGGCGACTTTTTGCTGCTGGTCTTCTTTCCTGACCGGCATACTCTCGCTATGTGACCAAGTTTGCCACATTGCCTGCATTCTTTATCTTTGAACCAGCACTGGTTCTGGTCATGCGTTGTCCTTCCGCAACGATAGCACTTTACTGCGCCCAATGCCATTTCATTGATGCTGAATTCCAATGGCCTTTGCTGTATCTCTGCAGCGCCTTGTGCTGCTGCCTCATGCGATGCTGCAATGCTGAAAGCTTTGTCCAGCGTAAGATCCTTTTCCTCTAGCAGTCGCTTCTGGGTTCCTTCCCTTAGGAGCCCACACACAAACTTATCTCTCAGTGCGTCTGCTAGTCCTGTACCGAACTGACAGTACTTTGATAACTTGCGCAGTTCGATTAAGAATTCAGCGTTGCTTTCCTCTTTAAGTTGAATTCTTTTGTAGAATTTAAATCGTTCCGCTATCAGCAGCAGCGTGGGGTTTAAATGCTCTTGCAGGATAGTAACAATATCCGCGAAACTCTTTCCTACCAGTTTATCTGGTGTTACAAGGTTCCTTAATAACCTGTACGTCTTCGCACCCATCGAGTTTAATAGGGTTAGTGCTTTCTTATCCTCCGGTACCTCATTCGTTGTACAGTAAACTTTGACGCGTTCCACATAAGTGGCCCAATCTTCCACATCGCTATCAAAAGCAGTGATGTTACCCGTTTTTGGCATCCTTGTTGAGTTTCCTTTCCTTCGGATATGATTATTATTTTATTTTATTTTTTTCAAAATGGCGGCTTCCCGCGCTTGGTGGCTTTTCCCGCGCTTGTCTTCTTCCCCCGCCGACTCAAAATGGCGATTACCGCGCTGTTGCCGTTCTTGCCTCCCAGCGGTCCTTTATTTTCCCCTACGCTGCTGCTCTTGTTCCCCGCTGCTCCCACGGTCCTTGTGGACATAAACGCTTTTCTGGCTGCTGCGCGCCTCTGCCCCGATTGCAGTCCGGCCCCTGACACCGGCTGCGGTCATGTTCTCCGCCCTTTTCGTTGTTTCCCTCCCCTTCTCTTACTGACAACTTGGCCGACATCCCCCCCCGTGCCGCTCGATCGGGCTTACCCGCCGCTGTCGTCGAAGGGATGTTCACTGATGTTTGACTTCATGGCCAGAAACCAACCCAGGTTCCCGATTGCCTCCCGTGCTATGCAGTGCCCAGCAGGATGTTGAGGGTGGATGTCCTTGATCGACGCCCGTTTCAGAGGCGAAGCTTCCTTTGATGCAACTGCCGCTAGGTAAGATCAGACTCATCGCCACTGTTGAGTCTGTGTTTCCAAATGTAGTTATGCTGAATAACTGGACACAGACTACAGAAATAATTAAACAGGTCTTTAGTAATTGAGGGTCAGGGCTGAACTGGAATACACTTTGCTCCACAGGGTTTATATACCGGTGTGGTCACCACCGGTACTACAATGTACAGGAGCCATCAAAAAGTAGTCCATCACCTTAAGGTATCCTCTTAAGGTGGTACAGGTTACATACACTACAAAAGAATAAAATGATTGTAACCATAACACTGAATTTGTTCCTACTCAAGTGAACAACAGAAGATTGTTTTTAATAACAGAGCTTAAAGGATTAAATTATGAGGACAGGTTGTATAAACTTTGTTTCTATCCCTTGCATATTGAAGATTAAGGGGTGATCTAATCAAAGGGGTCAAGTTTCTGCTAGTTTCCTCCAGTTATATCAGCGTAATCAGAGTGGAATCGGTTGGGGAATTTTAAACGTAAGTGAGTTATACCCAAAACCATTTACGTTTGTGTTTTCCACGATCTTTTATACTGTTTCAAGATTCAATTTGCCTGAAACTGACCCCGCCCACAGTGTTTAAATGATAGAAGGATTCAACAGGGTGGACACAGAGTAACTATTTCCTCTGATGGAGAATCCAAAACAAAGGGATGTAATCTTAAAATTAGAGCTAGGCCGTTTAGGAGTGAAATCAGGAAGCACTTCTTCACACAAAGGGAAGTAGAAATCTGTAACCCTCTCTTCCAAAAGGCTGTGGATGCTGGGTCAATTTAAGCTTTCAAGGCTTGCATCAGCTGTCTCTCAGTGGGTAGCACACTCGCCTACTGAGTCAGAAGGTTGTGGGTTCAAGTCCCACTCCAGGGACTTGAGCACATAAATCTAGGCTGACACTCCAGTGCAGTGCTGAGGGATTGCTGCACTGTCGGAGGTGCCGTCTTTCAGATGAGATGTTAAACCAAGGTCCTGTCTGCTCTCTCAGGTGGACGTAAAAGATCCCATGGCACAATTTCGAAGAAGAGCAGGGGAGTTATTCCCGGTGTCCTGGCCAATATTTATCCCTCAATCAACATCAATAAAACAGATTATTTGGTCATTATCACATTACTGTTTGTGGGAGCTTACTGTGCGCAAATTGGCTGCCGCGTTTCCTACATTACAACAGTGCCGCTTATGGTGTCTCACCTTGGACCTCAGAATCGGACCAAGAGGAGCCCCAGCACCAACAACACCAGCAGCCTTCTCCTGAACGACTTTGTATGGATAACCGTAGCTGTCGTAAAGACAGCGGGGTTTGATTGACAGCTGGTTGACGGCTGATGTCATATCCGGGGGCGGGATCTGACGCCATCTTGGCCATGCTGGCAGTACTGTACTACGAGGCACAGAGTCAGGACTGAATAAAAGGCACTCCACTACAACTGCTTGGGAGACTCATAATTACGTTATTAAGATAACATTACACGGTACCAGGATTTATAGAACTCACGATAAGGACATACTACAACAATGGAAGGAATAAAACCTCCAGCTAGCCTGCAACTAGAAGGAAATGTGGATGAAAATTGGCGTGTCTTCAAGCAACGCTTTCTTCTCTACCTCACAGCGATTGACGCTTTGACTAGCTCTGGAACACGTAAAGTAGCTTTGTTGCTAACAGTGGCTGGCTCGCAGGCAATCGAGCTGTTTAATACATTTACGTTTGCAGCCAAAGATGATAAAAATGATCTGGACAAGGTGATAGAATGGTTCGACGAATACTGCACTCCAAAAAAGAATGAAACATATGAGAGATTCATGTTTCGCTCCCGCGTGCAAAAGCAAGGAGAATCCTTTGATGTTTTTTTGACGGACTTGAAAATAAAAGCACAAACATGCAACTTTAGGGACCTGAAGGAATCGATGATATGCGATCAAGTCATTTTTGGAATACTCAACAAGAAGGTGAGGGAGAGAATGCTAAGAGACAGTGACCTAAATTTGGATGCAGCAGTGAAAATATGTCATGCTAGTGAACTCTCAGTCATGCACACGAAAACTTTCGAAGGGAGCAGCACAGCAGCGGGCGGGAGCGCCCTGGGGCTGAAAAACCTGCCGGTGGATGTGGTACACAAAAGGGACACAAGAGGGCCCACAGAGTTCAAGACAATGACGCCTTACGAATGCAGACGGTGCGGTAATAAACACGTAGCCAGACAGTGTCCTGCTTATGAGAAGAACTGTGCAAAATGTAAAGGCAGGAATCACTTTGCCAAGATGTGTTTTTGGGAAGAGAAAACGGAAGGTAAAAAGACAGTGCATGCTATTGAGACTGAAGAGACAGGAGCAGAGACTTTGTTGGAATGGTGCAAAATGAGTCAAAACAGAGCAAAAATGCTAACGACGTGCACTCTGTAGGACCAAAGACTGAAGTTTGGATAGCTCCCTTGCTGGTAAATGGCACCATTGTTCCCTTTAAGCTAGATACAGGTGCTAAGGCAAACCTCATAAGTTGGAGTGATGCACAGAATCTCAAAGTGCGACCTAGAATACTGAACAAGACAGTGTCTTTGAAGGCATACAATGGACAAAGCATTGAAACAAAAGGAACGTGTAGGCTGAATGTTAAGATAAAAAATCACATTCACCCTTTGACCTTTGTTATAGTGCCTGAAGGACATAAGTCACTGTTGGGGGATAAGGCCTGTGTGGATTTGGGCTTGATAAAATGAGTCTATACTATCAATGAACTGAACTGTGTGCAGAGTGCCCCCCAAGATAGTACAAATCTGACTCATGAGATTATAGCACACAAATATGCAGATGTATTTCAGGGTTTCGGAGCACTGCCCTTTACATACTCCATCAAACTGAGAGAGGATGCACAACCTGTGATTCACACACCCAGGAGAGTTCCAGTGGCTCTCCGTGAAAAACTGAGGAAAGAGCTAGACCGCATGGAAGGACTAGCTGTCATAAAGAAGATTGAGGAACCGACTGACTGGGTAAATTCCATGGTCTGCGTCAATTCAAAGAAAACTGATAAATTGCGTGCCTGCATGGATCCCAAGGACCTTAACACCAATATCAAAAGAGAGCACTACCAAATTCCAAAGAGAGAGGAAATAGTCAGCGAAATGACAGAAGCGAAAGTCTTCTCCAAGATGGACGACTCGCATGGTTTCTGGCAGTTGAAACTTGATGAAGAAAGTGCTAAGCTGTGCACTTTTAACACCCCGTTTGGTCGATACTCCTACCAGCGTCTGCCCTTTGGTATTAGCTCCGCCCCAGAAATCTTTCACAGAGCAATGGAGCAAATCATCGAGGGCCTGGAGGGAGTGCGGGTGTACGTGGATGATCTGGTAGTATGGGGCTCCACTCGGGGGGAGCACGACACCAGGCTGGAGAAAACACTTCAGAGTATACAGCCGTATGGACTCAAACTAAATAAAGACAAATGTCAGTTCAGTGTCAATGAAATCACATTCCTCGGAGACAAGATCTCTACAGAGGGGACTCAACCAGACAAGTCAAAGGTAAAGGCTATACATGACATGGTGAAACCAACGGACAAGAAAGGGGTTCAGCGGGCCCTTGGCATGGTTAACTACCAAGGAAAATTCATTCCAAATTTAGCAGTGAAAACTGTTCATCTGAGAAAACTGCTGCACCAAGAGACTGAGTTCCAATGAGGACATAAACATGAGAGAGAATGGAAGGGGCTGCTACACATTCTAGCAAGTGAACCCCTACTGAAGTTCTTCTGCCCTAAAAAGAGGACAAAAGTGTCCACAGATGCCTCTAAGAATGGATTAGGGGCTGTCCTTCTACAGGAATATGAAGGAGAACGGCGACCAGTGGCGTATGCGTCATGCTCCATGACGGCTACAGAGTGCCGGTACGCGCAAATCGAGAAGGAGTGCCTTGGCTTGGCATTTGGGTGTGAAAAATGTCATACCTACATCTATGGTCTTCCCAAGGTTATCCTAGAAACAGACCATAAGCCACTGCTAGGGATCGCAAAGAAGAATCTGTGTGACATGTCACCACGGATACAACGCCTAATGATGAGACTTCAACGTTACGATTTTGAGCTAACATATGTGCCAGGGACACAAATGTTCATTGCAGACACACTATCCAGGGCTGCGCCTTACGCCACACAAAACAGTGAATCAGAAGAGGATATGGCTCTTCATGTGGATATGGTCTATGCAGCATTGCCCACCACACAGGAACAACTATCAGTGATAGTCACAGAGACTTCAAAGGACCCAGTCCCGAGTAAAGTAATGAGAAATCTTCAAGAGGGCTGGAAGAAAAGGTCATGTAAACAATATTATCACATTCAGTCTGAGCTCTCTGTGGTCAATGGACTACTGCTTAAGTGTGACAGGATAGTAGTGCCCACCTCTATGCGACGAGAAATGCTCAACAGGATATATGAAGGGCACCTGGGTGCAGAAAAGTCAAAAAGGAGAGCACGTGAGGCACTCTACTGGCCAAACATGAACTCTGATATTGACCAGTTGATCAGCGAGTGTGCTACATGTCAAAGAGCCCCTCATTACCACAGAGCTCCCATCACAACCTTGGGAAAAGGTCGGAACTGATATATTTCACTATGAAGGAAAAGACTATTTGTTAGTTATTGATTATTATTCCAATTATCCGGAGATGGCTCTCTTGTCCAGTACCACATCAAGAGCTGTGATAACTCACCTGAAGTCAATCTTTGCCAGGCAGGGCATCCCTCTAACCCTGGTCTCTGATAATGGCCCTCCCTATGCCAGTCATGAGTTTCAGTCATTTGCTTCAGAGTATGAGTTTAATCATGTAACCTCCAGTCCGCTCTATCCTCAGGCTAATGGAAAAGCGGAGAAGGGGGTACAGATTGTGAAAAGACTATTAAAGAAAGCAGCACACAGCAGCACTGACTCATATCTGGCCCTGATGTCATACAGGGCGGGCCCGCTAGCAAGTGGCAAGTCTCCAGCTGAGCTCTAACTGGGTCGGAAAATCCGTACACGACTTCCCAGTTATGTCACACCTGACCACAGAGATGAGGTGTGGGCAGACAAGGCTCGGAAACTACAACAGAAACAAAAAACACTTCATGACCATACAGCCACTACACTAGTGCCTCTACAGGAGCAGGATATAGTTCGCATTGAAGGGCCTGAGTCATGGCCTCAAAGAGCCACCGTTCTACAACAGGTCGCCCCCAGGTCATACAGTGTCATGACAGAGAGCGGCAATGTGTTTCGCAGAAACAGGAGGCACCTACTGAAAACCACAGAGACCTTTCAGCCTCAGGAGGACAGAGAGGAAGACGAGATGAGGGAAATGCCACAAAGTGACGAAGGACACAGTAGTGATAATGTGACAAGGGACCTGTGTGGTACAGACATGAACTTAAGGGATACAACTGGGGTGGTTCAGCAAACACCCGTTCAGCCACGCAGGTCACAGCGCACCAGAAAGCCTTAGTTAAACTTGACATGTAGACAGGGATTGATAAGACTGTAAACAGTTAATGAACTCCTGGGTGTGGGTAAGGTTTATACCTACCTGTAATTATTTCAACGGTGTAGTTACACTGACTGTTTCTATATGATGTTAACAAGTGTTCTATGTGTTATGTTATGTTATGTTGTTACTGTGTTATGTCTTCATTGAAGGGGGAAGATGTACGGATAACCGTAGCTGTCGTAAAGACAGCGGGCTTTGATTGACAGCTGGTTGACGGCTGACATCATATCCGGGGGCGGGATCCGACGCCATCTTGGCCACGCTGGCAGTACTGTACTACGAAGCACAGAGTCAGGACTGAATAAAAGGCACTCCACTACAACTGCTTGGGAGACTTGTAATTACGTTATTAAGATAACATTACAGACTTGATGCTCCACAGGAGAGAGGGGCTCAGCACAGGGGTGCACTGTGCCGGAGGCGATACCCCCATCACAGGGTATACAGGAAGAGGATGAGCTTCCTCAACATGACTGAACAGCAGTGCTTCAGGAGGCTCAGGTCGTCGCAGATATTTGTAGCTTACTGGTACAAGACCTTCTGCCCAGAGGTCCTGGTGGACACTTCTTACCAGTTGCTGTCGAAGTCACCACCGCCTTCAACTTCTTCACCTCAGGCTCCTTCCAGGGATCTGCAGCTAACATTTGCGGGATCTAACAGTTGGCCGCCCACAGATGCATCACCCATGTGACTGATGCCATGTTTCACAAGTCAGCCAATTAAGTAAACTTTGCAACTGATGAAGCCAGTGTTACTGAGCAGGTGCTCGGCTTTGCGGCTCTGGCTGGCTTCTCACAGGTGCAGGGCATCCTCGATTGCACACATGTGGCCATCAAGGCACCCCCACATCACCCAGGAGCATTTGTGAACCGCAAGGGCTTCTGCTCCCTCAAGTGCAGCTCGTCTGCAACCATAAAAAGATCATCATGCATGTGTGCACCAGATTCCCTGGCAGCTGTCATGACTCTTTTGTGCTGCATCAGTCCACCCTCCCTCAGATCTTCGCACCTCCAAACAGCCTTACCAGCTGGCTGCTTGGAGACAAGGGCTATCCACTGCAGACATGGCTGATGACACCCTTGAGGTGGCCAAGCAATGAGGCCGAGGAGCGTTAATAATGACAATCACATGTCGACCAGATGTGGCATAAGAACATAAGAATTAGGAGCAGGAGTAGGCCATATGGCCCTTGGGCCTGCACCACCATTCAATAAGCTCATGGCTGATCTTTGACCTCAACTCTACTTTCCTACCCTATCCACATATCCCCTAATTCCACTAGAGTCCAAAAATCTATCTATCTCAGCTTTGAATATGCTCAATGACTGAGCATCCACCGCACTTTGGGGCAGATAATTTCAAAGATTCACAACCCTCTGGGTGAAGAAGTTCCTCCTCATCTCAGTCTTAAAAGGCTGGCCCCTTATCCTGAGACTATGCCCCTAGTTCTAGACTCTCCAGCCAGGAGAAACAATCTCTCAGCAGTTATCCTGTCAATCCCTTTCAGAATCTTATATGTTTCAATGAAATCACCTCTCATTCTTCTAAACGCCAGAGAGTATAGGCCCAATCTACTCTCTCTTCATAGGACAACCCTCTCATCTCAGGAATTAATCTAGTGAACCTTTGCTGCACCACCTCTAAGGCAAGTATATCCTTCCTTAAATAAGGAGACCAAAACTGTGCACAGTACTCCAGGGGTGGTCTCACCAAAGCCTGTAGAATTGTAGCAAGACTTCTTTATTCTTGTACTCCAACCCTCTTGCAATAAAGGCCTAACATGTCATTTGCCTTCCTAATTGCTTACTGTACCTCCATGCTAACTCTTTGGGCTAGAAATTCGGCTTCTTTGTGCCTGCCGTTAGCACCTCCAGGGGGTACTAATGGGGCGCAAAGGGCTTATCGACTGGAGGGATGGGGCGATAAAAGCGCCACCTGAGAAATTCGGCAGGGCGTTGCTGAGGCGCTACACGATAATGCTGTGCCCCCGCCGGTAGCACCCTGGGCCGCTGCGCCACCAGTGATGATGTCATTGCCGTGCGCCGCAACCCCTTAGCACCCCACTGCGGCCCCTTACCGCCCTGCGGCAGAAATTCGGCCCGCCCCGCGAGGCGGCCATGGGTGGTGTCAGCGCCAGCCTCGCGGGTCGCGAGCTGGGCCAACCTCCGCTCGCGGGGCGGTGTTTAAAACATGAGGTGCATCCGCGACCTGCGCTGCCATTTTCTTTTTTTGGCCGACCTCCAGGTCAGCCCTCCATTGTGGGCTGTCGCGTGGTCCTGGCTGCCATCGCACAGTCCGGCACTGCGAGTTGGAGCTGGGCTGCGGCTGTGGCACCATGCCACCCTGGTGGCCTAGTGTGGGCCATTGAAGGCCCTGCAGAGTGCGCAGCAGCCCTCCCCTTTAACTGAAGGGGTGGGGCATTGAAACGTAGCAGCGCTCTGCGGAGCACAGACGATCGCGCCCTGACATCACCTCGGTTACCATCCCACCAGGAAGTGGAGCGCCCGAGATTGCGCTCCACTTCCTGTATGGGGCAGTACCTCCGCGCTGGGCGCTAAATGTCCGGCCTTAACATAATTTTGCGCTCTCTGTGTTTCTTGTACTAGGATACCTAAATCTCTCTGAACACCAACATTTGAAAGATTCTCACCATTTAAAAAATATTCAGTTTTCCAATTCTTCCTACCAAAGTGAATAACCTTACATTTCCCCACATTATACTCCATCTGCCACCTTATTGCCCACTCACTTAACCTGTCTATATCCCTTTGCAGGCTCTTGCATTCTCCTCACATCTTACTTTTCCATCTAGCTTTGTATCATCAGCAATCTTGGATATATTGCACTCAGTCCCTTCATCTAACTCATTAATATAGGTTGTAAATAGCTGAGGCCCAAGCACTAATACAAAAGCAAAATACTGCGGATGCTGGAAATCTGAAATAAAAACAGAAAATGCTGGAAATACTCAGCAGGTCAGGCAGCATCTGTGGAGGCAGAAACAGAGTTAACGATGACCTTTTGCCAGAACTGGAAAAAGTTAGAGATGTAACAGATTTTAAGCAAGTGCCGGGTCAGGGAAAGGGGGGAGGGGAGGAAAGAACAAAAGGGAAGGTCTGTGATAGAGTGGAAGGCAGGAGAGATTAAATGACAAAAGGGGTGATTGTACAAAGCAAAAGGAGATGGTAATGGGACAAGTAAAGAAACAAAAGCTGAGTAGAAGAGGTGTAAATGGGAATGGCAGAATCATCAACAGGTGCCATGTAAAAAAATAGGGGCAGAGGTTACGGTCTGAAATTGTTGAACTCAATGTTGAGTCCAGAAGGCCCAAGTATTAATCCTTGCGGCACCCCACTAGTTAAAGCCTGCCAATCTGAAAGTGACCCGTTTATCCCTACTCTCTGTTTTCTGTCGGTTAACCACCAACAACAACAACTTGTATTTATATAGTGCCTTTAACGTAGTAAAAGATCCCAAGGCGCTGCACAGGAGTATTTTAAGACAAAAAATTTGACACCGATCCACATAAGGATAAATTAGGGCAGATGACCAAAAGCTTGGTCAAAGAGATAGGTTTTAAGGAGCATTTTAAAGGAGGAAAGAGAGGTAGCGAGGTGGTCAGATTTAGGCAGGGAATTCCAGAGCTTAGGGCCTAGGCAACAGAAGGCATGGCCACCAAAGGTTGAGCGATTATAATCAGGGATGCTCAAGAGGGCAGAATTAGAGGAGCGCAGATATCTCGGGGGGTTGTGGGGCTGAAGGAGATTACAGAGTTAGGAAGGGGCGAGGCCATGCAGGGATGGATGAGAATTTTGAAATCGAGGTGCTGCTTAACCGGGAGCCAATGTAGGTCAGCGAGCACAGGGGTGATGGGCGAACGGGACTTGGTGCGAGTTAGGACACGGCAGCCGAGTTTTGGATGACCTCAAGTTTACGTAGGGTGGAATGTGGGAGGCCAGCCAGGAGTGCATTGGAATAGTCAAGTCTAGAGGTAAGGTTTCAGCAGCAGATGAGCTGAGGCAAGGCCGGAGATGGGCGATGTTATGGAGGTGGAAATAGGCGGTCTTTGTTATGCTGCGGATATGTGGTCGGAAGCTCATTTCAGGGTCAAATATGACACCAAGGTTGCGAACAGTATGGTTCAGCCTCAAACAGATGTTAGCGAGAGGGATGGAGTCAGTGGCTAGGGAACGGAGTTTTTGGCGAACCTTTATCCTTTATCCATGCTAATACATTACCCCCAACCCCATGTGCCCTTATTTTGCTTGACAACCTTTTATGTGGCACCTTATCGAATGCCTTTTGGAAATCCAAATATACTACATCCACTGGTTTCCCTTTATCTACCCTACTAATTAGATCCTCAAAAAGTTCTAATAAATTTGTCAAACACGATTTCCCTCATAAAACCATGTTGACCCTGTCTAATCATATTATGATTTTCTAAGTGCCCTGTTACCACTTCCTTAATAATGGATTCCAGCATTTTCCCGATGACTGATGTCAGGCTAACTGGCCTGTAGTTCCCTGTTTTCTCTCTCCCTCCTTTCTTGAATAGTGGGATTGCATTTGCTACCTTCCAATCCATCGGGACCATTCCTGAATCTAGGGAATTTTGGAAGACCACAACCAATGCATTCACTATCTCTGCAGCCACCTCTTTTAGAACCTTAGGATGTAGGCCATCAGATCTAGGGGAATTGTTGGCTTTTAGCGCCATTAATTTCTCAAGTACTTTTTTTCTACTGATATTAGTTACTTTAAGCTCCTTGCTCTCATTAGCCCCTTGGTTCCCCACTATTTTTGGTATACATTGTGTGTCTTCTACTGTGAAGACAGATACAAAATATTTATTTAAAGTCTGCCTTGTTCCCCAATATAATTTCTCCTGTCTCAGCCTCTAAGGGACCAATGCTTAATTTTGCTACTCTTTTCCTTTTTACATACTTGTAGAAACTCTTACAATCTGTTTTTATATTTCTTGCTAATTTACTCTCATTTTATTTTCACCCTTTTAATCAATTTTTTGGTCATCCTTTACTGGTATCTAAAGCTCTCCCAATCCTCAGGCTTACTGCTATTCTTTGCAACATTACAAGCCTCTTCTTTTAATCTAGTACTATCCCTAACTTCTTTCGTTAGCCACAGATGGATCACTTTTCGCGTGGGTTTTTAGTTCTCAATGGAATATATATTTGTTGAGAATTATGAAATATTTTGTAGGATTCGCAAAATTGGACTTTGGATTAATAAGGGTCAAATGGCAGAAGAGGCCATGATTTTAAAGACTGTTTTAAAAGAAGCCCAGAAAAAGGGGCATACAAAATGGCCACCATACCATGTGACCGGCTTATTGGGACACTTTAAAATGGTTCCTGCGAATCCTCAGACAGCTTTGTGGATTCAACCCACAGTAAGTTCTGGAAGCCGTTTCTGAGAGAACGAAACCAGACCCACACATATACATATGGATTAGATGCAGATCCAGTCAAGATCGGCCTGGAGACAGAGGCCATCTAAATGTTGACCCAGACAAAAGGAGACAATTTCATATTCATGAGAACAGCACCAAGGACTAGATAACAAGATCAGCAGGACATTAAAACAATGAAGGTCATTCCAGACCAGAGATGGGCCTTTACCGGCCATCTAAAACATTTAAAAATATAATAACTACCCTGCTGTGCTCCCAGCCCGCCAAAAGTTAAACAAAGACTAACCTGATTTTGGGCGGGAAGTGGAGACTCCTGAAGAAAGGTATAACTGGAGGAGTTGGAGTTGTACAGTTACACACCGGAGTTGCAGTGGAACAAGAGTTGAGCACTCGAGTTACAGTTGGAGGCACAGTCACACTCAGAGACACACGACCGAGTGGTAGTGGGTGAAGAGGAGTCGCTTCAGGAGAAGATCAGAAAACTCCTCTCCACCACCGGAGGAGGAAGAAGAATTAAGCAAACACCAGGAAGGACGTTCGAAGCCGGCGTCCCGCCCCGGGGAAAAACATCGGGAGATCATCGACCATCCCCGGGCCGTTGCCGAAACGAGAGGCCATCGACCCAACTTGGGAGAAGAAACAAAAAAATAAAACCCCGAGAGAAGAAACCTTCCAGCCACTCCGGCTCGGGAAGAGATAAAAATTAAACTGAAGGAACCTATATGAAGACCAGCCCAAGGCTCCTCTGACCAGGGTCGAGCCAACGATCCTCGACCCCGCCGACATCCAGGCCCGCCGGTGTCCAGCCGCCCCAACCCCCACCTCAGGAGAGAGGTGTGGCGCAGCTCACAGGGGTTCCACGATCCACGAGGAGACGGGGCGCCTGAATGGATCAAAACACAGACTTGCTTTCAAAACCTGGTACTTCCGAGTTGGATTGGTGAGCATGTTTCTGGCCCTTCACAATCAGATCTAGATAGGTTTAAGGGGTGGACTTAAGGGTACAATTAACATGAGTTGTTGTCCCTCAATGTTCCGTGTGTTTCCTTATTTCATGATGATCTTTGTAGAGTGTAAGATGCCTGTATTTGCCTTAGTTAGTATTGTGTCGTTATGATTTGTTTGTGTTTTTCCCTCCCATGTACTCTGTTATCTGCTTGCATTTGATTTATTTTTCCTTATGCAATAAAATTTCATTTCGTTTCATCAAACTTGGTCTCCAAGAGCTTTCTCTACATTGTAGTTCCTGCCCCAAAGTCCAGAGTATAGAATCTAAGGGGCGAGTGGGTCGAAGGTATTCAAGGTGTGACATCACCACAAAACAGGTAGGTGATTGGTTGGAGTATTTCTCTCATTTTAAAACTTTAAGTCTTTGGTTTATAGTTTTTAAGGTTGCTGTGGTGTACCAAGGCCTTTCTGGTGCAGAGTGACTGTTGGTAAACCATTTAACTGGTGTAACTAGAGGGATTGATTTAATTTAAATCCAATTAATTAAAGGGGATACTAGCATCTAAAATCGGGCAGAGGGTGTCCATAACTAACAATAAAAAATTTAATTAATTACATAGAATGGAGCAGGTGATGTGTTACTGTTGCGAGATGTGGGAGCCGGTGAACCCCATTGAGGCTCACGGTGATTACGTCTGTGACAAGTGTCTGCTGCTACAGGAACTCCAGCTCCGTGTTGATGAGCTGGAGTCTGAGCTTCAGACACTGCGACACATCAGGGAGGGGGAGAAGTACCTGGACTCTGTGTATCAGGAGGTGGTCACACCTATGAAGTTAAGTAATTCAGATGTAGCCCATGGTCAGGGACAGGATGATGTGACTACGAGTGAGGCAGGTATGGGGATCCAGAAGGTAGAGCTGGAGGAGCCGCAGCCCTTGCTCTTGACCAACAGGTTCGAGGTCCTTACTCCCTGTGGGGACAGGAGCAGGACTGCAGGGAGGATGAGCAACCTGGCCACAGCACCGTGGAACAGGGGGCCATTCAAGAGGGGGGAGTAAATAGAAATGCTGTAGTGGTAGGGGATAGTATTATTAGGGGGATAGATAGGGTTCTCTGCAGCCGAGAGCGAGAGTCCCGATTAAGGACATCTCCTCTGGGCTGGAAAGAAACTTGCAGTGGGAGGGGATGGATCCAGTTGTCGTGGTCCATGTTGGTACAAACGACGTAGATAGGACTAGGAAGCCGGTTCTGTTAAAGGAGTATGAGCAGCTAGGGGTTAAATTAAAAAACAGAACCTCAAGGGTAATAATGGATTATTACCTGACCACGAGCGAATTTGGCTAGGACAAATAAAATAAGAGAGTTAAATGCGTGGCTCAAAGACTGGTGTGGGAGAAATGGGTTTTGCTTCCTGGGACACTGGCACCAGTACTGGGGCAGGAGGGAGCTGTTCCATTGGGACGGGCTTCACTTGGCCAGTACTGGGACTAGAGTCCGGGTGGATCATATAACTAGGGCTGTAGAGAGGGCTTTAAACTAACTAGTGGGGGGGGAGGTTCCTAGAGAGCAAATAATAAAAATGACAACAGAGAAGGTCATAGACTTAGGTAGCAGTGGGGAAATTAAAAACCAGAGCATGTCAGGAAGGGGCAGAAGGTATGGAGTAAAAGGTAAAGTAATAAAAAGGGCAAAAGCAGGAACTAAGTGTCACAAAACATATTTGAAAGTTCTCTATCTGAATGCACGTAGCATTCGTAACAAAATAGACGAGTTAATGGCACAAATAAGTACATATGGGTATGATCTTGTGGCCATTACAGAAACATGGCTGCAGGGTGACAATGCCTGGGAATTAAACATACCAGGTTATTTAACGATCAGGAAGGACAGGCAGGAAGGAAGGGGAGGTGGGGTGGCTATGTTAATAAAGGAAGGAATCACTGTAATACAGAGAAATGATATTGGGTCAAAAGATCAGGATAATGAAACAGTTTGGGTGGAGGTAAGGAATAATAAGGGGAAAAAAACACTAGTGGGCATAGTCTATAGGCCTCCGAACAGTTGCAACTCTGTTGGACGGAGTATCAATCAGGAAATAGTTGAGGCTTGTAATAAGGGAACATCTATAATTATGGGGGATTTTAACTATCATATTAATTGGACAAATCAAATTGGGCAGGGCTGCCTTGAGGATGAGTTCATTGAATGTATTAGGGATGGGTTTCTTGAGCAGTATGTAACTGAACCGACCAGGGGGCAAGCAACCTTAGATCTGGTCCTGTGTAACGAGACAGGATTAATTTAAAATGTCCTAGTAAAGGATCCCATTGGAATGAGTGACCATAACATGGTTGAATTCCATATTCAATTAGAGGGTGAGAAGGTTGGATCTCAAACAAGCGTGCTATGGTTGAATAAAGGAGACTATGAAGGTATGAGAGCGGAATTGAGTAGAGTGGATTGGGAAAATAGATTAAAGGGTAAGACGATACATGATCAGTGGTGTACATTTAAGGAGTTATTTTACAACTTCCAAAAAATATATATTCCACTGAGAAGAAAAGGGTGTAAAAGAAAAGACAGCCATCCGTGGCTAAGTAAAGAAATTAAGGATAGTATTCAACTAAAAACAAGGGCATATAAGGTAGCCAAATGTAGTGGGAGGATAGAGGATTGGGAAAACTTTAAAAGACAGCAAAAAATAACAAAAAGATTGATTAAGAAAGGGAAGATAGATTATGAAAGTAAATTTGCAAAAAATATAAAAACAGATAGTAAGAGTTTTTATAGTTATATAAAAAGAAAAAGGGTGGCTAAAGTAAATGTTGGTCCCTTAGAGGATGAGACCGGGAAATTAATGGTGGGAAATATGGAGATGGCAAAAACACTGAATGAATATTTTGTATCAGTCTTTACAGTAGAAGACACTAAGAATATCCCAACACTGGACAAACAGGGGGCTAAAGGGGGGGAGGAGCTAAACACGATCAAAATCACTAAGGAAGTGGTACTCGGTAAAATAATGGGACGCAAGGCGGATAAATCACCTGGACCTGATGGCTTACATTCTAGGGTCTTGAGGGAAGTGGCGGTAGGGATTGTGGATGCATTGGTAATAATTTTCCAAAACTCCCTGGACTCAGCAAAGGTCCTGGCAGACTGGAAAACTGCTAATGTAATGCCTTTATTTAAAAAGGGCAGTAGACAGAAGGCTGGAAACTATAGACCAGTTAGCCTAACATCTGTGGTAGGTAAAATATTGGAGTCCATTATTAAGGAGACAGTAACAGGACATTTGGATAATCATAATTTAATAGGACAAAGTCAGCATGGTTTTATGAAGGGGAAGTCATGTTTGACAAATTTGCTGGAGTTCTTTGAGGAAGTAACATATAGGGTGGATAAAGGGGATCCAGTGGTCGTAGTGTATTTAGACTTCCAAAAGGCATTTGACAAGGTGCCACACAAAAGATTATTGCTTAAGATAAAAAATCACGGGATTGGGGGTAATATTCTGGCATGGATAGAGGATTGGCTATCTAACAGAAGGCAGAGAGTTGGGATAAATGGTTCATTCTCGGACTGGCAATCAGTAACTAGTGGTGTTCCACAGGGGTCAGTGGTGGGTCCCCAACTCTTTACAATCTATATTAACGATTTGGAGGAGGGGACCGAGTGTAACATATCAAAGTTTGCAGATGATACTAAGATGGGAGGGAAAGTAGTGAGTGAGGAGGACATAAAAAACCTGCAAGGGGACATAGACAGGCTAAGTAAGTGGGCAGAGATTTGGCAGATGGAATACAATACTGGAAAGTGTGAGGTTATGCACTTTGGCAGGAAAAATCGTAGAGCAAGTTATTATCTTAATGGCAAGAAACTGGAAAGTACTGAAGTACAAAGGGATCTGGGGGTCCTGGTGCACGAAACTCAAAAGGTTAGTATGCAGGTGCAGCAAGTGATTAAGAAGGCCAATGGAATGTTGGCTTTCATTGCTAGGGGGATAGAATATAAAAATAGGGAGGTATTGCTTCAGTTGTACAAGGTATTGATGAGACCGCACCTGGAATACTGCATACAGTTTTGGTGTCCATACTTAAGAAAAGACATACTTGCTCTCGAGTCAGTACAAAGAAGGTTCACTCGGTTAATCCCGGGGATGAGGGGATGGACATATGAGGAGAGGTTGAGTAGATTGGGACTCTACTCATTGGAGTTCAGAAGAATGAGAGGTGATCTTATTGAAACATATAAGATTGTGAAGGGGTTGGATCGGGTGGATGCGGGGAGGATGTTCCCGATGATGGGTGAAACTATAACTAGGGGGCATAATCTTAGAATAAGGGGCTGCTCTTTCAAAACTGAGATGAGGAGGAACTACTTCACTCAGAGGGTGGTAGGTCCATGGAATATGCTGCCCCAAAAAGCTGTAGAAGCTACATCATTACATAAATTTAAAACAGAAATAGACAGTTTCCTAGAAGTAAAGGGAATAAAGGGTTATGGGGAGCGGGCAGGAATTTGGACATGAGTCTAGGTTCGGATCAGTCATGGCCCTGTGGGTAGCGGAGTGGGCCCAGGGGCCGTGTAGCCTGATCCTGCTCCTATTTCGTGTGTCTAATTCTGTTAGATTCAGGGGATGGTTCTGTGATAGTAGATTGGCGGTTAGGATCAGATCAGCCATGATCTTATT
Organism: Somniosus microcephalus; assembly: GCF_052327205.1. Lineage (NCBI taxonomy): Eukaryota > Metazoa > Chordata > Chondrichthyes > Squaliformes > Somniosidae > Somniosus > Somniosus microcephalus. Next base: position 116,091,864 of record NC_140989.1, read on the forward strand.
GAATGGCGGAGCAGGCTCGAGGGGCCGATTGGCCTACTCATGCTCCTATTTCTTATGTTCTTATGTTCTTATGTAACCACTCAAGGTTTTACTGTGCAAGAGAGAGAGGCCTCTAGAGAGAGAAACCTCTGCGATCTAAAACCCCTTACAGAAAATGGCGACTGCGGCAGGACTCTGGCAGCAGGATTGCAATCTAGTAGATCCAAGTTTGAATGGTCGAAATGCAATGGATGAGAGAATAGCAGATTATGTCTTTGGCAAGGTAAATCTCACTAAACAGTGGATTTCCGATCTCTTGCTGGATGGGCGTCCGGTGGACACAGCCATCAGGTGGAAAGAGAGCAAAGAGCATAAGAGGTCAGTGGAGAAGGCAGTGTGGCTGATGTGTTACAAGAAGCAGGTCCAGATCTTGGACCGGGTCGTTGCAGCACAGGCAGCCAAGATCACAACCCAGGCAGCAGAGATAGAGGAAAAGGCCATGGGAGGGGAAAAACTCATCACAGCGCTTCACGCGCTGCATCAGGAACGCCAAGTGGTAGCTAGTCAACATCAGGCTAGGATAGAGTACCTGGAGTGCCAGGTTACTGAGGCAAAGATCAATGAAACGAGGATACGGGAGAAAAACACCCGCCTCGCACAACAGCTAAGAGCGCAGGAGGAGAGAGTAGTGGAGGTTAAGGCAGCTTACAAGCTAGCCCTCGAGCACGGGTTTGAGAGCACAGACCACGGCCCCTGCCAAAAGACCATAGAGGACCTAAGAATGGCCCTGGTAAAGGCAAAAGGCATGGTGTGTCTCGTCAGCCCGAAAGCTAGTCACATGGACTTTTTAAAGGAATCAAAACAGCCGATTCCAGCTGAGGTAATTGTGATACCAGCCACCGAGCCCTCAGCACCGCCGAGCTATAGTGAGACTTGGCCGGAAAAGGAGGGGGTAGTGAAAGAGGAGGTAGCCGAGGTGAAGTGTGAGGAAGAACCACTGGTAGCAAAGCTGGGACTGGCACCAATGTGTCCCGCTCGGCACCAGAGGTTCGGTCCCAACGCTGCCGATGGCGGTATCGGACCCCACCAGAACCAGCTCGTGGTGTCCTACGCTGGCCCGCAATTAAGGTCCATGGTGAGCCACCTCACGCGACTCACAGTAACGGGAGATCCCTCGATTCATTTCAGGGAGATAGAGGAAACAGCAGCCATTAATGACTGTGATGAACAGGAACAGGTGAAACTGTTGCTTTTCTCCCAGGATTGCACGATCCTTCAGTGCCTCTCAGAGGATAGTAAGAGGGGACGGAAAGGGTATGCGGATCTCAGGGAGGAAGTTTTAGAAGTAATGGGAGTGGACGACGGTAGTCCGTTCGACCGTGTAGAAGGGACCGTGCAGCTATCTGGAGAACCCCCACGGGTTTTCGCAGAAAGACTGTGGCCGGTGTATCGACGCAGCTGTCCGGGTATGCCTGAACGGGCTGCAATGAGCGACGAACAGCGGGTTCATTGGCTCCGTTGCTTGGTTACCAACAGCTTGCCAGAGATACGGGCCCTAGCCAGGTCATGGTTTGATCCCCAAGGTCCCGGCGTCACGGAGGAGACGGTACTCCGTCAGCTAAATGTTGCGTACAAGAATTGTAGAGGCCAGGAAACACCTCCCCAGAAGGGAAAGGTGCATGAGGCAAAACCCGCAGCCCCAAGCAAGAAGGAGTGGCATCAGGAGGGGAATCGCCCTGTCCAAGCCAAGCTCAAATGCTACGGGTGTGGGAAGGATGGACATTGGCGCAAGGACTGTAGAAATCCGTGGAAGGATAATAAAGGGAGATTTCCCGCAGCCCAAGCCCAAGCCCAGACCGCCGCCCCAGCACTAGCCCAAACCCAAGCCATAGCTCCTGCCCCAGCACAAAGAGCTGGTGCAGTTATGGATCCCGCTGCGATTGAATCAATCATAGAGACAATGCGGTCTCTGATGATTTCGCAGGGGAAAATAGCCGTCACCACTGGTCTTGTCGCTCCCGAAACCCCGACCGCTGTGCCCAAATGACTAGAGCTGGCGCAGCCCGTTTACTTGTGTGCACTGCGGTATGATATAAGGAGGCGACCCCTCGTGGAGATGGAAGTGGAGGAGGTGAAAGGGACCTATTTGTTGGATACGGGGGCATCGTGCACCGTGATCCACACAGATAACCCCACCGCCTCGCCTCTGTCCACTGGGGTTCCATATATTCTGTCGGGCTTCACAGGCAAGGAACAGGCTGGCGCACATTCCATTCTCCTCTCCATTCATTTTGGACCACTCCGCACCAAGTGGAGGTGTATACTGATGAAGTGGGAGGTGGAGAATGGGAAAGGGATCCTCGGGTCCGATTTCTTGGTCGAACACGGGATCCTCGTGGACATAAGGAACCATTGTCTTTGGGGAGCGGGTAAGGGTGAGCCGGGCAAGGTAGTCGTCATCCCAGGGGAAGGAGAAAGAGGGACCCTGTGTACCCTGAAGCCAAAAGAGGGCTACGACCTCGAGCTCATGGTCACGGGCGTCCCACAAGATTTGCAGGCATTCGTGTATGACCACCTGACGACGTTTGCCACTCACAAGCACGATTGCGGGAGGGTCACCGGGTTTGAGGTCAGCGTAGACGGGGACCCCATGGCCCGACCCCAAAAACAGTACAACTTCCCCCGGGAAGCAGAGCCCGACATGGAGACAGCAATATCTTCACTGGTGCAGCAGGGCGTGTTGAGACCGATAGTCACCCATGTGAACTCTCCGTTATGGCCGGTGAGGAAGCCGGACGATTCCTGGAGAGCCATGGTGGACTACAGTGTCCTCAATAGCAACATCCCAGCCTATGCGCCGACAGTAGCAGCAGTTGCCGACCTGATAGGAAGTATTCCAGCCTCCGCGACCACGTTCACGGTGCTGGATATTTCTAATGGGTTTTGGTCCATCCCTTTAAGGAGGGAGGATCAATACAAGTTTGCCTTTACATTTAAAGGGCAACAGTACACCTGGAACTGCTTGCCCCAGGGTTTCCACAACAGCCCCAGCATTTTCCATCAATGCATGGCAGGGAGTTTAAAAGAGTTCAGCCAGCCGAATCAGCTAGTGCAGTATGTGGACGACCTGCTCCTGTTCACAGACTCAAGAGAGGAGCATGGCCCACTATTGGCCGAGTTATTGGAGCTGTTAGGAAGAAAGGGATTCAAAGTAAACCCAAAGAAGGCATGGATTGGCCAGCAGGAAGTGAAATTCCTGGGTCTGACCATCCGCGCCAGTGAGAGAGCCATAGATAAGGCCAGGCAGGAATCGGTGCAACATCTGCCGATCCCCAACACCGTAACGGGTGTGAGGTCCTTTCTGGGACTGACCGGGTACTGCAGAGACTTTATTGAGGACTATGCAGCCCAGCAGCCCCGCTGCTCCGACTCCTACACAAGGGAGTGGAGTGGTCCTGGGATGAGGGTTGCCAGGCAGCATTTGAGAAACTCAAGAGAGACTTGCAGAGCGCGCCAGCCCTGGGGGCCATAGATGGGGGAGAGGAGTCTTTCCTGGAGGTAGCGGCTAGCGGGGATAGCTTGAGCGCTGTACTGCTTCAAGAGCGACACGGCAAGCTGAGGCCAGTGGTTTATTCCTCCAGGGTGCTCACTGATGTGGAAAGGAGCTTTTCCAATTGCGAGCGGCATCTCCTGGCCACGCATTGGGCTGTGAAAAGATCTCTGATCTTCACAGGCACCTCTCCCATCACTCTCCTCACCCATCACACACCTACCCGAATGCTTCTAGATGGAAGGATTAAGGATGGGACAGTAAGCAGTGCACGCATTGCGCGCTGGACCCTCCTCCTTTCACAGATGGAGCTGAAGGTGAAGGGTCTCTGCGAGCCCAAGCTCGCGGCCAACATGGTATATCCTGGAACAGCCCATCGGTGTTCCGTAGAAGGGGTATGGGAGGTGGACGTAGGTTTACGGGCCGGGATACATCCCACGGGCCGCGAGATCTACGTGGACGGTTCCAGCATGGTATCCGCTGGCGAGCGTCTCACGGGGTGTGGAGTTTATGACCCCACGGCAAACATTGCCCTGGCGATTAAGCTCCCCAGCACCATGAGCGCCCAGCAGGCTGAACTGGCCGCGGTAGTGTACGTCGTTACACACCCCGAGATCTTCCCCACCCCATACACGATTTGCTCGGACAGCATGTTCACATGCAACTCGTGTATGGAGTACCTAGCCATCTGGTCCCGCCGCAGATATACCTCTGCGGACGGGCGACCCTTAACCGTGAAGCCCCTGTTAGAAAAGATCTTAGCTGCGGTGGGAGAGAAAGGGGAAGTCTTTATCCACAAGGTAAAGGCCCATTCCTCCACGGAACCCCGCGGCGAGGGTAATCAGCAAGCGGATACGTTAGCCAGGGAAGGTGCCCGCACCGGCACTTTCTGGGATCCCTATGGGTCCAAACCCGTGGCAGTAATCCGAGGCAGGGATGGGACTCAGGGTACCACAGGGGTAACACTGCCCCCAGACCTCAAGACCATCCAAACCCTAGATCCCGCCCTAAAAACAGTCCTCAAGGCCATCGCTGAGGGCAAGGAAGTAGAGGGTCCATACGGTACAGCAGCTCTCTCCATCAAGGAAGGCATGCTGTTCCGAGAGGAACAGTGGGTTGTGCCACAGCAGCACCGGAGGGAATTCCTTCAACTGGCCCACGAGGGTCCAGGAGCAGGACACCCCGGGCCTGAGGTCACCCGGCAATGGGTGGAACAGGCGGGGTGGTGGCCGGGACTTCGGGATGATGTCCGCGAGTTCTGCGCCAATTGCCTAGTGTGCGCTGCAAACAACCCAGACCCCCAGAAAAGGAAGGTGCCTGTGGGGCACATCAGGAGAGTAGAGGGACCATGGCAGTTGATACAGGGAGGTTATAAGTACTGCCTTGTCCTGGTGGATGTGTTCACCAAGTGGTTGGAAGCCTTCCCATGCCGAACAGCCACGGCACTTAGTACTGCCAGGATCTTGCTCCGGGAGGTGTTCTCGCGGTGGGGACTACCACGATTTGTGGAGTCTGACCAAGGGGCTCATTTCACTGGCCAAGCGATGCAGGACACCCTCATGCTCTTAGGCATTGAAGGGAAGTGGCACGTGGCCCACAACCCGCAGTCATCTGGGATTGTGGAGCGCATGAACCGCACCTTAAAGGAAAAGTTGAGGAAGGAGACGAGGGACTCGCCCCAGAAATGGGCGGAGGCCTTGCCTCTAGTCCTCATGGGGATCCGGGCTAGCCAGTCTAAAAGTACGGGGTACTCCCCACACGAATTAATGACTGGAAGAGTCATGCGAACCCCCACCCATGTACTAGCCCCGGTGCTCACTGAGGGGCAGCTCCGAGAGGTGAATCGGGACAAGTTTGCCCGGAACCTTTTTGAGCGCCTGAAACAGATCTATGGGCAAGCGGCTGGGAACATGGGAAGATAGCATCAGGGCAACCGATTGCTGCTTGAACCCCGAAAGACAATCGAGTGGGAAGTTGGAGATCAGGTCATGGTGAGAAACTATGCCCGAGTAGGGAGTTTAGAACCACTGTACATGGGGCCCTACAGCATTGTAGACAAGGCCAGCCCCATGGTATACGCAGTGAAGTTGCCCCGGCGCACTAAATGGTTTCACATCAATCAGTGCAAACTGTTTAAACCGGGTGCAAGAGCATCAGCAACCGAAGCCAGGTCTGAGGGTAAAGATCCTCAGCCTGAGGCGCGCGATGAGTCACAGACCACACAAGCTGGCGTTGTAGCCTGCTTGGAAGGAGAAGCTGTCCCGCCCACCTGGGGGGAGCTTTCCCCGATGGCCTGGGACTCGGATGAGGAGGGGCCCGAACAACAAGGTCCCGCCCTCGACATGATACTGGAGGAGGTGGAGTCGGAGGACGGAGGTCCCGCCCTCGACTCGAGCGTGGGGGAGGTAGAAATTGGGGGCAGAGATCCTCCACCTGTAGGGACAGGTGAGGAGGAGCCGTCTGCCACAGACCCAAATCCCGAAGGGGCGGAGCCTGAGGGGAGGGAGCCGAAGCCCACAGTCGTGGAAGAGCCACGGACTGTGAGAGCTAAAGTCCCACCCGAAGGTCCACTCGCCAAGGGAGCCTGCCCGAATCCCAAAGGGGCGGAGCCTGAGGGAAGGGAGCCGAAGCCCACAGTCGTGGAAGAGCCACGGACTGTGAGAGATAAGGTCCCACCTGAAGGTCCACTCGCTAAGGGAGCCACGCCCAAAGTACCTTTTCACAGTGTGATGAAATATTCCATTCATCACTGCCTGTGACTGTGGTTGGTTTCAGGTTTCCCCTCACCATTGTATTGCCTGTGACTGTGGTTGGTTTCAGGTTTCTCCTCACCATTGTATTGTATATTGGAATGTATGGAATGTGTTGTGTGTAGGGCTCCGCCCATATCTGGCCTCTATGTAAGCCAGCTCAGTCTGGCCTCATATCCAGTACTGCAGAGCTCCAGATGGAAGATACCTCTCTCCACTGCGTGTTATCTTCTAAGTTAATAAAAGCCTTGTTTTGTTCCGCTAACATCGAGTCTCGGTATTATTGAGGCACATCACACAGGTCAACTCGAACGCCTCAGCCAGTAAAACCTTGGCCCGAGTCCCCCGCTCCCAGTAAACGCCGACCTGAGAAATCCTTGACAAAACGCAGCCCCCGATTAACAGCAAAAGGCTGCGGGGAACCCAAGCCACAGGTCACTGCAGCCCCGCCACAGGGAGCGGCGAGCTGCAGTCCAATCAGGGATTAGGCAAGCCGCCCGGGGACGGGCGGCGCTGTACATAAGTTAAGTTAAGTTTAAGTTTAAGGCATGTAAATATTAAAATGATTAGAGTTTAAGTAGTTTTAAATCTGTCCAGTATGTGTGTTGTTTTGGATCGAGGTCGAAAGACCCGATCATGCCGTCACCTAAGCCAGAATCTCTCGGGAGCCTGGCTATATTGTGTGATTTGTTGCAGGAACCAGGAGAAAGATGAGAGGGATCCTCGTCGCGTTCGTGGCGATCAGGTGGAGCTGGGCCTATCGGGGCCGCACTAACGACTCCACCATATATGGGTGCTCTGGAGACAGAGGCCCCATCATGACTGACGGAACCGGCCCACGGGACGTTGAAGAGGCTGCTGCCTACTTCCATGAAGGAAGATGGCCAGGCTGGCTGGGGTCGAACTCTACTGAATACTCCAGCCAGACGGGGTTTGCGTACAGAGAAACGTCTCTGATGTGCCCCAGGGTGCGGATCATTGCACCCACGATCAGCGTCACCGTGGGAAAGAAGATTTGCTTGAACTGTCTGGAACATGTACCTTTGGACCATTGGTGGTGGCTGCGCAAGTTGAGCAGCACCATGAAGAACTCCACTGTGGAATGGGAGAGATTGGGTAACAACACCCATCGGACGATTACGGGAACTCATGGGGGGTTGAGTGTCTGTTGGGACAAATGGTGGGAACCAGATGAGGGGATCTACATCTGTATGTGGGGTTCAGAACGCGCTTGCCCCACAGGCGTCTCCATCTTTTTCCAAAGGCAGTGGCAGGATGCTGGACAAGGAATGAGGTGGGATGTCAGCACATGGGCGTGCGAAGTCCCATACTCTCAGATCCCAGTAAACGCCACTGAGCTCATCACCCGACCCCGCAAGCCCCTGCCCACAGTTCCAGTAGCTAAAGCCCTCAAGGAAGGGTGCCCCACCACGACAAAGGGACCCGGGAATGGATTGATATTGGTACCCACAGGTCAGGTACTGTACCAAGGGGTCCACTACGTGGTGGCTTCGGTGATTTTAAACCTCACCGAGGTACGATTACCAGAGTGGTGCCCCAGGGAAACGGAGCAATTATACCAGGTCCTGTTAACAAACATGTTTAAACAGTTTTACGAATTCGACTTTGCCGATGTCGACAGAGTCGAATTCTACACCACACCACATGAGGTCTTGGACAGAGTAGGGAGGCAAAGAACGGGGGCAGTAAATGATGTTTTCACAGCTTTTAATACAGGAACTTCCGTCATCAACACACTGGATGACGTGGAGCTGCAAACCCAAATCAATGGTTTAAAAACACAGCTAAGAAAGATACTGACTGATGAGAACAATGTAGTGGGTTCTGAGTTACACGAGGACCAGGCCATGACACTACACTTAAAAGAGATTATAGCTGAGCTGGAGAAACACGCCAGAACGGTAAATACCCTCATTAGGGAGGATCGGAATGCGTCCGATCAGGCTGCGCAGAACGAAGCTTGTGGGCTATACGGGGCGTGGTTACTGGGTGAGGGCCGCAGTAACCTGGAGGATTTAAAGCAAGGTTTAGTCCCCTCCTGGATCAGCAACAAGCACCTCGCAGCCCTCCACCCTTTTGAGAATACATTGAGTCCATGCCAGCTCAGACTAGCCTCAGAGGCCTACCCAGTCCCAGTGGACTGTGGACGGTCTAATCACACCATTATGGGTATAGTGGTAAGAATGCCGGTGATGGGAAAGACAGCAAAACCCGCCCCGGTATACAGGGTGGAGAACATTGGAGTCATTCAGGGGGGTGTGCACATTCGCTATACAGGGGTCCCACCTTACGTCATTCGATGGGAGCATGCAATGATGGGTACCGACCTCTCGGGGTGCCGGAGCCAGGGAGCACACATCATCCTGTGTCCCCAGCACTTGAATGCCCATTTAAAACCACAGTGCGGGTTCAGAACTGCTGGCGCGAAGCCTATAAATTGCACCATGGAGGCAATGGCACGAGGCCATGTGCCCCCGCAGGTGGCATATATAGGAGGTGGGACATACTGTGTCACCACTGCAGCGCCCCACTACCAACATGGACAGCACGGTTGGTGTCCGGTTAGTGACAGCAGCTTTTGTTTCAAGCCCAGGGCAGAAGTTCAAGTGGCCCAAGAGCGAATTGTCCCCATTCCTGAACCTTCCACTGTTCACATCACTGTGAAAGAGAATTTCACCGATCTGCAGTGATTCGTTGGACATTTTGGATATATCATTCCCCCTCTCCCTGAACACCTCACCAAGATATTAAAAGCCGTTGTTGTTTCACAGAAACACTTCTACACACTGGAGCAGAAGACTTTAGAGATAGGGGCAGACATATTGGATATAGTGACCCCACCGTGGTGGGACCTGTTCACTAATATAGAAGTCCCTTCCTAGATTAGGATAGCCTCCCACATTCTTGTAGTGTGCCAGGTTATCATTGTAGTTTATTTACTGTTTGTACACTGTAAAAAGGTCAAACATTCACAAAAGTATGAGAATAGAGGGGAATGGAGGGAGCATTATGTGTGGGTAGAAGAAGAGACACCCGTTTAGATTTTTGCTGCTGTGTATAAAGTTAAAGTTTTCCCTCCCTCCTCTGTATTATTTTTTGATATGTATTCATGTGCATTGTGATTTTCGTGTGTGTATTTTATTTTTTATTGCATTTGAATTAGATGTGTTGTTGTTATTAGAAGGTCATGTGTATGCACTAGGTGATGTAGGGGTATAAGGCCCCCCTCCACACCTGGAAGTAAGTTGTTAGATTTTAACTCCAAGGTATTGCCAGCTATAGATGCTTAATGTACACTAGATTTTTCTGAAATGGGAAATGCATGTGTCGTGGGGTCATAGATAGGTAAATACTGGGGTTGTTTGGATTGTAGAAAGTCAGAAAATTTTGCTCACCCAGAATTATGATACTTCAAGCAAGTTACAGTATCATCAGGGGGGAGTGTAGGATTTGCAAAATTGGACTTTGGATTAATAAGGGTCAAATGGCAGAAGAGGCCATGATTTTAAAGACTGTTTTAAAAGAAGCCCAGAAAAAGGGGCATACAAAATGGCCGCCATACCATGTGACCGGCTTATTGGGACACTTTAAAATGGTTCCTGCGAATCCTCAGACAGCTTTGTGGATTCAACCCACTGTAAGTTCTGGAAGCCGTTTCTGAGAGAATGAAACCAGACCCACACATATACATATGGATTAGATGCAGATCCAGTCAAGATCGGCCTGGAGACAGAGGCCATCTAAATGTTGACCCAGACAAAAGGGGACAATTTCATATTCATGAGAACAGCACCAAGGACTAGATAACAAGATCAGCAGGACATTAAAAACAATGAAGGTCATTCCAGACCAGAGATGGGCCTTTACCGGCCATCTAAAACATTTTAAAATATAATAACTACTACAAAGACTAACCTGATTTTGGGCGGGAAGTGGAGACTCCTGAAGAAAGGTATAACTGGAGGAGTTGGAGTTGTACAGTTACACACCGGAGTTGCAGTGGAACAAGAGTTGAGCACTCGAGTTACAGTTGGAGACACAGTCACACTCAGAGACACACGACCGAGTGGTAGTGGGTGAAGAGGAGTCGCTTTGGGAGACGATCAGAAAACTCCTCTCCACCACCGGAGGAGGAAGAAGAATTAAGCCAACATCAGGAAGGCTGTTCGAAGCCGGCGTCCCGCCCCGGGGAAAAACATCGGGAGATCATCGACCATCCCCCGGGCTGTTGCCGAAACAAGAGGCCATCGACCCAACTTGGGAGAAGAAACAAAAAAATAAAACCCCGAGAGAAGAAACCTTCCAGCCACTCCGGCTCGGGAAGAGATAAAAATTAAACTGAAGGAACCTATATGAAGACCAGCCCAAGGCTCCTCTGACCAGGGTCGAGCCGATGATCCTCGACCCCGCCGACATCCAGGCCCGCCGGTGTCCAGCCGCTCCGACCCCCACCTCAGGAGAGAGGTGTGGCGCAGCTCACAGGGGTTCCACGATCCACGAGGAGACGGGGCACCTGAATGGATCAAAACACAGACTTGCTTTCAAAACCTGGTACTTCCTAGTTGGATTGGTGAGCATGTTTCTGGCCCTTCACAATCAGATCTAGATAGGTTTAAGGGGGTGGACTTAAGGGTACAATTAACATGAGTTGTTGTCCCTCGATGTTCCGTGTGTTTCCTTATTTCATGATGATCTTTGTAGAGTGTAAGATGCTTGTATTTGCCTTAGTTAGTATTGTGTCGTTATGATTTGTTTGTGTTTTTCCCTCCCATGTACTCTGTTATCTGCTTGCATTTGATTTATTTTTCCTTATGCAATAAAATTTCATTTTGTTTCATCAAACTTGGTCTACAAGAGTTTTCTCTACATTGTAGTTCCTGCCCCAAAGTCCAGAGTATAGAATCTAAGGGGCGAGTGGGTCGAACCACTCAAGGTTTTACTGTGCAAGAGAGAGAGGCCTCTAGAGAGAAAAACCTCTGCGATCTAAAACCCCTTACAATTTCTTTAAACGATTGCCACTGCTTATCTACTCTCATACCTTTTAATCTAATTTCCCAATCTACCTTAGCCAACTCGCCCCTCATACCTACGTAATTGGCTTTGTTTAAGTTTAAGACTCTAGTGTTGGACTTAAGAATGTCACTTTCAAACTCAATGTGAAATTCTATCATATTATGATCACTCTTCCCCAGAGGATCCCCTACTATGAGATTACTAATTAACCCTGTCTCATTGCACAAAACAAGATCTAAAATAGCCTGTTCCCTGGTTAGTTCTATGAGGTATTGTTTTAGGAAACTATCTTGAATACATTCCATGAACTCATCCTTCAAACTATCCTTGCCAATTTGGTTTGCCCAATCTATATGCAGATTAAAGTCCCCCATGATTATTGTATTACGTTTGTTACAAGCTCCTATTATTTCTTGATTAATACTCTGTCCAAAGTTATAGCTACTGTTGGGGGGCCTTTAAACTACTCCCACCACTGTTTTCTTCCCCTTGTTATTTCTTATCTTCACCCATACTGATACTACTTCCTTATCTTCTGAGCCAAGATCCTTTCTCACTACTGTCCTTATGTCATCCTTAATTATCAGGGCTAACCACCCCACCCCATCCACCTCTTACTCCAGTCTGCCTGTCTTTTCAATATGTCAAGTACCCTGGAATATTTAGTTCCCAACCCTGGTCACCTTGCAACCATGTCTCTGTAATGGCTATTAGATCATACCCATTTATCACTATTTGTGCCACTAATTCATCTATCTTGTTACAAATGCTTTGTGTATTCAGGTAAAGAGCCTTTAGTTTTAACCTTTTACCATTATTCCCTGCTTTCATCTTATTCGCTGATGCATGATTACCTTTACACTCTCTGTCCCTTCCTGTCACACACTACTTATCTTTACCCAAATTGCTACACTGCTCCATTGCCTTGACTTTTCTCTTTAGATTTCTATATTTCCTCTCACCTGACCCCCTCCCCCCTCCCCCCACCTTTTCAATTTAAAGCCCTATCTACAGCCCTAGTTATTCGATTCGCCAGGACACTGGTCCCAGCCCGGTTTAAGTGGATACCGTCCCAACGGAATAGCTCCCTCTTGCCCCAGTACTGCTGCCAGTGCCTCATGAATCGAAACCCCTTCCTCAAACATCACTCTTTGAGCCATACATTTAACTCTCTGATCTGCTTGTCCCAATGCCAATTTGCACGTGGCTCAGGTAACAATCCAGAGATTATTATCTTTGAGGTTCTGCTTTTTAATTTGGACCCTAGCTCCTCAAACTCTCTCAGCAGAACCTCATTCTAGTTCTACCTATATCTTTGGTTCCAACATGGACCACGAAAACTGGATCCTTCCCCTCCCACTCCAAATTCTTCTCCAGCCGTGAGGAGCTATCCTTAACCCTGGCACCAGGCTAGCAACACAGCCTTTGGAAATCCCAATCACAGCTGCAGAGAACAGTATCTATCCCCTGACTATACTGTCCCCTACCACGACAATATTCCTTTTGACTTCCCCCACTTGAATGGCCTCCTGTGCCGTGGTCAGTTTGCTCATCCACCCTGCAGACTTTCCCATATCCACACAGGCAGCAAGAACCTCATACCTGTTGGATAAGGGCAAAGGCCGAGGCTCCTCCAGCACTGAACCTGTGGCCCCCTTACATGCCTGAGTTGTAGTCACACCCTCCTGTCCCCGACCACTAACCAGACCTGTACTACTGCCTAACCTAAAGGGTGCGACTGCCTCCTGAATCAAAGTGTCCAGATAACTCTGCCCCTCCCTGATGCCCCGCAATGTCTGCAACTCGGACTCTAGCTCAACAACTCTGAGCTGAAGTTCCTCGAGTTGCAGACACTTACTGCAGACGTGGTGTCATAGAGCAAGCAAACAGCATGATGAAGATGCACTTCAGATGCCTTGATAGATATGGAGGAGCCCTTCAGTACGCACCAGCCAGGGTCTCCAGAATCATCGTCGTATGCTGCATGCTGCACAACATAGCGCAGCAGCGAGGATTGGAACTGCAGGAGGAGCAAGGCGCAGAGCACAGAGCCTCTTCGGAGAAGGAGGAGGAGGAATAGGTGGAACATGAGGAGGAGGAGGAGGAGGAACCTGAGGTGGAGATGGCACCAGCAGCGGCGCACATTTTTTGTCCGGGAGGCGCGACTTGGCTTCGTAATGGCCAGATTTACTTAACTTGCACCAGAGCACCCATATGGCTCCCAGATACGGAACTAACTCCCCCCCCCATCCCTCCAACATCACAAAACAGCCCTACAATGACCAAGCCATTCTTGACACCTAATCCCCCATTGCTCGAAGTTAAGTAATGTCTCACCATTCACTCCAACTGACAAAGCCACTTCCCAGGTAGCAGGCAAAAATGGACAAGACGGGTAAGTTGTGCAAAGAAATAAATTTCTGTGCGCCATAAATATAACTGAAACTTAACATTAACATTTTTCGTACACCCATGTGCATACCCTTGTGCATCGAGGATTGTGCTTTTTAAAATTTACGAATGTTTCTACGAAGTGCAACCCCTGTGGCTTCAACAGAGATAGAGGCAGCTTGCTCACTTCCCTGCTGCAACTGCTTTGACACTTTTGGCGGACGTCCTCTGGGTTTTGGAGCCAGTGAGGACCCCGGCAAAGACTGCTCCTGCTGCAACTGTGCAGGGGCAGACTCGGCCATCGGGATCCAAGGCAGCATGCGGGGCTCTGACTGGGGCGGGGGGGTGCGGTTGCAATGGGTGAGAAGTGGGAGCACTTTGAGAAGGGCCCCCACTTCCCTGTGCCCTCTCACCATCATCTCTCTCATGTGCCACCTGCACTTCCCTGCCAGCAAGGATCTGGAGAGCACCTTGCTGCATATCAGTTGGGCGATGAAGGCCCAAATTTACGTTATTATCCCTCCTTGAGATGAGGTCAATTAGTATCTGCAATCTGTTGTTTACAGCAAGCATTTTCTTGTTGGACTTGCGCATTTGCTACTCCATGCAGGTGGCCATCCTTTCCATGGAACAGCACATTGTCACCATCGCCTGCTAGATAGTGGTGCTCATGTTGGAGATGGACTCCTCCATTCTCTGTACAATGGCACACATCACAGCTGCAAAAGCTGCCAGAGCCTCGTGCAATTGTCGCTGCTCCTCCAAGATCCCCCTCTTTCTCGATGGCCCCCGAGGTTCAACATTTGCATGCGACTGAGCAGAGCCGGGAGCATCCTGCGCCCACTGGCACGGACTCTCCACTGCTGCCCCTGTCTCCACCATCTGCTCTTGCTCACTTGTGATGTGTGAGACACCAGGTGACAGCATTACTCTATCCACAGAGGTGTGCATATCTGAGCTGGTGCTTGGTGCGCTTGGGTCTGCTGACGGTGCGCCCTCAGAGACTGGAGCTTCCTCTGAGGAGTTGTCTTCCTCCTCCAGCTGGACAGTGGTGGGGGAGGGGGGGTCACTTGATGGACCTGTGGGAGAGTAAAAAGATGAATTAGAAGTCTTATGATAAGAATGTTTAATGTTACCATTATACACATGATGACATTTCACTGACTGTTGTATGCCATGTGGCTGTTTGAGATTTAATTCTGTCACCAGATTGCTGAGTGTTATATCCGTGTATCTTAATGTTGTGTCCTTCAATAATCAGCCAACAGACTGCAGGGAACGATCAACAGGTGTTTACTGAATGAGGGTTCAAACTGCAACTGACTGTACAGATCATTGCTCAGGGTTTATATACAGGTGTGGTCACTGCCGGTACTACAGGATACAGGAGCCGTAAAAAGTAGTTCTCCCCCTTAAAGGTACATACATTACAATTCCTCCCCTTTTAGATTAACAGTACCATAACACTCATTTAACAATTAAATATCAAACTAATTACAATTAACACTTTTAACATGCAACATTAACTGAAAATAGTCTATTTATAAATTCAGTCTTTGGGGAGGCTTCCTGATTCTTTCTGGATAATGCCTTTCCCGAGTGTCTTGCTCTTGGTGCGGAGGCAATTCTAATACCCTGTCATCAGTTGATTCATCAGCTTCCAATGCTATTGTTTCTGAGGTAGATGCAACCTGTACGTTGGGTTCCTCACCAGGTACGTATGGCCGAGACATGGGGGTTGACTTGTTCCTGTGACTCTAGGATCTGGTCAGCATGGCATCTCACAATGTTCTCCCCAACATCCACTGTGTACATTAGTGGCCCCTGCCGTGTGCATATCGTTCCTGGTTGCCATTTCTCTGTTCGGTAGTCGCGGGCCAAGACTGGTTGCCCTACATTGAAGCTCCTCGTCGGCTTCTCATTGATGTGCTGGAATTGCTTACTCTCAACATCTCTTCGTACATTTCGTCTGAGCAAATCCAGACGAGATCTCAACCTTCGGTTAAAGAACATCATGGCCGGGGCCTGGTTGGTGACTGCATGTGTCGCATTTCTGTAGGCTAACAGGAAATTGTCCACCTTATGCTGCAGTGGAATGTCGTCATCGCACATGGCCTTTACTGCTTTTTTAAAGGTTTGTACGAACCTCTCAGCCAATCCATTTGTGGCTGGATGATACGGGGCGGATGTGTAATGCCTTACCCCATTCCTTTTCATAAATCTTCGAAACTCTTTGGACACAAACGGTGGTCCGTTAGCAGAGCAAATCTGCTCTGGCAAGCCGTTCCTGGCAAAAATGGTCCGTAGGACCGCAATAGTTTTCTCCATGGTGGTGGAGGACATTTTGATCACCTCAGGCCATTCCACGACTATTAAAAACATTGAGTCCATGAATGGACCAGCAAAATCAATATGCACCCGTTGCCATGGAGATGAGGGCCACTCCCATGGGTGTAGAGGGGCATGTGGTTGTGCATTTTGGACCTTCTGGCATCCTGAGCAGCTCTTTGTCAGGTCCTCGATTTGCTGATCGATCCCCGGCCATCACACATAAGCCCTAGCAAGGCTTTTCATTTTCACCCCTCCCAGATGACCTTCGTGAAGCTCATTGAGCACTCTCTCCCTTAACTTGGGTGGAATTACCACTCGGGATCCACACATCAAGGTCCCCTGGCATACTGACAGCTGTTCTCTTCTGGATGAGAATGCTGGCAACAGTGAGTCGCCATGTGCTGGCCATCCCTTCACCGTCAATTCATATACCCGAGACAGTGTCGGGTCATTTCGGGTCTCCTTCTCTATACCAGCGTTAGTTACTGGCAAGCATTCAATTATAGCCGAATGAAATATTTCAACAGGATCCACTGCTGGTGCTTCCTCCGCAGTATGCAGTGGCAGGCGTGATAGTCCATCAGCGTTTCCATGCTGTTTCGTGCCCTTATACTCGATTTCATATAGGTGCGCCCTAGAAAAAGGGACCATCTTTGTAGCTGTTGCGCAGTCATCACCGGAACGCCCTTCTTTGGATTAAAGATGGAGACAAGTGGTTGGTGGTCAGTCAGCAAGGTGAACTTCTGCCCGTGCAGATAGTGATTGAACTTTTTCACTCGCCACACTAGGCTGAGGGCCTCCCTGTCAATCTGGGCATAGTTACGCTCGGCTGAGGTTAGTGACCGAGACGCAAAGGCTACTGGCCTCTCTGAGCCGTCCGGGAATTTGTGTGACAGCACCGCTCCAATGCCATAGGGTGATGCATCACACGCCAACCGAATTGGTAGTGCTGGGTTGAAATGAGCCAACACCTCTTTTGATGTGATCAATGCTTTGCTCTTCTGGAAAGCTCGTTTACATTCGTCACTCCACTTCCATGGTACCCCCGTTTGCAGTAGGGTGTTCAGTGGGTGTAGTACGGTAGACAAATTCGGCAAGAACTTATGGTAGTAGTTCACCAGCCCAAGGAACGACTTCAGTTGTGACACATTTTCCGGTGCTGGAGCCTTGACTACTGCCTCAATCTTTTCAGGGGACTTATGTAACCCCTCTTTATCAATAACGTGGCCACAATACGAGATCTGCTTCTGGAAAAACTCGCATTTGTGGCGATTAGCTCGGAGCCCATATTCCTTCAATCTAGTAAGCGGCTGCTCCAGGTTGGCGAGGTGATCACTGTCATTTTCGCCCGTGACCAGGATGTCGTCCAAATAACACTGGGTCCCTGGAATCCCTTGCAGGACTTGTTCCATTGCCCTTTGCCAAATAGCCGGAGCTGATGCTACCCCGAACACCAGCCGGTTGTATTGGTAGAGACCTTTATGGGTGTTGCTGGTGAGGTACTGTTTCGAGGCTTCTTCTACCTCCATTTGCAGGTACGCCTGGGCCAGATCAATCTTAGTGAAGCGTTTCCCTCCAGATAGCGAGGCAAAAATATCTTCAATCCGCGGAAGCGGATATTGTACAGTGTGAAGGATTGGGTTCACTGTCACCTTAAAGTCCCCACAGATGCAAACCTTCTTTAGTTCCCCAGGCGTATTACTCAACGACTTCTTCATTACAGGAACGATGGGTGTAGCCCACTCGCTCCAGTCCACTTTGGACAGTACTCCTGAACGTTCCAAACCTTCCAGCTCTGCTTCGATGGCTGGGCGGATCGCATAAGGTACCGGTCTGGCCTTAAAAACTTTGGGCTTGTATTTTCCTCTATTTTGATCATCGCTGTTATGCCTTTTAGTGTTCCGAGTCCCTGCTGGAACACTTCTTGTGCGTCAGTTAGCATTTTTGACAGTCATCCAGGCGTGACGTCGTCATCCTTTTTGGCATCTACAGTCAGTGCTTGTATGGAATGCCAATCTAGCTGTATCTTCCGGATCCATTCACGTCCTAGTAGTGGCGGTCCTCCATCTGGCAATACATATAGGTCCATTTTTGGTGTTTCCTTGCCGTTATATATAACGTTCACCCTTATTTTTCCTTTGGGGTAGACTTTTTGCCCCGTGTACGTCTTCAAGACAACCTTTGTATCTCTCAAGGGTATATGTGAGAATAGCCACTTATAGTCCCTTCGGTTTATGACTGTTAGGGCTGATCCTGTGTCCAATTCCATTTTCACTTGGACTCCTGCTATATTGAGCGTGACCCAGATAGTTTGGTGATCCTCCGTTTTGATCACATTATGTAGTTTCAGACAACCCAGCTCCTTGCTTCCGGAGCCTGTATCACTCTTCTGTTCGTCTGAACTACTCTCTGTCACCTTATTTACCTTCTTGTACTTCTCCTGTGGAGATTTCTTGCTGCTGGTTTTCTTTCCTGACCTGCAGACTCTTGCTATGTGTCCTACTTTTCCACACTGTCTGCACACTTTGTCCTTGAACCAGCAATCATTATGGTCGTGTGTTGTTCTGCCGCAGCGATAGCACTTCACTGTTCCGTATGACATTTCATTTGTGCCATATTCTTGCGGTCTCCATTGTATCTCTGCAGCGCCCCGTGCTGCTGCTTCATGTGATACTGCAATGCTGAAAGCCTTATCCAGCGTAAGATCCTTTTCTGATAGAAACCGTTTCTGGGTTCCTTCACTTTGAAGCCCACACACAAACTTGTCCCTTAAAGTATCTGCTAGTCCCGTTCCAAACTGGCAGTGTTTCAATAGCTTGTGCAGTTCCGTAAAATACTCAGCATTCCTTTCATCTTTGTGCTGGTTCCTTTTGTGCAACTTAAATCTTTCTGCTATCAGCAGCGGTGTGGGGTTTAAGTGGTCCTGTAGGATTGACACTATGTTTTCAAAATCCTTTTCTACTGGCTTCTCTGGGGTCACTAGGTTTCATAGTAAGCCATATGTTTTTGCACCCATTGAATTCAACAATACCAGCGCTTTCTTGTCATCTGGCACTTCATTCACCTTGCAGTATACTTCTATGCGTTCGACATATGTCGTCCAATCTTCGACTTCATTGTCGAACGCTGTGATACTGCCACTCTTCGGCATTTTTGGGTGTGGTTAGACTGGCTTAAAATGGCGTCTCCCGCGCTTTCCTTTCTTCCCCGCTGTGGCTTAAAATGGCGTCTCCCGCGCTGCTGCCAACGCTGCTCTCGGCGGTCCTCGTGGCAAATGGCGACGCCCTGTGGGTTTTGTGCGCTGCTCCTGCGCTTCTGCCAATGCCGCTCTCTGCGGTCCTCGTGGCAATGGCAGCGCCTCGCGTTTTCCTGTGCGCCTCTCTCTCCCGTTGACGCTGCTCGGCCCTTGAGCACCGGCTGCACTCTGCTCTCTCTCGTCTCTCTCTCCATTGACGCCGCTCGGTCCTGAACACCGGCTGCGCCCTGTGCGCTCTGCCCTCTCTCTCTCCCCCGTCGACGCTGCTCGGCCTTTTTCTGTGCCGCTCGGTCGGCTCTAGCCACCGCTGTCCGGGAAGGGTCTGCGCAGTACCTGTTGCCAGCCCGTTTCGCTGGACCACCGTGACTGGAAAGCCAAGCCTGGCTCTCGACAGCCTCCCCTGCAATGCTCAAATCTCCGCTGGACGACTGGGCGGTTGCCCGAGGTCGACGCCCGTGCTTCTGGACTCGACCTCCTTCCACTGTTCTCCAGGAGCGAATCCCTGGGAGGTGATGCAGAGTTGCAGGTAGGTTCGAATCTGCGTCGTCGCCAATGTTATATCCGTGTATCTTAATGTTGTGTCCTTCAATAATCAGCCAACAGACTGCAGGGAACGATCAACAGGTGTTTACTGAGTGAGGGTTCAAACTGCAACTGACTGTACAGATCACTACTCAGGGTTTATATACAGGTGTGGTCACTGCCGGTACTACAGGATACAGGAGCTGTAAAAAGTAGTTCTCCCCCTTAAAGGTACATACATTACACTGCGAGGTTCCCCTCTCTCCATCTCCCAGCAGCTCTGCAACTCCAGAGATTTCTAGCGCCTCCTCCTCTGCTGGAGTCAAATTGCTGAATATTGGAGTGCTACCTCCGGTTCTCTGCCCCTCCCTGTTGTTCTGGGCTCTCTTCTCCTGCAAGGAGGGAAAGAAGAGAACTTTGAGTGAGAGTGATGGAATGAATGTAAGGAATGGATGGGCTACATCTGTAGAGGGTGACTATGAGGGAGTGGAGTGACATTGCCAAATGGCCTCCTTCTGTGGTGTTACTTGCTATGAGTGCATTAGGCTGAGGGTGAGTGTCAGTGGTGGTTAGTCAGATGGGGATGTGAGTATGTACATAGACAGAGAGGGATTGGGTGCACCTGCAAGGTAGGTTGATGTGAAGAGTGATGTGCAGGAGTAGGCTTGGGAAGACAGAGTGATGGGGTGAATGTGGCATTGCACTCATCCTTCCTGGCCTCATGAGATCATTGAATCTTTTGTGGCACTGGATCCATGTCCGCCTCACCACATCCCTGCTGCTGACCTCCTTTGCGATCTCTAGCTATGCCCTCTTAATGTCTGTGGCTGGTCTTTTGCGGCCATCCGCAGGGACGAGGACCTTCCTGTGTACTCTGACTCCCTGGACCAGCACTTCCAGGAAGGCATCAGGGAGTCTTGGTGTAGCCTTCTGTTTGTGTGTCTCCATGACCCACAGAAATCTCAATATTATGCAGCAATTTGTAGTTCTCTCAAACGCCTTGATCTCTCATACAACAACCTTCAACTGAGATGTGTGCATGGCTGCTTTAAATACCCACGCTGAAAACGAGTCATTGGTGACGTCATTAGGTTCGCTCCATTTAATTGGGCTGGGAAACCCGCATGATTCTTTCAACTGATGCAATTGAGTTAAACGCGCAGTGCAGGAAGTGTTGTTGGAAAGTTCGGGATGGCCACTCACTACGCGGCCCGCACGCACCCACCCCGATGCTCAGGTAAAGATTCCGGTCATAGACACTGTTCATAAAATCATTAAACCATACAGCACAGATGTAGGCCACTTGGCCCATCATGCCTGTGCCAGCTCCTTGAAAGAGCTATCCAATTAATCCCACTCTCCTGCTCTTTCCCCATAGCCCGGCAAATTTTTCTGTTTTAAGTATTTATCCAATTCCCTTTTGAAGTAACTATTGAATCTGCTCCCACCAACCTTTCAGGCAGTGCATTCCAGATTGTAACAACTCGCTCCTCATCTTCCCTCTGGTTTTTTTGCCAATTATCTTAAATTTGTGTCCTCTGGTTACCATCCCTCCTAGCAGTGGAAACAATTTCTCCTTATGTACTCTAACAAAAGTCCTCATAATTTTGAACAGCTCTATTGAATCTCCGCTTAACCTTCTCTATTCTAAGGAGAACAACCCCAGCTTCCCTAGTTACTCCACGTAGCTGGAGTCCCTCAGCCCTGGTATAGGGTTCCCAACCCTCCCGGAATGACCGGCAATTTCCCAGAATTGGCTGTTCCTGTTGTGTATGTACCTTTAAGGGAATAACTGGTCTCAGACTGCAGTACCGGCAGTGACTACCCCTGTATAAAAGGCCCTAGCAGGCTTCTGTAGTTTCAGTTTCCAGGTTGTCTCCATTCAGTAAAGACTTGTTATAATCAACTCCTGCAGTCCGTGTCTCAATTATACACGGACATAATACTGGCGACGAGTAAGAAACGAACTTACCTGCAACTCAGCAGCACCTCAGACGACGTTATTGAAGGTCGAAGCCAGAAGAAAAAAAATGAAATAATAATCCAAAGAAACTCGAGAAATGGGCGTCGACCGTGGGCAACCGCCCTCCAAATCATCGAATTGAAAAGTGCAGGAGAGACTGTCGCGAGCCAGGCTTGGTTCTCCAGTCTGTGGTTTCCCAGCTAATCGGGCTGGTGGCAGGTAGTGCACTGATCCTTCCTGGGCTGCGGCGGGCTAGAGCTCGATCGGGTGGCTCTGCAATGGGGCCGGGCAGCGAGTTGGGAAGCAAAGAGAGAGAGAGAGGGTGGAGCACACAGGGCGCGGCCTGTGCTTCGAAGCCGGGCAGCGTTTGGACCTAAGAAGAGGGAGGGAAGTGTCCCAGAGGGTCCGCTCCACGACGGGAACGGTTCTTCAATTAACGGAGCAAATATTGAAGCGCGATAGAAAAATAAAAATACCGCAGAGCGCGGCGTTGGCAGCAGCGATCGGGGAGGCGCGAAGACCATAGGGCGTCGCCATTACATGATAGTAAAATAAATATAATCGCCAGCAACAGCGTTGGCGGCAGCGGCGGGAAAGCGCGGGAGGTGCCATCTTAACTCGGCGGGGAAGAAGGAAAAGCGCGGGAGGTGCCATTTTGATCCATCGGGGACGAAGGCAAAGCGCGGGAGGCGCCATCTTAGATTTTCAAGATGCCAAAGACTGGCGATATCACTGCCTTCAATAATGCAATAGAAGACTGGACCACGTATGTGGAAAGAGTCGAGGTATATTGCGAGGCAAACGAAATAGCCGATGAGAAAAAGGCATCGGTATTGCTAAATTTAATGGGCGCAAGAGCGTACGGCCTATTGCGGGACCTGATTACTCCAGACAAACCGAAGGCGAAGAGTTTTAACGAAATTGTTGCTATCCTACAGGAACACCTAAATCCTACGCCGCTGCTGATAGCAGAAAGATTTAAATTCCACAGGAGAAATCAGCATAAAAATGAGAGCAATGCTGATTACCTTACGGAACTACGCAAGCTATCAAAGCACTGCCAGTTCGGAGCAGGACTGGCAGATACCTTACGGGACAAATTTGTCTGTGGACTCCTGAGTGAAGGAACCCAGAAGAGGTTACTCTCAGAGAAAGAGCTGACGCTAGATAAGGCTTTCAGCGTGGCAGTATCGTACGAAGCAGCAGCAAGGGGAGCTGCGGAAATACAACAAAAGCCACAGGAATACGGCACCCACGAAATGACACGGGGATTTGCAAAATGTTATCGCTGCGGCAGAACAAACCATGACCAGAAGGACTGCTGGTCCAAGGACAAAATATGCAGGCAATGCGGAAAGATGGGACACATTGCACGAGTTTGCAGGTCTGGGAAGAAGACCAGCAACAACAAAAAGGCTACTAAGGAACCGTACAGGAAAGTACAAAAGATGACGGACAGTAGTTCCGAAGACCAGATGAGCGATAGTGAATCCGGGAACAAGAGACTAAGCTGTCTCAAACTTCACAACGTAATCGCAAAAGAGGATCTCCGAACCATTTGGGTCACCCTCACGATAGCAGGGTCCCAAGTCAAAATGGAATTGGATACAGGATCAGCTCTAACCGTCATGAATCGACGAGACTACGAGCGGCTATTCTCACACATACCCTTGAGAGAGACATCCATTGTCTTGAGGACGTATACGGGGCAAAAAGTATACCCCAGAGGAAAAATAAGGGTGCCTGTCGAATACAACGGCAAGAAAATACGGAAATTGTATCTCTACATTCTGCAAGATGGTGGACCACCGTTATTGGGATGTGAATGGATCAGAAAGATAAGTTTAGACTGGCACTCCATTCAGGCACTGACGGTGGCTGGTAAAAAGGATGACGACGTCACTCCTGGACGATTGTCAACAATCTTAGCTGACGCCAAAGAGGTATTTCAACAAGAACTGGGCACTCTTAAAGGCGTAACCGCCTTGATAAAAATAGAGGAGAATGCAATTCCCAAGTTTTTCGATGCAAGACCGGTACCATATGCAATTCGCCCAGCCGTCGAGGCAGAGCTGGAGAATCTGGAGAATGCAGACGTGTTATCTAAGGTAGACTGGAGCGAGTGGGCGACACCCATCTTTATGGACTTGATGTTTTTAATTGCGGTGGATGCTGTAGTGTATGTAACCTGTACCACCTTAAGAGGATACCTTAAGGTGATGGACTACTTTTTGATGGCTCCTGTACATTGTAGTACCGGTGGTGACCACACCGGTATATAAACCCTGCAGAGCAAAGTGTATCTCAGTTCAGCCCTGACTCTCAATCACTAAAGACCTGTTTACTTACTTCTGTAGTCTGTGTCCTGTTATTCAGTATAACTGCAATTGAAAACACAGACTCAACAGTGGCGACGAGTCTGATCTTACCTCGCGGCAGTTTTGCATCAAAGGAAGCTTCGTCCTCAGAAACGGGCGTCGAAAAAGGGCATTCGCCCTCAACACCCTGCATCGCACAGGAGGCCATCGGAAACCCGGGTTGGTTTGCTGGCCACGAAGTCAAGCATCAGTGAGCATCCCTTCTACGACAGCGGCGGGTAAGCCCGATTGAGCGGCACTGGGGGGAAGTCGGCCGAGTTGTCAGTGGGAGCAGGGGAGGGAAAACGACGAAAAGGGCGGAGAACACGACCGCAGCCGGTGTCAGGGGCCGGACTGCAATCGGGCAGAGACGCGCAGCAGCCAGAAAAGCGTTTATGGCCACAAGGACCGCGGGAGCGGCGGGGGAACAAGAGCAGCAACGCAGGGGAAAATAAAGGACCGCTGGGAGGCGTGGATGACAACAGCACAGGAATCGCCATTTTGAGTTGGCGGGGGAAGAAGACAAGCGCGGGAAAAGCCGCCAAGCGCGGGAAAAGCCGCCAAGCGCGGGAAAAGCCGCCATCTTGAAAAAAAATTAAAAAAATAATATCCAAAGGGGAAGGAGAAACTCAGCAAGGGTGCCAAAAACGGGTAACATCACTGCTTTTGATAACGATGTGGAAGATTGGGCCACTTATGTGGAACGCATCGAAGTTTACTATACAACGAATGAGGTACCGGATGATAAGAAAGCACTAACCCTATTAAACTCAATGGGTGCGAAGATGTACGGGTTATTAAGGAACCTTGTAACACCAGACAAACTGGTAGGGAAGAGTTTCGCGGATATTGTTACTATCCTGCAGCAGCATTTAAACCCCACGCCGCTGCTGATAGCGGAACGATTTAAATTCTACAAAAGAATTCAACTTAAAGAAGAAAGCAACGCTGAATTCCTAACAGAACTGCGCAAGTTATCAAAGTACTGCCAGTTCGGAACAGGACTAGCAGACGCACTGAGAGATTCTCCCCTCTCCCCTGCCTCCTCATGGACTTCTTTGTCACTAAGATTGAGACCATCCATTTAGCTGTCTCTGCCGCTTCCCTCCCTTCCCCTACCCTACCGGGCCAAACTTCCTCTAAGGCTCCCATCTGTCCTAGCCCTGAACTCGCATCTTTCTCTAGTTTCTCTCCTATCTCCCCTCATGCCTTCTCCGAGCTCATCTTGTCTGTGAGACCCATCCTCTTGCTCCCTCGACCTTATCCCTACAAAACTGCTGACCACCCAACTTCCCTTCCTGGCCATCATGTTAGCTAATATTGTTAACAGTTCTCTCTCCTCGGGTACTGTCCGCCTCCCTTTCAAATCTGCCATCGTCACCCCTTTCCTCAAAAAACACACTCCTCTGTCCTTGCAAACTACCGTGCAATCTCCCTTTCCTCTTCAAAGTCCCTGGATCACTGTCGCCTCCCAAATCTATGCCCATCTTTCCCGAACTTCATGTTTGAATCCCTCCAATCAGGTTTCCGCCCCGCCACAGTACTGAAACAGCTCTTATCACAAATGATATCCTATGTGACTGGGACCATGGTAAACTATTCCTCCTTGTCCTTCTTGACTTGTCTGCAGCCTTTGACAGCGTTGACCACATCATCCTCCTCCAATCGCTTCCCCTCTGTCATTCAGCTGGGTGGGACTGCACTCACCTGGTTCCATTGTTATCTATCCAGTGGTAGCCAGAGAATCACCTGCAATGGCTTCTCTTCCCACTCCCGCACTGTTACCTTTGGAGTCCCCCAAAGATCTATCATTAACCCCCCCTCCTATTTTTCATCTACATGCTGCCCCTTGGCGACATCATCCGAAAACATAATGCCAGTTTCCACATGTACGCTGATGACACCCATCTCTACCTCAGCATCACCTCTCTCAACCCCTCCACTGTCTCTAAATTGTCAGACTGCTTGTCCGATGTCCAGTACTGGATGAGCAGAAATTTCCTCCAACTAAATATTGTGAAGACCGAAATCATTGTCTTCGGTTCCCGCCACAAACTCCGTTCCCTAGCCATTGACTCTATCCCTCTCCCCGGCAACTGTCTGAAGTCTGTCAACCAGACCATTCACAACCTTGGTGTCATATTTGACTCCGAGATGAGCTTCTGACCACATATCCATGTCATCACCAAAACCAGCTACTTCAACCTCCGTAACATCACCCGACTCCGCCCCTGCATCAGCTCATCTGCTGCTATCAGGACATCACGATCATGTGCAATCCTGTTTTTACATTTACACTTTTCATCAGGGGTCACTGGAAAAGTGATCAGGAACAGAAATTCCCTTTTCAAATGAATGTGCTGGGCAGTAAATAGTCCTTTGAAATTTTTTATAAAGCAATTTCTCCCAAACATGCACCTGCACACAGGGTGTTTGCCTTGCTGGGTCCCATGCAAAGGTTTGGTTTGGAGTCCATACATTTTACTAGACAATGATACTAAGTACTACCTACTTAATCTGATGTCAAATCCACACACGTACACGTGTTTGCAATAGGTAATATAAAAATAGTTGACAAAATGATAAGCAATAGACACAAGAGTAAATGATATTGAACGATTATAAAGGTCTTGAAACACCAATGTTATTTCAGTATGACAGCTCAGAAACTAGCTTTTCATGTTTTAGCTGCAACAAAGTTTGGTATAATATCTGAGTAGTTGGCTTCTAACAAATTTCAATTTGAATTGAGATCTTTGCCAGGCCACTTAGACTATCTTGCAACATAGGGGACCGTAAATATTTCTGTATCAATTTCAGTCGGGAAAAGTTTCTTTTCAATTGTTACAGTTGCCACAGTCAAGAAAATCGGCGCTGAAGGTGTGAAGTCGCTAATGATCGATAAAGTTGAGATCGAATTACTTCTGTTAGATCCGTGATTCTGAGATTATGATGTTTTTCAATAACCACACGGATGCTGTAACTTAACAATCAACAGGTATTTACTGGAGTAGGGTAGTCTCAAGACTGGGGGTACAGAGGCATGCTCAAGGCTTATATACAAGTGTGGTCACTGCCGGTACTACATTATACAGGAGTTGTAAAAGTAGTTCTCTCTTAAAGGTACATACACTACAATTCCTCCCCTTTTAGATTAGCAGTACCCATAATATTCAAATAACAATTAACACTTTAACATGTACATTAAACAACAATAGTCCATTTATAGATTCAGTCTTTGGGGCGGCTTCCTTATCCTTTCGGGATAGCGCCTTTCCTGAGGTTCTTGTTCTTGGTGCGGAGGCGATTCTGGCCCCTTTTCATCGGTTAGTTCATCGGGTTCCACTGCTACTGGTTCGGAGGTAGATGCTACCGGTGTGTCGGGTTCATCCCCAGGTACGCAAGTCATGGGGTTGACTCGTTCCTGTGACACTAAGATCTGATCAACGTGGTGTCTCACAATGTTCTCCCCGACATCCACTGTGTACATTAATGGCCCCTGCCTTGTGCATATCGTTCCGGGTTGCCATTTCTCTGTTCGGTAGTCACGGGCCAAGACTGGTTGTCCTACGTTGAAGCTCCTTGTCGGCTTCTCATTGATGTGCTGGAATTGTTTGTCCTCAACATTTCTTCGCACATTTGGTCTGAGCAAGTCCAGACGAGATCTCAACCTTCGGTTAAAGAACATCATGGCCGGGGTCTCGTTGGTAACTGCATGTGTCGCGTTTCGGTAGGCTAATAAGAAATTGTCCACCTTATGCTGTAGTGGAATTTCATCGTCGCACATGGCCTTTATCGCCTTCTTAAAGGTTTGTACGAACCTCTCAGCCAATCCATTTGTGGCTGGATGATACGGGGCGGATGTGTAATGCCTTACCCCATTCCTTCTCATAAATTTTTGAAACTCTTCGGACAAAAACTGTGGTCCATTATCAGAGCAAATCTGCTCTGGCAAGCCGTTCCTGGCAAATATGGTCCGTAGGACTGCAATTGTTTTCTCTGTAGTGGTTGAGGACATTTTTATCACCTCAGGCCATTTCGAATCAGCATCCACTGCTATTAAGAACATTGAGTCCATGAATGGACCAGCGAAATCAATATGCACCCGTTGCCATGAAGAGGAGGGCCACTCCCATGGGTGTAGAGGGGCATGTGGTGGTGCATTTTGGACCTTCTGGCATCCTGAGCAGCTCTTTGTCAGGTCCTCGATTTGCTGATTGATCCCCGGCCACCACACATAAGCCCTAGCAAGGCTTTTCATTTTCACCCCTCCCAGATGACCTTCGTGAAGCTCATTGAGCACTCTCTCCCTTAACTTGGGTGGAATTCCACTCGGGATCCACACATCAAGGTCCCCTGGCATACTGACAGCTGTTCTCTTCTGGATGAGAATGCTGGCAACAGTGAGTCGCCATGTGTTGGCCATCCCCTCACCGTCAAATCATATACCCGAGACAGCGTCGGATCATTGCGGGTCTCCTTCTCTATATCCGCATTCGTTACTGGCAATCGTTCAATTATTGACGAATAAAATATCTCGATAGGGTCCACTGCTGGTGCTTCCTCCACAGTAGGCAGTGGCAGGCGCGATAGCCCATCAGCGTTTCCATGCTGTTTCGTGCCTTTATAGTCTATTTCATATTGATTCGCCCCTAGAAACAGGGACCATCTTTGTAACCGTTGTGCAGTCATCACTGGAACGCCCTTCTTAGGATTATAGGTGGAGACAAGTGGTTGGTGGTCAGTCAGCAAGGTGAACTTCTGCCCATGCAGATAGTGGTTGAATTTTTTTACTCCCCATACTAGGCTGAGGGCCTCCCTGTCAATCTGGGCGTAGTTGCGCTCGGCTGAGGTTAGTGACCTAGACGCAAAGGCTACTGGCCTCTCCAACCCGTCTGGGAATTTGTGCGACAGCACCGCTCCAATACCATAGGGTGATGCATCACATGCCAAACGAATTGGTAGTGCTGGGTTGAAATGGGCCAACACCTCTTTTGATGTGATCAATTCTTTACACTTCTGGAAAGCTCATCTACGTTCATCATTCCACTTCCATAGTACCCCTGTTTGCAGTAGGGTGTTCAGTGGGTGTAATACCGTGGACAAATTTGGTAAGAACTTATGGTAGTAGTTTACCAGCCCGAGGAACGACCTCAGTTGTGAAACATTTTCCGGTGCTGGAGCCTTGACTACTGCCTCAATCTTTTCAGGGGACTTATGTAACCCCTCTTCATCGATGACGTGGCCACAATACGAGATCTGCTTCTGGAAAAACTCGCACTTGTGGCGATTAGCTCGTAGCCCATATTCCTTTAATCTGGTGAGCACCTTCTCCAAGTTGGCAAGGTGATCACTGTCATTTTCGCCCGTGACCAGGATGTCGTCCAAATAACACTGGGTCCCTGGACTCCCTTGCAGGACTTGATCCATCGCCCTTTGCCAAATAGCCGGAGCCGATGCTACCCCGAACACCAGCCGGTTGTATTGATAGAGACCTTTATGAGTGTTGATCGTAAGGTATTGTTTCGAGGCTTCTTCTACCTCCAAAATTGATCTAGCCCAGGCGTACTTGCAAATGGTGAAGCGTTTACCTCCAGATAGTGAGGCGAAAATATCCTCAATTCATGGAAACGGATATTGTACCATGTGAAGGACTGGGTTCACTGTCACCTTAAAATCCCCACAGATGCGGACCTTCTTTGGTTCCCCAGGCGTATTACTCAACGACCTCTTCATTGCAGGAACGATGGGTGTAGCCTACTTGCTCCAGTCTACTTTGGACAGTACTCCTGAACGTTCCAACCCTTCCAGCTCTGCTTCGACAGCTGGTCTGATCGTATAAGGCACTGGTCTGGCCTTCAGAAACTTTGGGCTTGCATTTTCCTCTATTTTAATCGTTGCTGTTATGCCTTTTAGTGTTCCGAGTCCCTCCTGGAACACTTCTTTTGCGTCAGTTAGCATTTTTGACAGTCGTCCAGGTGTGACGTCGTCATCCTTTTTGGCCTCAACCTTCAGTGCCTGTATGGAATGCCAATCTAATTGTATCTTCCAGATCCATTCACGTCCTAGCAGTGGTGGTCCTCCATCTGGCAATACATATATGTCCATTTTAGGTATTTCCTGGCCTTTATATATCACTTTCACCCTTATTTTTCCTTTGGGGTAGACTTTTTGCCCCGTGTACGTCTTCAAGACAATCTCCGTAGCTTTCAAGGGTATATGTGAAATTAGCCGCTTGTAGTCCCTTTGGTTTATGACTGTTAGGGCTGATCCTGTGTCCAATTCCATTTTCACTTGGACTCCGTCTATCTTGAGTGTAACCCAGATAGTCTGGTGATCCTCCATTTTGGTTACCTTATGTAGTTTCAGACAACTCAGCTCCTTGCTTCCGGAGTCTGTGTCACTTTTCTGTTCATCTGAACTATTGTCCATCACCTTGTGTACCTTATTGTACTTCTCCTGTGGAGATTTCTTACTGTTGGTTTTCTTCCCAGACCTGCAGACTCTTGCTATGTGTCCTGCTTTTCCACACTGTCTGCACACTTGGTCCTTGAACCAATAATCCTTCTGGTCGTGTGTTGTCCTGCTGCAGCGACAGCACTTCCCTGTTCCATAGGACATTTCATTGGTGCCATATTCTTGCGGTCTCCGTTGTATCTCTGCAGCGCCCCTTGCGGCTGCTTCGTGTGATACTGCCATACTGAAAGCCTTGTCCAGCGTAAGATCCTTTTCTGATAGAAGCCGTTTCTGGGTTCCTTCACTTTGCAGCCCACACACAAACTTGTCCCTTAACGTATCTGCTAGTCCCACTCCAAACTGGCAGTGTTTCGATAGCTTGCGCAGTTCCGTTAAGTACTCAGCATTGCTTTCGTCTTTGTGTTGGTTCCTTTTATGGAACTTAAATCGTTCTGCTATCAGCAGCGGTGTGGGGTTTAAGTGGTCCTGTAGGATTTCTACTATGCTTTCGAAATTCTTGTTCACAGGCTTCTCTGGGGTTATTAGGTTTCGCAGTAACCCATAAGTTTTTGCACCCATGGAATTTAACAAAACCAGTGCTTTCCTAGCATCTGGCACTTCATTCGCCCTGCAGTACACCTCAACACGTTACACATATGTTGCCCAATCTTCGACTTCATTGTCGAACGTAGAGATACTGCCACTCTTCGGCATCCCTGGGTGTGATTTAACTGTCAAAAATGGCGTCTCCCGCGCTTCCCCTTCTTCTCCGCTGGCACAAAATGGCGTCTCCCGTGCTTTCCTTCCTTCCCGCGCTCGCCCGTCTTCTCCGCTGCGGCTTCTAAAAATGGCGTCTCCCGCGCTCTTCCTTCTTCTCCGCGGCTCAATGGCATCTCCCGCGCTCTCCCTTCTTCTCCCCGCAGACACTGTTCAGCCCTTGAGCCCTGGCTGTGCTCTGTGCATTTTTTTTCTGTGCGCCTTTCCCGTTTCCGCTGCTCGGTCCTGAACCCGGCTGCTGCTTTACCCTCTCTCTCTCTGTTTTGTTTTTCCTCGACGCCGCTCGGTTTTCAAGCCCCGGCTGCGCCCTGTGCACTTCACCCTCTATCTTACCCCGTCGATGCTGCTCGGCTTTTTCTCCGCCGTCGGTCGGCTCCAGCCGCCGCTGTCCGGGAAGGGTCTGCGCTGTACCTGTCGTCAGTCTGTTGCTGATCGTCGTGGCTGGGGAACCAAGCCCGGCTCTCCACAGCCTCCCCTGCGATGTTCACTCTCTGCCAGACGACTGGGCGGTTGCTCGTGGTCGACACCCGTGCGTCTGGCCTCGACTTTCTTCCACCGCCCTCCGGAGCGAATCCTCGAAGGGAAATGCAGAGTTGCAGGTAGATTCGAATCAACACTCGTCGCCACTGTTAGATCCGTGATTCTGAGAGTATGATGTTTTTCAATAACCACACGGATGCTGTAACTTAACAATCAACAGGTATTTACTGGAGTAGGGTAGTCTCAAGACTGGGGATGCAGAGGCATGCTCAAGGCTTATATACAGGTGTGGTCACTGCTGGTACTACAGTATACAGGAGCTGTAAAAGTAGTTCTCTCTTAAAGGTACATACACTACAACCTCAATCCTTAAACTTATCACTGGATCTGCTCGAAGCCAACTGCATGGTCCTAACACCGTCCTTACCTGCACAGAATTTGAGTTTCTTGTAATCTTGCAGAAGCTTACTCCTCAGAAACAAAACATTTCAGCTTAGAAATTCAAGTTTCATTTGAATTATGATCAAAGCAAAAATACTATTTTGATATGTGACAAATGTTCAGACTCTAAGGGGGCGATTTTCTGAGCCCGAGGAGGTGGGTACGGAGGCGGGAAAATTGGAAAAAATGAGTGCGGGTTCGGAACCCACCTCCAACCCGCCTCCGCGGGATTTTGCGGTGCCAGTTTTGCAGGGCGAGAAACGGTCCCGCCTCCAACAGGCCAGAGAGCTTATTAAGAGGCTTAAATGCTCGTTAAGGGCCTCTCTAATCCTATTTTGAGAGGCCCTCGTTATTTTTCGACCGTTTCAGCGTGTTCCACGACACTCCTAAACCATGCCAGCTAAACCTGACGGGTTGACAAGTGGGTGGTCTCCTCACAGCTGCAGCTCCACCATTAATTCAGAGATTTCATCAGGGATTCATTGCAGGTGGCAGAACTTTGCTTTAAAAGGTCTTTCAGCACTTTTAGCAGGCCTTCCGATGTCGGAGGTCCTGCAGCTTGTATCTATCAACTGTGGGACCTCCTTGGAAGACACTCTCTCCGCTTGCAATGAGCGCTTCCCCAACTAAGGCATCTGCAAGCAGCATGGGAACCATTCATTTCCTTACACCATGGACTTCAGATTTGGATGAGAAGTATCCACAGCAGCAGCAGAACCAGGCAGCTCAGCAGCAACAGCAGCAGGGGCCCCAACCTTCTGCTCAGCCACCTGATGCTGCACAGGGCAGAAGGCGCCAGTGCATCGAGGCACCTCGCTGCAGGAGATACCCCCGACAGAGGGTTTACAGACAGATGATGAGCTACCTCAACATGAGTGAGCAGCAGTGCCAAAGGAGGCTGAGACTTTCACGAGGGGTTGTCCGAGAGATCTGCGGACTGCTGCAGCAAGACCTGGTGCCCAGAGGAATGGGTGGACACCCCTTACCAGTGGCTGTCAGTCACCACCGCACTCAACTTCTTTGCCTCAGGCTCCTTCCAGGGATCATCAGCAGATATCAGCGGCATCTCCCAGTCGGCCGCCCACAGTTGCATCACCCAGGTTACCGATGCCCTTTTTGCTAAGGCGCACAATTACATCCAGTTCTCAAGGGATCAAGCAAGTATAACCGCGCTAACAACAGAAAATGCTGGAAAAAGTCAGCAGGCCAGGCAACATCCGTGGAGAGAAAATAGAGTTGACGTTTGGTGCCGGGCGTCATAGACTGCACACATGTGGCCCTTAGGGCACCACATCACAACACAGCTATCTTTGTCAACCAAAAGGGCTTCCACTCCCTCAACATATAGCGGGTGTGTAACCACAAGAAGGAGTTCTTGCATGTTTGCACCAAGTTCTTTGGTCGTTGCCATGACTTTTTCATCCTGCGGCACTCTAGTGTTCCTCCGTTTTTCAATCCGCCAAACCAACTTAACGGATGGCTCCTTGGTGACAAAGGCTACCCCCTGAAGAATTGGCTAATGACGCCGATCAGGCCAGCTAATGAGGCTGAAGAGCGCTACAATGCCAGCCACACTTCGACCAGGTTCATCATCGAGCAAACCATTGGATTGTTGAAGATGCGCTTACGATGCCTTGGCCGATCAGGTGGAGCCCTGCAGTATACACCATACAGGGTCTCCAGAATGGTCGTGGTCTGCTGTGCACTGCACAACATGGCACAGCGTTGTGGCTTGCAGCTTCCTGATGAGCAAGTGGCTCAGTTCCAGCCAACCTCAGATGAGGATGAGGAGGAGGTGGAGGATGAGGAGGCTGAGGATCTGGAGGAGGAGGAGGAGGAGCAGGAGGAGGAGGAGGAGGAGGACAGGGCGCCACTCTATCGACCAGCAGCAGCAGCACGCGAGCACATGGCTGCCCGTGATGCAAGGGATGAACTTATCCTGGCCAGATTTGCATAGGTTGCCCAAGTTGGCACATGTTCTTGGCTCCATCTTAAGACATCATAGACAATGGACATGACTCTCTGGCCTGCTTTCACTCTGGTCACCAACCTGACAACGCAAGTGTCGCGGAGCCCGCAATGTGGAGCTGCCGAAGGCAAAAGAACAGATGCCATAACGCCAACATTTTGGCATCAAATCATTTTAATGCTTGCCAACAGGGATGGCATTTCATCAATACACATAAACATTCACCCAATCTGCACACAGATCTCGAGGTTATATCCCTTGCCAGCTGGACCCACACAGCCTTGATTTCTTTGGGAGGCCTCTTCCTCCCAGATGAGTGGAAGAGCACCTTCCTGCTAGCTGTCACCCCCTCAACCAACATTTGCAGCACCTCATCCGAGAACCTCGGGGAGGCCCTTGCCTTAGAATTGGACATAGTGGTTTCTCAAAATATGTTGTAGGTGGTGCAGCATTGCCGGAAATCCAGTGGAATGATCCAAGGCAGCAAGCAGCCCTTAAATCAGGCTGGAATAGTGATGTCAGCAGAGGCGAGTTTCAGTCCCAAAACACTAATTGACCAAGGGCAACCCACACCTCTGAAATCAAGTGGCCAATCAGGGGAAAATTGCAACTTTTTCAAACTATCAGTGGAGGCGGGTTTCAAACCCACCCAAACCGAAACCCACCTCCATCCCACCTCCAGTGGAAAAATTGCCCCCTAATAGTGAGGGACCAAAAGGTCAGGGTCTGGGGCTCAGGGGGTTTCGACCGCAAAACAGTGTTAACCCTGCCGCCCCACATCCCGGCCACCCCCATCCCACTCCCCTGTGCATTTTGGTAGGGAGAATAAAGAGGCCACATACTCCATGGAAAATAAGAGTCTAAATGGGGTAGAGGAGCAAAGGGATCTAGGGGGTATAGATACACAAATCATTACAGTAGCGGCACAGGTTAACAAGGGCATAAAAAAAGCAAACCAAGCACTGGGGTTCATTTCGAGAGCAATAGAATTGAAAAGCAGAAAAGTTATGGTAAACTTGTATCAAACCTTGGTTAGACCACACTTGGTAGTACTGTACACAGTTCTGGTATCCATATTACAAAAAGGATATAGAGGCACGGGAGAAAGGGCAAAACAGATTTACAAGGCTTATACCAGAACTGAGAGGTTATAACTATCAGGAAAGACTGAATCTGCTGGGGCTTTTTTCTATAGAAAAGAGAAGGCTGAGGGGTGACCTAAGAGGGTCTTTATAATTATGAACAGGTTTGATAGAGTAAACGTAGAGAAGATGTTTCCACTTGTGGGGGAGTCCAAAACTAGGGGCCTTAAATATAAAATAGTAATGAATAAATCCAATACGGAAACTTCTTTACCCAGAAAGTGGTGAAAATATGGAACTTGCTACCACGTGAAAGACTTGCATTTAGAAGACTGAAGTGGTTGATGTAATGTATATACCTCTAAGGGAGGAACTACTTTTTACAGCTCATGTATACTGTAGTACCAGCAGTGACCACACCTGTATATAGCACTGAGTAGTAATCTGTACAGGCAGTTCCACTGTGAGCCACGTTGAGTAAACACCTGTTGTACCGTTTCTCCTGCAGTCTGTGTCTTATTATACACAGACACAACATTGGCGACTGTAAAGTCTGTGGGTTGTGCAGTTAATAAATACACAGACTTCAGAAGTAACAAACAAACAGGTCTTTACTATTCGAAGGTCCGGGCGAATCTGCCCAATAACTCCTGGCACAACACTTACATACTGGTGTGGTCACTATCGGTATTACAGTATACAGAAGCCAAACAAATAGTGCCACACCTAAAGTAGTTCCCTTAAAGGTGAACGGTTACATTCAATAGTTCCCTTAAAGATAGACGGGTACATACACTACAATCCTCCCTTTTTAGCTTATTACTTACAGAGTCCCCGTTAAACATACATATCTTCAACTTCCTATAAAACAAATTACAGATATAATCTCGGTGGAGTCAATGTCATATAAAACAATTTACAAATATAATCTCGGTGGAAACAGTTCACAGGTTCAGTCTCTGCGGAAACAGTTCATAGATTCAGTCTCTGATCTTGACTCGTTCCGAACAACATTTCTTTGGTGTAGCCGGATTACCTGGCTAGCGTGACTCCTCCATAGCCTTTTTCTTAACGTAACAGCTTGAACCTTCGTCCTGTTGAACCAGCAGTGCGGACTTTTACAACCAACTTGCTGTCTTGACATTTTCCAGTTTTTCAGCTAATTTAGCTCCTTTCGTAATGTCCCGCCTGGAATGGTAGAAGTGCTAATATTTTAGACAGTTATTATCTTCTGCTTCTTCCTTTTCTTTTCTGCCTTTTTGAAACTCTCGGAGCTCCTTTCTCGGCTGCCAGCTGTAGCGCCACCAACTCTCTATGTTCCTTAGACCTTAAGTGCTTCCTCCGGATTTCAGCACTTTGAGAGTTTTCATCACAAGCTGGGCAGACCACATCCTCGTAATATTCAGTGTCACTCAACAGGTCATGGTAATATTCGGGTTCGTCCTGAGTTAGGCCAGCGAGAGAGACTTCTTCTTCCTCCTCACCCGTCTGGACGTTAGCTGACGGTGGTTCCTTCCCTAAACATCTTTCTTGAAAAGCCTTCTTCATGCATTCATATTCATCCCGCTTTTCCTGGGTTATCTGTCATTCCTTCACGACGGACCTCATTTGTGAGTTCAATACCTTCCTTTCCATCGGTAATTGCGTTATCAGGCTATTTAACCCTTCTACTGAAGTAACAGTTTCCACATTCTTCTGTTCACCTTGACGTGATTCAACGTACTTTTGGCATCCTTGTAAAATTTGTGTTGCCACCTCAGCTATCTCCGTGACTTTTGAGAGCTCCGAACTCGTTCCCCCTGAAGATTGAAGCTCGTGTTCAGATTGTTCCCCTTGCAGAGTCTTGTCCTTCAGCATATGAAGTAGTTGGCTGACCGTTAACTCTTCCCTGGGAACACGGTGGATCAGAGTCTTCTCCATTTCCTCCACCTCTTTCTCCAATACTTCCACCTTACGTTCCTCTTGAACTTTGGCTTTCAGCGCTCGGAAAAGTTGCGCCCTGATGCTCTCTAGTTCATGTTCAGGGACCATTCTTACAGTGTCCTGTTCTTCCACTGAAAGGATTCCCAGTTGAATCTGTTCTTCAAGTTGTTGAACCTCAGTCATTGCCGCCTCATATTTGTCTTGGGTGTCCTTCAATGTTTTTATAAGTTCTTGGACATCCTGTCTTTCATGCTCTGCCATGATTTTCACCTCTAATTTCTCATCTATGGATGGATCTCCTACCGATGAGTCTGTCTTGGCCTTGAGCTCATCAAGATTTTCCTGCAGCCTTTGGACTTCTTGCTCATGTTCAACCTTTAGTTGTTCATATGCTTCTACTGAAACTAGCTTTTCGGAGGCTGCCGAGTTAACCCCCTCCAGAATTGTAGCCTGGGCCTGTTCATACTGTTCTTTCAACTTCTCACACTCTGCTTGTAAGGAGTCGTAGAGAAGAACTGGAATAAAATCCTGGCTCCCTGAAGAGTCCTCTTCCTTTGGTTCATTCTGTAAATATTCTAGTTCCTGAACAGCATCAGGGGAATGTGATTGGTATTTGACCACGATGGCTCTATGGTCGCTCTCTGCTTGAGCTAGCTGTCTCTATAGTCTTTCCAGGTTCTCCCATTCGGTGTCCCAGAACCTTTCCATATTTTTCATCTCTTGTACGAGACGGTCACTCAACTGTTCTAATTGTTGTCGTACTTTGACATAAGTTTGCGTCCGAGCTCGGTGTTCTTCCGTCATGGATGAATCCTTTGCTTGAACAGGCTCAGAATTCTCTGTCAACCTGGAGTTCTGCTCTGCAGCTTTATTCTTCTTGGTACCATAAGTCCTTCTGCATGTCTTCGTTTTCTTTCCCATCGTCGGCAAGTCCCTTTTAGCCTTGTCTTCCATATTCGACTTGGTCTTATCATCATCCATTTCAGAATCTGAGCTAATAGCTTGCACCGAGTCCTCCCTCATTATGGCTTTTAGGTAATGCCATTCCATGTCTATTTTCTTAATCCACTCCCATCCTAGAAGTGGTGGTCCTCCCTCAGGTAATACGTACAAGTTCATTCTTGGGTGTTCTTTACCCCTATCTCTCACCTTGACTCTTATTTTCCCCACGGGGTATACGTTATGCCCCGTGTATGTCTGTAATACGAACTTGGTATTTCTTAAAGGTATGTGAGAGAATAGCCGGTGGTAGTCCCTTCGGTTGATGACTGATAGAGCTGATCCAGTGTCCAGCTCCATTCTTACTTGGACTCCAGCTATTTTTAGTATGACCCAGATGGCCTGTAGATCCGTTTCTTTACCCACATTGTGGATTCTCAGCCTACCCAGCTCCTGGTTGTTTGGGTCTGAGTCTGAATTCTGTTCGTCTGAACTCTTCTCAGCCACCTTGTGTACCTTGTTGTACTTTTCTTGTGGTGGCTTCCTTTGATTATTGGTCTTTTTCCCGGACCGGCATACCTTCGCGATGTGACCCAGTTTGCCACATCTCCTACACTCTTGGTTCTTAAACCAGCATTGATTCTGGTCATGCGTGGTCTTCCCACAACGGTAGCATTTTGTTGTGCTTGAAGTAATTTGGTCCACCCCAAGTGCCGCCGCCTTTAGTTGCATTTCCGCCGTTCCTTTCGCTGCGGCTTCGTGCGATGCAGCTATAAGGACAGCCCTGTCCAGTGTGAGGTCGTTCTCTTCCAGTAGTCGCTTCTGCGTCCCTTCTTTGGACAATCCGCATACGAACTTGTCCCGCAGCGCTTCTGTCAGATTCCCTCCGAACTGGCAGTATTTCGCTAGCCTACGCAGTTCGACCAAGTATTCCGCATTGCTTTCGTCTTTCTTCTGCGTTCTTGCGTAGAATTTGAATCGTTCAGCCAGCATCAGCGGTGTGGGGTTCAAATGGTCCTTCAGCACAGCCACAATCTCTTCGAAGGTCTGATCCGCTGGTTTATTTGGTGCTATTAGATGCTTCAAGAGCCCGTATGTTTTTGCCCCCATCAAGTTTAGCAATGTTATCGCCTTGTCGTCTTCCTCTATTTTGTTGGCTTCGCAATAGATTTCTATGCGTTCCACGTACGTGGCCCAGTCTTCTATTTCCGAATTAAAGTCGTTAATATTCCCTCGCTTAGGCATTTTTCTTCCCTTGGGAGCAGCACCAGTATTTCTTTAAGTATTCTTATTTATTTGTTTGTTTCTAAGATGGCGGTTTTCCCGCGAGAATGGCGGTTTCCCGCTCTTCCTTTCTCGCCCCGCCCCCTTCAATGGCGGTTTCCCGCTTCTGGCGTCTTCTCCGCCTAATGGCGGCTTCCCGCGTTTATTCCCGGCGGAAGGGGTACGCTTCCCCCACAGCGGACAGGTTCAGCCGCTGGCTGGCTTCCGCACAGCTCCCCTTACTCGGCTATGTCTTTTCCTCCCGCCCGCACGGCCCAACCGGCGCTGGGTACACCCCGTTAACGGAGGACAGTTCAGCCGCTGGACTGGCTCTCGCGCAGTCTCTCTCTCCGTACCCGGCTCTGTCGCTCTCTCACCCGCACGTTCGTTGCTACCGGCCCTGGGTACCCCGTTGGTGGAGAACAGTTCAGCCGCTGGACTGGCTCTCGCGCAGTCTCTCACCCCGTTTTCGGCTGTGTCTCTCGCCCACTCCCGCACGTTCGGTTTTGCCGGCTCTGGGTACCCCGTTGGTGGAGAACAGCTCAGCCGCTGGACTGGCTCCTCGCAGTCTCTCTCTCCGCACCCGGCTCTCACCCGCACGGTTCCCGTTCGCCTCCCCAGCCCTCTCGCAGACCGGTGTTTCCCTCCCCGGCTGCGGCTGGGTTTCTCTTCCTGCGCCTACTCGCAGGCTCAGCGCTTCGTGGCTGCGGTCGCTGCCCGGATTTTTCCCGCCGATCGCGGTCCGGCTGTCACCCGACGCCGTTGGACCCGACTTTTGGCCGGCACAGCTCCCCCTCGACCGAGGTCGAGTGCTCTGCCCTTATCCTCCGGATACTTCTACACCTTCCCCTACTCACAGTCTCTTCGGCCGCCTTGTTCCCTGCTGATCGGCTCACTCCGCACCGTGGTAGAAGGGTAGTCAGTGCCTGTTGCTAATGGAAGTTTTTGTTGCTAAAGTCTTCCACCTTTCTCCTGCTGCAGCCTCGTGTTTTCTTCCAGCAGCACGACGAGGGCGGTTGCCTCTCTTCGACGCTCTTCTTGCTTTGGTAATCTTGCCGCAGGGTACGATCGGACTCGTCGCCACTGTAAAGTCTGTGGGTTGTGCAGTTAATAAATACACAGACTTCAGAAGTAACAAACAAACAGGTCTTTACTATTCGAAGGTCCGGGCGAATCTGCCCAATAACTCCTGGCACAACACTTATATACTGGTGTGGTCACTATCGGTATTACAGTATACAGAAGCCAAACAAATAGTGCCACACCTAAAGTAGTTCCCTTAAAGGTGAACGGTTACATTCAATAGTTCCCTTAAAGATAGACGGGTACATACACTACAGCGACGAGGCAAGTTCGAACCTACCTGCAACTCTGCATCACCTCCCGGGGATTCATTCCTGGAGATCAGTGGATTGGAGGACAAGGCCAGAGACTCGGGCGTCGACCACGGGCAACCGCCCAGTCATCCAGCAGAGACTCAAGAATTGCGGGGGAGGCTGTCGAGAGCCAGGCTTGGCTTTCCAGTCGCGGTGGTCCAGCGAAACGGGCTGGCAACAGGTAGTGCGCAGACCCTTCCTGGACAGCGGCGGGCTAGAGCCCAACTGAGCGGCACAGCAAAGGGCTGAGCAGTGTCGACGGGGGAGAGAGAGAGAGGGCAGAGCGCACAGGGCGCAGCCGGTGTTCAGGGGCCAAGCAGTGTTGAAGAGAGGGAGGGAGAGACGTGCAGAAACCCGCACGGCGCCGCCATTGCCACGAGGACTGCCGAGAGCGGCATTGGCAGCAGCGCAGAAGCGCGCGAAACCTACAGGGCGCCGCCATTGCCACGAGAACCGCCCGGAGCGGCGTTGGCAGCAGCGGGGGAGGAAGGAAAGCGCGGGAGACGCCATTTTAAGCCATTGGGAGATGCCATTTTAAACAACACCCAAAATGCCAAAGAGTGGCAGTATCACCACATTTGATAATGAAGTCGAAGATTGGACTACATATGTCGAACGAATAAAGGTGTACTGCAAGGCAAATGAGGTGTCAGATGACAAGAAAGCGTCGGTATTGTTAAATTTAATGGGTGCAAAGACGTATGGTTTATTACGAAATCTAGTAACCCCAACGAAGCCAATGGAAAAGAGTTTTGAAGACATAGTAACGATACTACAGGAACATTTAAACCCCACACCGCTGCTGATAGCAGAAAGATTCAAGTTTCACAAATGGAACCAGCATAAGGATGAAAGCAATGCTGATTATTTAACAGAACTGCGCAAACTATCGAAACACTGCCAGTTTGGAGCGGGACTGGCAGATACCTTAAGGGACAAGTTTGTGTGTGGGCTTCAAAGTGAAGGAACCCAGAAACGGCTTTTATCTGAAAAGGACCTTAAGCTGGAAAAGGCTTTCAACATTGCAGTATCATATGAAGCAGCAGCACGGGGCGCTGCAGAGATACAACAGAGACCGCAAGAATATGGCACAAATGAAATGTCATATAGAACAGAGAAGTGCTATTGCTGCTGCAGAACAACACATGACCAGAATGATCGCTGGTTCAAAGACAAAGTGTGCAAAGAGTGTGAAAAAGTAGGACACATAGCACGAGTCTGCAGGTCGGGAAAGAAAACCAGCAATAAGAAACCTACCAAAGAAAAGTACAAGAAGGTACATAAGATGACGGAGAATAGTTCAGACGAACAAAAGAGTGATAACGACTCCGAAAGCAGGGAACTGAGTTGTCTGAAACTACATAATGTGATCACAACGGAGGATCACCGAACCATTTGGGTCACTCTCAAGATAGCAGGAGTCCAGGTAAAGATGGAATTGGACACAGGATCAGCCCTAACAGTCATAAACCGACGGGACTATGAGCGGCTATTCTCACACATACCCTTGAGAGACACAAAAATTATTTTGAAGACGTACACGGGGCAAAAAGTCTACCCCAAAGGAAAAATAAGGGTGACCGTTATATATAACGGTAAGGAAACACCAAAACTAGACCTGTATGTATTGCAAGATGGAGGACCACCATTACTGGGACGTGAATGGATCCGGAAAATACAACTGGATTGGCATTCGATACAGGCACTGACTGTGGCTGACAAAAAGGATGATGACGTCACACCTGGGCGACTGTCAAAGATCCTAACTGACGCGAAAGAAGTGTTCCAGCAAGGACTCGGAACACTAAAAGGCATGACAGCGACGATTAAAATTGAAGAAAACGCAAGCCCAAAATTTTTTAAGGCCAGACCGGTACCTTATGCGATCCGCCCAGCCGTCAAAGCAGAGCTGGAGAGTCTGGAACGTTCAGGTGTACTGTCCAAGGTAGACTGGAGCGAGTGGGCTACACCCATCATCCCTGTGATGAAAAAGTCGTTGAGCAGCAAGCCTGGGGAACCAAGGAAGGTTCGCATCTGTGGGGACTTTAAGGTAACAGTGAACCCGGTCCTTCACACCGTACAATATCCACTTCCGCGGATTGAAGATATTTTCGCCTCGCTATCTGGAGGGAAACGCTTCACTAAGATTGATCTGGCCCAGGCGTATCTGCAAATGGAGGTAGAAGAGGCATCAAAAAAATACCTCACAATCAACACCCATAAAGGTCTCTACCAATACAACCAGCTGGTATTCGGGGTAGCATCAGCTCCGGTTATTTGGCAGAGGGCAATGGAACAAGTCCTGCAAGGGATCCCAGGGACCCCGTGTTATTTGGACGACATCCTGGTCACGGGCGAAAATGACAGTGATCACCTTGCCAACCTGGAGCAGGTGCTCACTAGATTGCAGGAAGATGGGCTCCGAGCTAACCGCCCCAAATGTGAGTTTTTTAGAAAACAGATCTCGTATTGTGGCCACGTTATCGATAAAGAGGGGTTACATAAGTCCCCAGAGAAGATTGAGGCAGTAGTCAAGGCTCCAGCACCGGAAAATGTGTCACAACTGAGGTCGTTCCTCGGGCTGGTAAACTACTACCATAAGTTCTTGTCAAATTTGTCTACAATACTACACCCACTGAACACCCTACTGCAAACTGGGGTGCCATGGAAGTGGAGTGACGAATGTAGACGAGCTTTCCAGAAGAGCAAAACACTAATCACATCGAAAGAGGTATTGGCCCATTACAACCCGGCATTACCAATTCGGTTGGCATGTGATGCATCACCCTACGGCATTGGAACGGTGCTGTCGCACAAATTCTCGAACGGCTCAGAGAGGCCAATAGCCTTTGCGTCACGATCACTAACCTCAGCTGAGCGTAACTACGCCCAGATTGACAGGGAGGCCCTCAGCCTAGTGTGGGGAGTGAAAAAGTTCAATCACTATCTGCACGGGCAGAAATTCACCTTGCTGACTGATCACCAGCCTCTTGTCTCCATTTTTAATCCAAAGAAGACGTTCCGGTGATGACTGCGCAACGACTACAAAGATGGTCACTTTTTCTAGGGGCGCACCACTATGAGATTGAATATAAGGGCACGAAGCCGCATGGAAATGCTGATGGGCTATCACGCCTGCCACTGCCTACTGCGGAGGAAGCACCAGCAGTGGATCCTGTCGAAATATTCCATTCGACTACAGTTGAATACCTACCGGTAACTAATGCTTGTATCGAAAAGGAAACCCGAAATGACCCAACACTGTCTCGGGTATATGATTTGACGGTGACGGGATGGCCAGCACATGGCGACTCACTGTTGCCAGCATTCTCGACAAGGAGAGAACAGCTGTCAGTGTGCTGGGGGACCTTGATGTATGGATCCCGAGTGGTAATTCCACCCAAGTTAAGGGATAGCGTGCTCAATGAGCTTCATGAGGGTCATCTGGGAGGGGTAAAAATGAAAAACCTAGCCAGGGCTTATGTGTGGTGGCCGGGAATCGATAAACAAATCGAGGACCTGACCAAGAGCTGCTCAGGATGCCAGAGTCCAAAAAGCACCACCACAGGCCCCTCTACACCCATGGGAGTGGCCCTCATCTCCATGGCAACGGGTGCATATTGATTTTGCTGGTCCATTCATGGACTCAATGTTTTTAATAGCCGTGGATGCGCACTCGAAATGGCCTGAGGTCATCAAAATGTCCTCCACCACCACGGAGAAAACTATTGCAGTCCTACGGACCATTTTTGCCAGGAATGGC
Organism: Somniosus microcephalus; assembly: GCF_052327205.1. NCBI lineage: Eukaryota > Metazoa > Chordata > Chondrichthyes > Squaliformes > Somniosidae > Somniosus > Somniosus microcephalus. The sequence goes on from NC_140989.1 coordinate 116,136,466, forward strand.
TTGCCAGAACAGATTTGCTCAGACAACGGACCGCAGTTTGTGTCCGAAGAGTTCCGAAGGTTCTTGAAAAAGAATGGGGTAAGGCATTACACATCCACCCCGTATCATCCAGCCACAAATGGATTGGCTGAGAGGTTCATACAAACCTTTAAGAAGGCAATAAAAGCTATGTACAATGACAACATTCCGCTGCAGCACAAGGTGGACAATTTCCTGTTCACCTACCGGAATGCGACACATGCAATCACCAACCAGGCCCCAGCCAGATGTTCTTTAACCGAATGTTAAGATCTCACCTGGATTTGCTCAGACCAAACGTACGAAGAGATGTTGAGAGTAAGCAATTCCAGCACATCCATGAGAAGCCAACAAGGAGCTTCAATGTAGGGCAACCAGTCTTGGCCCGCGACTACCGAACAGAAAAATGGCAGCCAGGAACGATATGCACACGGCAGGGCCCACTAATGTACACAGTGGACGTTGGGGAGAGCATCGTGAGACGCCATGCTGACCAGATCCTAGAGTCACAGGAACAAGTCAACCCCATGCCTCGCCCATACGTACCTGGTGATGAACCCGACGTACAGGTCGCATCTACCCCAGAAACAGTAGCATCGGAAGCTGATGAACCAACCGATGACAGGGGGCCAGAATCGCCTCCGCACCAAGAGCAAGACACTTGGGAAAGGCGCTATCCAGAAAGGATCAGGAAGCCTCCCCAAAGACTGAATATATAAATAGACTATTTTCAGCTAATGTTGCATGTTAAAAGTGTTAATTGTAATTAGTTTGATATTTAATTGTTAAATGAGTGTTATGGTACTGTTAATCTAAAAGGGGAGGAATTGTAATGTATATACCTTTAAGGGAGGAACTACTTTTTACAGCTCATGTATACTGTAGTACCGGCAGTGACCACACCTGTATATAGCACTGAGTAGTAATCTGTACAGGCAGTTCCACTGTGAGCCACGTTGAGTAAACACCTGTTATACCGTTTCTCCTGCTGTCTGTTGAGGCCAACAGCATTTAAGGGGAAGCTAGATAAGTACATGAGGTAGAAAGGAATAGAAGGATATGCTGCTTGGGTGAGATGAAGAGGGGTGGGAGGAGGCTTGTGTGAGCATAAAGGCAGGCATGTAACAGTTGGGCTGAATGGTTGTTTTTGTGCTGTAAATTCAATGTAAAAAAAAATACAATATGACAGTGACTAACTGCAGTAGGCAGCTGAAGTGAACTTTTTTATTAAATAGAGGTTTGCTAAATAGCAACTATGCACTACTGCAATGTGTTGTGTATGTACCTTTAAGAGAAAAACTGATTCTATACTGCAGTACCGGCAGTGACCACCCCTGTATATAAAGCCATAGCAGGCTTCTGTACGTCAGTCTTAAGTTACCCTCTGTTCAGTAAATACCTGTTATTATTGTTCTCCTGCAGTCCGTGTATTATTTATACTCGGACACTACACTGGCGACGAGCAGGTTCGAACTCACCTGCAGTACTGCATCACCTCACGGGGGTCTTTCCCTGAGAAGAAGCTTCTTGGAGGTCGAAGTCAGAACAATGGGCGTCGACCGCGGGCAACCGCCCAAGGATTCATCGGAGTTCGGAGAGTTGCAGGAGAGGCTGTGGAGAGCTGGGCTTAGCTCCCCAGTCAAGGTGTTCCAGCAAATCGTGCTGGTAGCAGGTAGTGCGCTGACCCTTCCGGACTGCGGCGGGCTCGAGCTCGATTGAGCGGCTCTGCAAAGGGGCTGTGCAGCGTCGTCGGGAGGAAAAGAGAGAGAGAGAGGGTGGAGCGCGCAGGGCACGGTTGGTGCTCAAGAACCGGGCAGCGTAGCGAAAATAAAACAAGGGGAAGGAAAAGTGAGACGTGCCGAAGCCGCGGGTCACCGCCATTACCCTGCAGAACGCTAGGAGCAGCGTGGCAGCAAGGGGAAGAAGGAAAAGCGCGGGAGGCGCCATTTTATTCCATTGGGGAAGAAGGAAAAGCGCGGGAGGCGCCATTTTAATCCATTGGTGAAGAAGAAAAAGCGCGGGAGGCGCCATTTTAAATCACCCAAGATGCCAAAAAGTGGCAGTATCACTGCTTTCGACAACGAGGTAGAAGACTGGACCACGTATGTGGAAAGAATTGAAGTGTACTGCAAGGCAAATGAGGTGGCCGATGGAAAGAAGGCGTCGGTATTATTAAATTTGATGGGCGCGAGAACGTACGGCCTATTGCGGAATTTAATTACCCCAGCTAAACCAATGGAGAAAAGTTTTGAGGAGATTGTTAATATCTTACAGGAACACCTAAACCCTACACCGCTGCTGATAGCAGAAAGATTCAAGTTCCATAAAAGAAACCAGCACAAAGATGAGAGCAATGCTGACTATCTTATGGAAGTACGCAAGTTATCGAAGCACTGCCAGTTCGGAGCAGGACTGGCAGACACCTTACGGGATAAGTTTGTCTGCGGGCTCCAGAGTGAAGGAACCCAGAAACGACTACTTTCGGAAAAGGACCTGACGCTAGAACAGGCTTTCAGCGTGGCAGTATCCTATGAAGCAGCAGCATGGGGAGCTGCGGAAATACAACAGAAACCACAGGAATACAGCGCTAACAAAATGGCGTATGGAGCAGAAAATGCTGTCGCTGCGGCAGAACAACCCATGATCAGAAGGACTGCTGGTTTAAGGACAAAGTATGCAGGCAATGTGGGAAAATGGGACACATAGCAAGAGTCTGCAGGTCAGGAAAGAAAACCAACACTACAAGAACTACTAAGGAAAAGTACAAGAAAGTAAAGAAATTGACAGACAGTAGTTCGGAAGATCAGGAGAGTGATAAGGACTCCGGGAGCAGGAGACTAAGTTGTCTAAAGTTACACAACATGGTCGCAAAGGAGGATCACCAAACCATTTGGGCCACCCTCATGATAGCAGGGTCCCCAGTAAAGATGGAATTGGACACAGGATCAGCCCTAACTGTCATGAATCGACGAGACTATGAGCGGCTATTCTCACACATACCCTTGAAGGACACGCCCATTGTATTGAAGACATACACAGGGCAAAAAGTCTACCCCAGAGGGAAAATAAGGGTGCCAGTTGAATACAACGGCAAGGAAACACAGAAACTGTATCTATACACACTACCAGATGGAGGACCACCATTATTGGGATGTGAATGGATCCGAAAAATACAATTGGATTGGGATTCCATTCAGGCGCTAACTGTGACTGATAAAAAGGATGATGACGTCACACCTGGATGACTGTCAAAGATTCTAACTGACGCGAAAGAGATGTTCCAACAAGGACTTGGGACTCTAAAAGGAGTAACGGCAACGATAAAAATCAAAGATAACGCAAACCCAAAATTTTTTAAGGCCAGAACGGTACCTTACGCGATCCGCCCAGCCGTTGAAGCACAGCTGGAGAGTCTGGAGCATTTGGGTGTGCTGTCCAAGGTGGACTGGAGCGAGTGGGCCACACCCATCATTCCTGTAATGAAGAATTCATTGAGCAGCACACCTGGGGAACCGAAGAAGGTTCGCATCTGTGCGGACTTCAAGGTAACTGTGAACCCAGTCCTGCACACAGTACAATGTCCACTTCCATGGATAGAAGATATTTTCGCCTCACTATCTGGAGGGAAATCAAATCAAATCAAATCAAATCAAATCAACTTTTATTGTCATTGTTAGTGCACAAGTGCAGTACAACGAAATGTAGGCTTGCGGCTCCCGAGAGTGTACAATTTGGATTAGGACACTTAAACATTTCAACATACATTTGTACATATATATTAGCATAAATATGACCATGATAAAGTGCATCGGCAGATGTGCAGGCTTTAGTGTTTATTTGTGGAGTTCAGTAGGATGACAGCCCTGGGAAAGAAGCTGTTCCTAAATCTGGTCGTACGGGTGCGAATGCATCTGTAGCGTCTTCCAGATGGTAGGAGGGTGAACAGACTGTGGCTGGGGTGGGTAGGGTCTTTGATGATGGTCCGTGCCCTCCGTAGGCAGCGTTTCTGATATATATGTTCTATGGTCGGTAGCCGGGTGCCGGTAATGCGTTGGGCAGTTTTGACTACCCGCTGCAGGGCTTTCCGGTCATGGGAGCTACAGCCGCCGTACCATACCGTGATACAGTTTGTCAGGATGCTCTCTATAGTGCAGCGGTAGAAGTTAGAGAGGACCGGGGGTGACAGATTACATCCCTTCAGCCTCCTCAAGAAATATAGGTGCTGCTGGGCCTTCTTCACCAGAGAGGAGGTGTTGAGGGACCAGGAGAGGTCTTCCGTGATGTGGACTCCAAGGAACTTAAAGCTGGCCACCCTTTCCACCTCCGCCCCATTGATGTGGATGGGGGTGTGACTTCCGCCTTTGGACTTCCTGAAGTCCACGATTATTTCCTTTGTTTTCTTGGTGTTAAGGGCCAGGTTGTTGTTGGCGCACCACTTCACGAGATGCTGGACCTCCTCCCTGTAGGCTGACTCATCGTTGTTGGTGATCTGGCCTACTACTGTGGTGTCATCTGCAAACTTGATGATGGTGTTGGAACCATTAACAGCCACGCAGTCGTGGGTGAAGAGGGAGTAGAGGAGGGGGCTCAGCACACATCCTTGTGGGGCTTTACAAAGATTGATCTGGCCCAAGCGTATCTACAAATGGAGGTGGAAGAAGCATCTAGGAAATACCTCACGATAAACACTCACAAAGTACAATTGACTGGTATTCGGGGTAGCATCAGCCCCGGCTATTTGGCAGAGGGCGATGGAACAAGTCCTGCAAGGGATCCCGGGGACCCAGTGTTATTTGGACGACATCCTGGTTACGGGCGAAAATGACAGTGAACACCTTGCCAACCTGGAGCAGGTGCTCACGAGATTACAGGAATATGGGCTACGAGCCAACCGCCCCAAATGCGAGTTCTTCAGGAGACAAATCTCGTATTGTGGCCACATGATTGATGAGGAAGGGTTGCATAAGTCGCCGGACAAGATTGAGGCGTCAAGGCTCCAGCACCGGAAAATGTGTTGCAACTGAGGTCGTTCCTCAGGTTGGTGAACTACTACCATAAGTTCTTGCCAAATTTATCTACAATTCTGCACCCACTGAATGCCCTACTGCAAACTGGAGTAACATGGAAATGGAGTGATGAGTGTAAGCGTGCCTTTCAGAAATGTAAATGCCTAATCACTTCAAAAGAAGTATTGGCCCATTACAATCCAACACTACCGATTCGGTTAGCATGTGATGCGTCTCCCTATGGCATCGGAGCGGTGCTGTCACACAAATTCCTTGACGGTTCAGAGAGGCCAATAGCCTTTGCGTCGCGCTCATTGACCTCAGCCGAGCGTAACTACGCCCAGATTGACAGGGAGGCCCTCAGCCTGGTGTGGGGGGTGAAGAAGTTCAATCACTATCTGCACGGGCAGAAATTCACCCTACTGACTGATCATCAGCCCCTGGTCTCCATTTTTAACCCAAAGAAGGGCGTTCCGGTGATGACGGCGCAACGGCTGCAAAGATGGTCACTTTTTCTAGGGGCACATCAGTACGACATAGAGTACAAGGGTACGAAACAGTATGGAAACGCTGATGGGCTGTCGCGCCTACCGTTGCCTACAGTAGAGGAAGCACCTGCAGTGGACCCTGTTGAGATATTCCATGCGACCTTAGTCGAATGTCTACCTGTTACTAACTCAAGTATAGAGAAGGAAACCCGAAATGACCCGACACTCTCTCGGGTCTATGATTTGACGGTGAAGGGATGGCCAGCAAATGGCGACTCACTGTTGCCAGCATTCTTGCCAAGGAGAGAACAGCTGTCAGTGTGCCGGGGGACCTTGATGTGTGGATCCCGAGTGGTAATTCCACCCAAGTTGAGAGATAGAGTGCTCAATGAGCTTCATGAGGGTCATCTGGGAGGGGTAAAAATGAAGAGCCTAGCCAGGGCGTTTGTGTGGTGGCCGGGAATCGATCAAGAAATCGAGGATATGACCAAGAGATGCACAGGATGCCAGAAGGTCCAGAACGCTCCACCACAGGCCCCACTACATCCATGGGAGTGGCCCTCATCTCCATGGCAATGGGTACACATTGATTTTGCAGGTCCATTTATGGACTCAATGTTTCTAATCGCTGTGGACGCCCATTCGAAATGGCCAGAGGTCATCAAAATGTCCTCCACCACCACGGAGAAAACTATTGCAGTCCTATGGACCATCTTCGCCAGGAATGGGTTGCCAGAACAGATTTGTTCCGACAATAGGCCACAGTTTGTGTCCGAGGATTTCCAGAGGTTTCTGAGGAATAATGGGGTGAAACATTACACATCTGCCCCATATCATCCAGCCACAAATGGATTGGCTGAGAGGTTTGTTCAGACCTTTAAAAAGGCCATAAAGGCAATGTATAATGATGACATACCACTACAACACAAGGTGGATAATTTCTTGTTTGCTTACCGGAATGCGACACTTGCAGTCACCAACCAAGCTCCAGCCATAATGTTCTTCAACCGAAGGCTAAGATGCCGCCTGGATTTGCTCAAACCAAACATAAGATGAGATGTTGAGGATAAGCAATTCCAGCAAATAAATGAGAAGCCAACCAGGAGCTTCAAGATAGGGCAACCAGTCTTGGCCCTCGACTACCGAACAGAAAAATGGCAGCCAGGAACGATATGCACACAGCAGGGACCACTAATGTACACAGTGGACGTTGGAGAGAGCATCATGAGACGCCATGCTGACCAGATTCTAGAGTCACAGGAACAAGCCAAACCCATACCACGAGCAGGTGCACCTGGTAATCAACCCGAAGTACAGATTGCGTCTACCTCAGAAGCAGTGGTATTGGAAGCTGACGAACCAACCAATGACAATGGGCCAGAATCAACTCCGCCGCAAGAACAGGATACTCAAGAAAGGCGCTATCCAGTCAGGATCAGGAAGCCTCCTCAAAGACTGAACTTATAAATGATTATTTCAGTTGATGTATATAGTACAGAGAAAATTGTAATTGTAATTAGTTATTATTTAGCTGTTAAATGAATGTTATGTACTGTTTATCAAAAAGGGGAGGAATTGTTGTGTATGTACCTTTAAGAGAAGAACTGATTCTATACTGCAGTACCGGCAGTGACCACCCCTGTATATAAAGCCATAGCAGGCTTCTATACGTCAGTCTTAAGTTACCCTCTGTTCAGTACCTCATTCACAGCATTGCTGGCTGTGCAGCAGCAAGCAGAAGGAGAAGGAGCAGCCAGACCAGGAGAGTGGAGAGTGGACTAAAGTGGTGGTCACCTGACCAGGAAGAGGAGGAGAACGCTGGACCACCACCACCACCAACTCCACCATCATCATAACATCAACTGAGGTGCCTGGAGAGAGAGGACAGAGGAGGAGGAGGAGAAAGGAGGCCAGCAACAACACCAACCAGGGGAGAGGCCTTTCCCATTACTGCCTCCCCAAATTGGCCTCCATCCCAGGAGAGAAGGGAGAGAAACAACCAACAACCACCAACTGTTTGGAAGGAGGGAAGAACAACATCATCTTTCAGGTGGGTGTTATTTGGTGCACTCTCCCAAAGACTTTGTATTTTAGGTGGGGGGAGAAAAGAAGAAAATAGGGCCGGATCATCAAGGGGTGTGTGTGTGTGTGTGTGTGTCTCTTGTAAAACACTAGGCCACACACACCACTAATAAGCACCCCTTCCTATTGCCTGACGTGGGATAGCTGGAGCTGCCTAGGTGAACAGCCCAATTAATACATCGTTAAGACCTGGTGTGGGACTGAGCCTGGGGCATCTCCAGCTTTCCCAGGTGAAGACATCTTCTCCCCCTGCTAGAAGACCACCTTCAAAGACTTTAATTTTTCACCGGAGAGTGCACCCCTGCCGACACCCACCCACCCACCATCCTGAGTGGCGACCCTGCCCTTGCAGCCTCCCTCCTTCCCACACCCCTCTCTCTCTCTTTGTCTTTCTCTGCCTCTCTCTCTGAGGCACCTCATTTCATCTTTATTTATTAATTGCCTATTGAGCAGAGGGGAGAAGGCCCCTCTCCCAATTTCAATCAATAAGGGGGAGAGGTGTGCCTTCAATTTAAACAGCTCCCTCTGCTCAATTGAGGACCAAAAAATACCCGAGGCCACAATTAACACCTTCAGGCCTGTGACTTGGGGTGAGTGTAGCCCTTTTTAGAAAACACCCCAGAATGGCGACTGCATCTTCGCCGGTGGCGGGGCCAGCCAGGACTTATGCGGGAGTGGCAGCCACAGCCACAGCTGCTCCTGCTGCTTTTGCTGCCCCGTCACCTTTTAAACTCATGACAAAAAAGCTTGGGGTGAAAAGCTACACTCACCCCACTATGACCATTGAGGCCTGCGTTAAAGCCATGGCTGGGGTTGTCGGCCCCTGAGCCCTTGTCGCGGCCTCAAAAATGTATGGGAAGGCTGTGTTCTCCCTCGCTCCCTCCATGCTAAAAAGAAGGCGCGACCCCCTGGAAGAGGAGGAGGACCGGGAGGAGGAAGGTCCCTCCGAGCAGGGGGAGTCGTCGCCCGCCGCGGGTACTGCGGCCCCCCCGCCCCCGCTGTCGTCATCACCAGCGATCGGCAGGGGTCGCCTGTCCCTCGGGAGGCTGAGGCAGATGTGTCTGTCTGGCGCGTGCCTCCCGGGGATGGGGACAAGACCCTGCCCGTGGGGGGGGGTCGCAGAACAACCCGCAGCAGAAATTGACATTTTATCAGTGCCATTACCCCTCGCCAGGTCGGGCGGCCTGGGGTCTGGGTCGGGCGAGCTCGAGGAAAATGAGCTCGCCCAATGCGACCCGGACATCTCCCGGGGCTGCTTGACCTGGTAGAGGTTATAATTCAAAACACCCCATCCGCTGGGTCGGAGGTTGGTGGCGGGGAGGAGGATGGCCCCCTGGCTGCGTCTCTGGTGTCGGACGTACTGGAGGAGCTGGGAATTGTTCTCTCCCCGGTTTCTCCAGTCGTTCCAGCGTCTGGGGCGGAGGGGAGCTCTGAACCGCCGCCGTCATCTGGCCCAGCGCCCCTAGAGGAGCCCAGGGAGGAATCCTCTGCCGCCGATCCTGGGGGTGGGATCCGGGCGGAGGTGGGGCCGGCTGGTGCTGCCGAGCCGTTCGCTGCGCACTGCGCGACGGACGGGTCGGCCGCTGGTGGCGACCCCCCGGAGGAGGACGGGGACTCGGTGATGGGCGCGGAGGACGAGTTGGACTCCATCGCCGACGAGGCGATGGATGACCTCGTGCCCTTCACCGAGTCTCCCCTCATTCCCGTAAGGGAACTCCGGGACTTTATGGCCACATGCCTGGGTCGGCACAATAAGGTCCGGCTGGCCCTCGACAGGTGGTCGGAGCTGGCGCTGCTCATCATGTCCGTCCGCACCGCCGTTAAAATCATGGGCGCGGACGAGGGCGTGTACCCGCTCGAGCTGCGTCGGCTCACTGGGCTGCTGAGGAAGTGGCGGCTGACCAGCGGCTGCGCTCCCTCCCCCCGTTAGGTGTAGGTAGAGGTTGCACTATGCTTCTGACATGAAGATAACCATAGCCAGCCTCAACATCAATGGCAGCAGGGAGGCGCGCCGCAGATTCAATAACTTCTCGGTCCTTCGGGATGGGAAGTATGCGCTGTGCTTCCTGCAAGAAACCCACACCGTGCCGGGAGACAAAGCCACGTGGCTCCTGGAGTGGCAAGGAGGGGTCAGCATGAGTCACCTCTCCAACAATTCCAGCGGGGTGGCTATCTTGCTGGCCCCGCATTTTCAGCCGGAGATCTTGGGGGTCAAGGAGCACGTGCCGGGCCGCTTGCTCCAGGTCACTGTTCGCCTGGGGGGCGTGCCGCTCCATCTAGTGAACGTGTACGCCCCTCAGACCGGTGCGCAGCAGGTGCGCTTCTTCGAAGAAGTGTCTGCTCTTTTGGGCTCCGTCGACGTGGGCGACTGCGTCATCCTCGGGGGGGGATTTTAACTGCACCCTTGAGGCGAGGGACCGTTTGGGTCCCCTGTGAGGCCCGGCGGCGATGGAGAAGTTGAGGGACCTGGTTGGGTACTTTGACTTGGTGGACGTCTGGCGAAATCTCCACCCCGACTCCAGCGCCTTCACTAGCATAAGGTCTGGGGGAGGAAGGTCCAGAATCGACCGCCTTTACATTTCCCAGGCGTACGTCTCCTGCATTCCGGCGGCTTCCATGCGGCTGATGCCGTGCACGGACCACCACCTGGTGTGGGCGGAGCTCGCTCCGCTGCACGCACGGTGGGGGGTCCGCCTACTGGCATTTTAACAACCTGCTGCTGGAGGACGCGCGGTTCCGGGATTCGTTTTGTCGGTTCTGGGCCGACTGGAGAAGGAAGCGGGGGGCTTCCCCTCCTTGAGGCTATGGTGGGACGTGGGCAAGGCTCACGTCCGTCTCTTCTGTCAGGAGTACGCGAATGGGTCGACCAAGAGGCGGGAGGCCCGGGTCGGGCGGTTGGAGAAGGAGGTGCTCGACCTGGAGTCCCGTCTTGGTCAGGTCGTCGAGGACCCGGCCCTGCGGAAAGCGTACGAAGAGAAGAAGGGGGCGCTGAAGGACCTGCAGCTCGTCGGGTCCCGAGGCGCGTACGTGAGGTCGCGGATCCAGCTCCTGTGGGACCTGGACCGCGGCTCCCCCTTCTTGTACTCGCTGGAAAAAAGACGGGGGGTCCGTAAGCAGCTCTTGGGGCTGCTGGCCGACGACGGATCTCTGGTCTCGGATCCAGAGGGAATCAGCGCGGAGGCCCGCGCCTATTACGGGGCTCTGCTCTCTCCGGATCCGTCCAGTGAGGATGTGCGCAGAGTTTTGTGGGAGGACCTGCCGAAGGTCAGCCCGGAGGGCGCCGAAAAATTGGACGCTCCGCTAAGCCTGGCGGAGCTGACCGGCGCCCTCCGCAAGCTCTCTAGGGGAAAGTCCCCGGGGCTGGATGGGTTGGCCGTGGAGTTCCACAGGGCGTTCTGGGACGTCTTGGGGGGCGACTACGCACGGGTCCTGGGGGAAAGTTTGGTGACCGGGGAGATGCCCCTCTCTAGGCGCAAGGCGGTCATTGTCCTGCTGCCTAAGAAGGGCGATCTCCGCCTCCTTAAGAACTGGCGCCCGGTCTCCCTCCTCAGCACGGACTATAAAATCTTTGCCAGGGCCATGTCTGCTCACCTTGGCACCGCGCTGGCCCACATGATCCACCCCGACCAGTCCTACACGGTCCCGGGCTGGACCATCCACGATAACATCCATCTGGTCCGGGACCTGGTCCACCACTCCCAGAGGGCTGGTCTGTCGGTCGCCTTCCTTTCCCTGGATCAGGAGAAGGCGTTCAACAGGGTGGATCACGAGTATCTCTTCGGGACTCTGCGCGCATTCGGGTTTGGGAAGCATTTCATCGCCCGGATCCGACTTCTGTACGCCGCTGCGGAGTGTCTGATTAAAGTTAACGGGTCCTTGACGGCGCCCCTTCGCTTCGGGAGGGGGTTGCGTCAGGGATGCCCCATGTCCGGTCAGTTATACACCGTTTGCGTGGAGCCATTCCTGCGCCTCTTGCGGAAGAGGTTGACGGGACTGGCTCTGCAAGGGCCGGGCGTGGAGGTGGTCCTCTCGGCTTACGCCGATGACGTGCTCCTCACGGTCACGGATCCCGCTGACTTGCGGAGGATGCGGGAATGCCAGCAGATTTACTCGGACGCATCCTCCGCCAAGATCAACTGGGAGAAATGTTCCGGACTCCTGGTGGGTCAGTGGCGGGTGGACTCCCTGCCGGAGGAGTTCAGGCCTTTCGCCTGGAGCGCCACGCACCTCCTCTATTTGGGAGTCTACCTTAGCCCTGCCGAGGACGCCTGGCCGGCGAACTGGCAAGAGCTGGAGGCCAAAGTCACCGCTCGCCTAGGACGCTGGACAGGACTGCTCCGAGTGTTGTCCTACAGGGGTCGAGCGCTGGTCATAAACCAGCTGGTGGCCGCCATGTTGTGGTACCGGTTGGTCACTTTGATCCCTCCCCCTGCCAAGATGCAGAAGAAGCTCATCGACTTCTTCTGGGACAAAAGGAAGCACTGGGTCTCTGCCGCGGTTCTGTGTCTCCCGCTTAGGGAGGGCGGTCAGGCGCTGGTGTGCCTTCGCACCCAGGCTGCGACTTTCCGTCTTCAGACGCTGCAGAGATACCTGTACATCGAGAATCCTCCGAGATGGTGTGCGCTGGCGACGTTTTTCTTCCGCCAGCTACACAGCCTCAATTACGACATGCAGCTCTTGTTTGCGAAAGTGGGCGGCAGGCGTGCCGGCCTGCAGGAGCTGCCTGTCTTCTACCAGGAACTACTATGGGTTTGGAACTACGTCGCTTCCAGGCGGAGCTCTCCCCCGTCAGGAGCGGCGGCTCTCCTTCGGGAGCCGCTGCTCAGGAATCCGCACCTCCACCACCGCGGGTTCAGGCGGCTGGCGGAGGGCAGGGCTGTGCCTGGCAAGGTGACCAGAGTCGGGGACCTGCTCGATGGCGGAGGAGCGGGCTGGATGGCGCCGGAGGAGCTGGCGCGGTGCCTGTCCTGGGCCAACATCCGGCTCGCGGTTGAAGCCATCGAATCGGTGAAAGCGGCACTGGGCCCCGACTCCACTAGGTGTATTGAGGTGGCTCAAGCACGTGGGGCGATCCCGTCCGAGCTTACCCCCGTTCGGACGGAATTCCTCATCGGCGCCCGGCCCCGAAACTCCCCTCGGGAACCGGCGCCTCACAACTTGAGCCGTCTCGAGGAAATACCCTCCGTGCCTTTTCATTCCGCGTGGAGGGGTTTCCTGTACGGGCTGCTCCTGCACACTCTCCACTTTGCCATCTTTGTCTACCGTCCGGACACACCTTGGCGTGGCGTCTTGCCGACTGGTGGTGGCGGAGGTCCCCAATGGAGGGCTCTCTACGCGGGAGTCCTCCCTTGTTCCATCGGGGACTTGGCCTGGAGGGTGTTGCACGGAGCGGTCCCGTGCAATAAGGTTTTAAGTAGGTTCACGGACTCCCAGGCCGCCTGCATTTTTTGCGGCCTGGAGGAGTCCGTGTTTCACGTTTGTATGGAGTGTGAGAGGTTGCAGCCCCTCTTTCACTACTTGAAGGGGCTGCTCCTCGATTTTTGGTTGCACTTCAGTCCCACGCTCTTGATCTATGGTCACCCGGTGCGGAGGGGAGCGGACAGGTTGGAGGACCTCCTTGTGGGCCTGCTCCTGGGCCTGGCTAAAAGAGCCATCAATTGGTCCAGGCAGCGGGCGGTCGAGGGGTTCATCCAGCCGGATTGCCTGCCTCTCTTCCGCGGCCATGTTCGCGCCCGGGTAGCCCTGGAGATGGAACACGCGATGTCCGCCGGCGCACTTGAGTATTTCCGCGACCGGTGGGCACTGCGGGGACTGGAGTGCATTATCAACCCGGAAAACCAAATTTTAATTTGATTTGTTAAGTTTTAGTTGAACTTTTGTTTATTTACAGTCCAATTGTTTTTTTTTGGGTCCAAACAAAAAGAGTACCCTCTGTTCAGTAAATACCTGTTATTATTGTTCTCCTGCAGTCTGTGTATTATTTATACTCGGACACTACACAATGTATTGTAGTTTACAATAGATTTATCAAAGAATTTTCTCAGGTGTTGCAACCTTGCAATCTTCAATTGCACTTCAAGTACACTGCCCTGGTCATACCTTAATTAAAGCATGGCTCCAGCTTAATCCACCCTTAATCAAAGGAATCTTCCTGTGATCTTATAGATCGACTTATAGGTGGTCCATGTTAAATTTGGGAAAGGAAGGTTCATCTTAATGTCTGTATGCAGTTCCTGTCAGCTTTCTCCATTATAAATGCCTCTGTCCACATCTGTAATGGAACTGCCTAGGTACAATATGTCAGTCTGTAATTGAACACTTCCCAGTGGAAGCATTGCAGAGTCACTACTGGCAGCAGGGTGTAATTACAGCATGACAAGTTTACATAGGAATTTATAATTGAAATACAAAAATAAGGACAGAATTTATTACATTAAAATGATGTTTGTGCACCCTGCTCCAATTATTCCTCACTCTCTAACCATGCTTCCCCTGAAGATTACACTTGGACTTCACTCCCGACTACATTGTCATAGGAGATCGACTAACCATATCATAGAATCATAGAATAGCACAGCACAGAAGGAGGCCATTCGGCCCATTGTGTCTGTGCTGGCTCTTTCGAAGGGCAATCCAGTTAGTCCCACTCCCCCAATCTTTCCCCATATCCCTACAAATTTTTCTCCTCCAAGTATTTATCTAATTACCTTTTGAAAGCTACTATTGAATCTGTATCCACTGCCCTATCAGGCAGTGCATTCCAATCCTAACCACTCGTTGTGTAAAAACGTTTTTCCTCATGTCGCCTCTGGTTCATTTGCCAATCACCTTAAATCTGTGCCCTCTGGTTATCGACACTTCAGCCATTGGAAATAGTTTCTCTTTATTTACTCCATCTAAACCCTTTGTGATTTTAAACACCTCTATCAAATCTCCTCTTAGCCTTCTCTGCTCTAAGAAGAACAGCACCAGCTTCTGCAATCTATCCACGTAACTCTAAGCCCTCATCCCTGGAATCATTCTAGTAAATCTCTTCTCTACCCTCTCCAAAGCCTTCACGTCCTTCCTAAAGTGTGGTGCCTTGAATTGGACACAATACTCCAGCTTGGACCGAACTAGTGTTTTATATAGGTTTAGCATAACTTCCTGGCTTTTGCACGCTATGCCTCTATTTATAAAGCCATATGCTTTATTAACTACTTTGTTAACCTGTCCAGCCACCTTCAAAGATTTGTGCACAAACACCCCCAGGTCTCTCTGTTCTTGAACCTCCTTTCAAATTGTACCATTTAGCTTGTATTGTCGATCCTCATTCTTCCTACCAAAATGTATCACTGGGTCTAAACTATTTTAATGTATTAAATTACACTGTTATTTTTCTATTCACTCCTCAAAGCAAACTAACCAAGCTTATTTACTCAAGCTTAACAAGAACCACAAAGGAGGGAAAATTGGCTCGCGCCCCCTTTGGGGTGATAACTTCGCCAGGGCGCTACTTTTAGCACCCCGAAAAAGTTAGCGCCCCCGCGCCTTAAATTCAATGGTAGCGCCCGAAGCAGGAGGTGGGGCGCTACAGGAAGCGCTCCCCCTCCCTCTTGGGACGCTCCCATGGAATATTGCGGTGCTACGTGCAGCAGCGCCAGCGTACTGCAGACCTCCCTCCCCTGATTAAAGGGGAGGGGCCTAGTGCAGCGCGCACCGGGGCCCTGCTGGCCCACCAGGGAGCGGGGTGCCAGCAAAAGAGCCCGGCACTCGTCCCGGGCTGATGGATCGCAGCTGGCACCCCGCAGCAGGAGGCCAGAGGGGGCAGGTGCTGGCAGGCGGCCCAAAAGAAATGGCCGTCTGGCACCTGTCCTTTAATTTTCGCCACCCCGGCCGCAAAAATGCCCCCCGACCCTGTCGGATATAGCGTCCGGCGGTAGGTCAGGGGGCGTGAGCCACGTTTGCGGCCGGAGCGCGAGCGGGGCATTGCGCACGGCAATGACGTCCTCGCTGGAGGCGCATCACCGCAGGGCATTACCAGCTACCGCTAACCTCCCGCTGAATTTAACAGGAGGCATTAGTCGTGCCGCGTCCAGGCGCTAGTTGCTTTGCGCCCCATTAGCGCCCCCTACGGGAGGCACTAAGCGACCAAATTTTTCCCCAAAAGAACCGAAATATTAGATACTAGATACTTAACCTAGATACTTACCTTAGAATCCTTGGGTTCTGTGGCTCCACTCCTACTTTTGAGTTGGGCATGAGAACTGCATGGCTCCTCTCCACCAAATTCCTACTATCACCAAATTCTCAGCTTCCACTCTGTTTGCGATCCACTCCGATTGCAATTCACCCAACTCTGTCTCCAAGCTCTGTGCTTCTGCAAATAAATGCCTAAAATATACACATTTTGAGAGTCATACAAGTTATAACTGCTTAGTCATTGCCCCCCGACGACCCCATATCCCCCGACCCCACACCTCGATGACCCCATATCCCCCGACCCCACACCTCGACGACCCCACATCCCCCAATGACCCCACACCCCGACTCGACTACCCAACATCTCACGACTCCACTTCCCTGACCCCTCACTTCCCCCCCCACGGCCCCTCACTCCCTGCCCCCCCCACAGCCCCTCACTCCCCCCCCCACGATCCCTCCCTCCCCGTCACTCCCTCTCCACCCCCCCCCCCCACGGCCCCTCACTCCCTCCACCCCCCCACTCCCTGCCCCCCCACAGCCCCTAACTCCCTGCCCCCCCCACAGCCCCTCACTCCCTGCCCCCCCCACAGCCCCTCACTCCCTGCCCCCCCACAGCCCCTCACTCCCTGCCCCCCCACAGCCCCTCACTCCCTGCCCCCCCCACAGCCCCTCACTCCCTGCCCCCCCACAGCCCCTCACTCCCTGCCCCCCACAGCCCCTCACTCCCTGCCCCCCCACAGCCCCTCACTCCCTGCCTCCCCCACAGCCCCTCACTCCCTCTCACCCCCCACGACCCGTCACTCTCTCCACGCCCCTCCCCCCCCACTCCCTGCACCCCCCAAGACCCGTCACTCTCTCCACCCCCTCCCCCCCATGCCCCTCACTCCCTCACCCCACGGCCCCTCACTCCCTGCCCCCCCCACGGCCCCTCTCACCCCCCACGACCCATCACTCTCTCCACCCCCCTCCCCCCCCACGGCCCCTCACTCCCTGTACCCCCCGCAGTCCCTCACTCCCTGCCCCCCCACAGCCCCTCACTCCCTGCCCCCCCCACAGCCCCTCACTCCCTGTCCCCCCTCACTCCCTGCACCCCCACAGCCCCTCACTCCCTGCCCCCCTCAGCCCCTCTCACCCCCCACGACCCATCACTCTCTCCACCCCCCTCCCCCCCCCACGGCCCCTCACTCCCTGTACCCCCCGCAGTCCCTCACTCCCTGCCCCCCCACAGCCCCTCACTCCCTGCCCCCCCCCACAGCCCCTCACTCCCTGTCCCCCCTCACTCCCTGCACCCCCACAGCCCCTCACTCCCTGCCCCCCTCACAGCCCCTCACTCCCTGCCCCGCCCACAGCCCCTCACTCCCTGCCCCCCTCACTCCCTGCACCCCCACAGCCCCTCACTCCCTGCCCCCCCCACAGCCCCTCACTCCCTGCCCCCCCCACAGCCCCTCACTGCCTGCCACCCCCCCCACTCCCTGCCCCCCCGCCACGGCCCCTCAGTCCCTGCCCCCCCCCGACCCCACACTCCCTCCCCCCCACCCGACCGACCCCACACTCCCTCCCCCCACCCGACCCCACACTCCCTCCCCCTCCAACCCTCTCCCCCCCACCCCTCTCCCCCCCCACCCCAACCCCACCCCCCTCTCACCCCAACCCCCCCTCTCCCCCCCAACCCCAACCCCCCCTCTCCCCCCCAACCCCACCCCCCTCTCCCCCCCAACCCCCTCTCCCCCCCCAACCCCCTCTCCCAACCCCCCTCTCCCCCCCCCACCCCACCCTCAACCCCCTCTCCTCCCCCCCCACCCCACCCTCAACCCCCTACCCCACCCTCAACCCCCTCTCCTCCCCCAGAACTGTTATGACTTTTATACCCTAGAACTGCGTGTGTGATCGAGAAATAATTGGAGTTGCATTATCCTGTTGGCCTGCTTAACATTTGGTTTTCCATAGCATTTGCAAACACATTTGGTTTCAAAAACAGCCAGCCGAGCTGGAACGTCATGGTGACAAAGTGTGGCACGGTGCCCAACCTAATGAGGCGCATATCGAAACAAGACAGACACCAAAATATATCAATTTTTTTATTTCCATTTTAGAAAGATCAGTAGGTTCTGAACTGTGTTTTTTTTAGTTTCGGCTGTTGCGGAAACCGTGTCAGAAGTTGTGCAAATCAGAGTTTGCTCAGGTCAAAGGCCATCCCTGCATTAGTGATGTATTAAATGTTCTCTCTCTGGCACGGGCGGAGGAAAAATCCACCCTCAGCGGGGTTTGACTTGAACAAAATCGAAGAAGTGAGACGAGCGCACAGAGCAAGACGGCGGAATGGCTGCCAAGGTAATGAGAGATGAGCAGGAGCGGGACGGAACGAGGGGGGCTCGGCGGCAGTTGGTGAGCCAGGCTCGCGCCCCCTCACTGGGCCTGGCCTGGGAACTCCTGCAGCCCCGGTGATAGCCCGGCCCGGCCACTTTCTACAGCCCCGGTGACGGCACACGCGAGCCGAGCACTGGTGACTCCGGTACGGGTTGGTTTAAGTGTTCCGGTGCGGGTCTTTGGTGCAGACCGTTTTTTGCCTTGCCTTATTCTGTTGGGTGGAGAGGTGGCTGAAGCCGGCCCGCTCGGGAGATGACGCTTTTCTCACCGAATGTGCTCCTTCACTTTGTGAGGAGGACATGTTTCTAACGCGAATGGCACCGCTTCTCGGCGCTGGCTGCCGCTCTGTCTGCACTTAACTGGATGGTAAGGGAATGAAGTTCGGCCACACGCTGGGTTTCATGAAGTTTCAAAGTAAGGCTGAACTACAGTAAAACGGCGCTAGAGATTGGGAGGAAACGTCCGCATTGGACTGTATAAACTGACATTTTACCTCGAAATTTCGGCTAGTCTCGCCTAAAGTGACTCCTGATCGCTGTTAAGGTTTGTTTTGTTACCGAGTCCAATACTGAGCAAAACCAACCTTGATTTGAGAGGGAAGAAAACTGTGTCTCTAGTGACACGCTGTTCACGGGGAAACTACATGCAAAGGTTCTGTCAGTTTTGATTTCTATGCGATAGATGCACATAAATTCCCATGGAGCCGTCACGCAGACGTGGGAGTTTAGTACGAGAAGGGTGTGTCAGAAAAAAAATACTAAGATGCGCTAAAAGCGTATAACCGTCGCTTCAAAATCCTAGTGATTTATTTTGGGCGCAGCGAAGTCTTGGAAAATGTTATGTGGCGTGTTCACATGACTTGTTCAGCAATAATATTCGTTAAAAAAAACATGGTGACTCATCTAATGCACGTGAACGCACAGAAAAACTGAATCACGATTTTTTTCTGCAACATTTGTTTTGCAAGTATTTTGGGTGGTGCCTCAGCACAATAGCATCGGCGTATTTATTCTGTTGTAAATATACCATTATAGGTTTTAGTTGTTTCAAAGTTCCATGCCTGCAGTATTCGCCCATGAACCTCAGCTAAGTTCACATATTGTATCTTTCTTATGCCCATAAACGATTTAAGTTTGTTGTACTTCTGACAATTTGACGACTACCAGTTTCCCATGCGACCTGCTATGTGATGAGCTGGTTCAGAGTGCTTGAATCAATTGCATTTTGACACCGGCACGCATGATTCACTGGGTCAGTTTAAAAAAAAATCGTTCTTGGTATGTGGGCAACACTGGCAAGGCTGCACTTATTGCCCATCCCTAGTTGCATTGAGGGAATTAAGAGATAACTACATAGTGCTCTTTTTATCGGTGCCGGGTGTCTCCCTCGCGTTCTGTATCTGCCGAGCAGGGATAGCAGCTTCTCTTCCTGAACCAGTTGCCAAGCCCATTTTGTTTTGAACAAAATGAAGACAATTTAGATATAATGTCTGCCCCTATAAGTCCATTAGATGCCAATTCAGTAAATGAAGATTTACTCTTCATGCAGAGGACTTGGTTTCCAGTTTTCTCATTCAACCTCTAACAGGTCTGTTGGGGAGGGGTAAGTGGCCTTTCCTCATCCTTGACTTCTTATTTCAGTAATAAAAAATGAATAACTGGTGTACATGGAAAAGAGACCTGGTCCTTCACTTGGATATTTATTTTCCTGTACTTTGGAATGATGCACATTTCAGATGGGTAGATCCGCCATGCCTTTATTCAGAAAGTGTGGCAGTCATTTATTTTAGTTTATAGAAAATGTGGCCTGTTTTAATGCATGCCACTCAAAAAAAAATAAACAACTACAGCAGTCCCAATAGCCTAGAGGAAAAATGTTGCCTGGTGTAGTACTGAGCAATTAGACCAGTCGGTTCTTTTAAGTTTTTGAGAAACCAAGGTGAAGGGACAAGGGTCATTGTACAGTCATTACCAAGGTTGGCAAGAGTAAAAGACAAGGTAAATTAGGAAGTAGTGATTAATGATGTGAAGCTTGGGTTTTAACAGTCTGAAGATTGTAGGAAAAAGACCGAAGGTTAGGTCCACAGTTTTCAGGTCCTGGAGACTGATGAGGTTTAATTTCAACTTTGAGGGGGTTGGGAAGAAGAATTGCATGTAGGGCGCAGTGTTTGCAGCTTAAGAAGGATGAGAGGAAATTTCACTGATCACTATGATTTTTTTTTGAAGGTTGTTGCAGAGGGAGATGTGGGAGGCTAGAAGTGAATGAAGGATCACGCACCAGGCAACAAGCTTTATCTTGTATCCTGTTCAGGGGTGTAAGAGTTATTCGACATGGGTATTACATTTTGGATGCACTTGGCCTCTATAGATAGTTAATATTTGCTGAGGAGAAAAGTAGTGTTGAACATCTATGAGGAAAGTGTTGGGGTGTTACAATTGCCCTTCGTATCGTTGGTCTGGAGGTTTTAAAAAAAAAAAAAAAAAAATCAACCAGGTCCCCACTTATGTTTACTGTTTAGTGCTGGACAATGCATCTGTGTGGACATCGGTTGAGAACAGGATTAGACTTGGCTAGAATACTCTTTACAGACTGTCTCGTCACACTAGCAGATCTGAAGACTACCATTGTGCATTAATTCCCAAGATGCTAATCAAAAATGGTGGTCTGTGCCAAGTTGTTTTGGTAGTGACTGAATAGTTCTCTTTGCTGTGATAAATTTCTGTGCTGCACGGCTTCAGTCGTTAATTTTATAGTTTGTTGTATTCTCATCCCAACTTTTCCCACTTTTGGGTCTTTTCATGTTTTGAATCCTTCTCTAACTGGAGGGAGGATAAGGTGACCTACTCAAGTTTTCTCCAAAGCATAGAGCAATATCTAATAAAACAAATTTTGTCTTTGCTTGTGTGTAAGCTGTCTTGCAGTTGTCATAAGTTTAGTAAAGCGAGATCTGTTCTTGAAGATGCAGCTTTTTGTTGCTAATCACTCGGATGAGATAATTAACCTGTGATGCCACTTTTTGACAAGCCGCATTTCAGTCATCTTGAATTGTATTAGATGAGGCGCCACCTAAAAGGTTGCTACGCAAGATAAGGGCTCATGGGGTTGGGGTTAATGTATTAACATGGATAGAGGATTGGTTAACCGACAGAAAACAGAAAGTCAGGATAAATGGGTCATTTTCCAGTTGGCAGGCTGTAACTAGTGGGGTGCCACCAGGATTAGTGCTTGGGCCTCAGCTATTTACAATCTATATTAATGACTTGGATGAAAGGACTGAGTGCAATGTATCCAAGTTTGCTGATGATACAAAGCTAGATGGGAAAGTACGTTGTGAGGAGGACACAAAGGGATATAGACAGGTTAAGTGAGTGGGCAGTAAGATGGCAGATGGAGTATAATGTGGGGAAATATGAGGTTGGTTATTCACTTTGGTATGAAGACTAGGAAAACAGGATTTTTTTTAGATGGTGAGAAACTATTAAATATTGGTGTTCAGAGAGATTTAGGTGTCCTCGTACAATAAACAGAAAGCTAGCATGCAGGTACAGCAAGCAATTGGGAAGGCAAATGGCATGTTGGCTTTTATTGCAAGGGGGTTGGAGTACAAGAGTAAGGAAGTCTTGCTACAATTGTACAGGGCCTTGGTGAGACCACACCTGGAGTACTGTGCACAGTTTAGGTCTCCTTATCTGAGAAAATACATACATGCCTTAGAGGCGGTGCAACAAAGGTTTCTTAGATTGATCCCTGGGATGAGAGGGTTGTCCTATGAGGAGAGATTAAGTAGATTTGGCCTATACTCTCTGGAGTTTAGAAGAAGGAGAAGTGATCTCATTGAAACGCAAGGATCGGTGCTTGGGCCTCAGCTATTCACAATCTATATCAATGATTTGGATGAGGGAACCAAATGTAATATATCCAAATTTGCTGATGATACAAAGCTGGGTGGGAATGTAAGTTGTGAAGAGGATGCAAAGAGGCTTCAAGGGGATATAGACAAGCTAATTGAGTGGGCAAGAACATGGCAAATGGAATATAATGTGGAGAAATGTGAAGTTATCCACTTTGGTAGGAAAAATAGAAAAGCAGAGTTTTTTAAATGGTGAGAGATTGGGGAAATGTTGGTGTCCTTGTACACGAAGCACTGAAAGTTAACATTCAGGCACAGCAAGCAATTAGGAAATCAAATGGTATATTGGCCTTTATTAAGAGGATTTGAATATGAGAGCAAAGACCTCTTACTGCAATTATATAGGGCCCTAGCGAGACCACACCTGGAGTATTGTGTACAGTTTTGGTCTCCTTACCTAAGGAAGGATATACTTGCCATAGAGGGAGTGCAACAAAGGTTCACCAGACTGATTCCTGGGATGGGGGGATTGTCCTAATGAGGAGAGAGTGAGTAGGCTAGGCCTATATTCTCCAGAGTTTAGAAGAATGAGAGATGAGCTTTTATAAATATATCAAAAGGAAAAGACTGGTGAAAACCAAAGTTGGTCCATTGCAGTCAGATACGGGGGAATATATAATGGGAAATAAGGAAATGGCAGATCAACTAAATGCATACTTTGGGTCAGTCTTTACGAAGGAAGACACAAAAAACCTCCCTGGGATATCGGGAAAAATAGGGACATTGGCAAAGGAGGAACTGACGCAAATCAATATCTCTAAGGATATGGTGTTAAGGAAGCTAAAGGGATTGAAGGTGGACAAATCCCCAGGGCCTGATAACATGCATCCTAGGGTACTGAAGGAGGTGGCCCTAGAGATAGCGGATGCACTAAGGATGATTTTTCAGAATTCATTAGACTCGGGAACAGTGCCGATGGATTGGAGGGTAGCTAACGTTACCCCACTATTCAAAAAGGGGGGTAGGGAAAAAGCAGGTAATTACAGACCTGTAAGCCTTACATCAGTTGTGGGCAAAATGCTGGAGTCCATCATTAAGGATGAAATAGCGGAGCACTTAGCAAATGGGGACAGGATAGGACAGAGTCAACATGGATTTACAAAGGGTAAATCGTGCTTGACTAATCTATTGGAATTTTTTGAGGGAGTAACTGGTAGAATAGATGGGGGAGAGCCAGTAGATGTGGTGTACCTGGACTTCCAAAAGGCCTTCGATAAGGTCCCACATAAAAGATTAGCATGGAAAATTGAGGCTCATGGGATAAAGGGGAAAGTTTTGGCGTGGATAGGGAACTGGCTGTCAGATAGAAAACAGAGAGTTGGAATAAACGGCTCATTTTCTGAATGGCAGGCAGTAACAAGTGGGGTACCACAGGGATCTGTCCTGGGCCCCCAGCTGTTCACAATTTACATTAATGACCTGGATCAGGGAGTCGGATGCAGCATTTCCAAATTTGCAGACGACACTAAACTAGGAGGGGGGGTGGGCTCAGAGGAAGAGACCAGGAAGCTCCAGAGCGATTTGGACAGACTGGGCGATTGGGCGGATAAATGGCAGATGCACTATAATGTGGACAAGTGCGAAGTTATCCACCTTGGGTGCAGGAACGGGAGGGCAAATTATTATTTAAATGGCAATAGATTGGGAGAGGGGGAAGTACAGAGAGACCTGGGTGTTCTTGTACACCAGTCACTGAAGGCGAGCATGCAGGTGCAACAGGCGGTCAAGAAGGCAAACGGTATGCTGGCCTTCATAGCAAAAGGGTTAGAATACAGGAACAGGGATACCTTGCTGCAGCTGTACAGGGCACTGGTGAGACCACACCTCGAGTACTGTGTACAGTTTTGGTCGCCTCATCTGAGGAAGGATGTTCTTGCCATGGAGGGGGTGCAGCGGCGATTCACCAGGCTGATACCAGGAATGGCGGGAATGACCTATGAGGAGAGACTATGTAGTTTAGGGATGTACACACTGGAGTTTAGAAGATTGAGAGGGGACCTCATAGAAGTGTATAAAATTCTGACAGGTCTAGACAGACTGGATGCAGAAGGAATGTTTCCCTTGGCGGGTGAGAACAGAACTAGAGGACATAATTTAAGGATAAGGGCTAAACCATTTAGGACAGAGATGAGGGGGAATTTCTTCACTCAGAGAGTGGTGAACCTGTGGAACTCATTGCCACAGAGGGCAGTGTACGCCAGCTCATTAAATATATTTAAGAGGGAATTAGATATATTTCTACGGGCAAAAGGGGTTAAGGGTTACGGAGAGAAGGCGGGGACGGGATACTGAATTAAAGGATCAGCCATGATCTCATCGAATGGCGGAGCAGGCACGAAGGGCCGAATGGCCTACTCCTGCTCCTATCTTCTATGTATCTATGATCTCATTGAAACATACAACATTCTTACAGGGCTTGACCGGGTAGATGCAGGGAGGATGTTTCCCCTGGCTGGGGAGTCTAGAACCAGGGGTCACAGTCTCAGAATAAGGGGTCGGCCATTTAAGACTGAGATGAGGAGAAACTTCTTCACTCAGAGGGTGGTGAATCTTTGGAATTCTCTACCCCGGAGGGCTATGGAAGCTCAGTCGTTGAGTATATTCAAGACCGAGATTGATAGATTTTTGGATATTAAGGGAATCAAGGGATATGGGGATAGTTCAGGAAAGTGGAATTGAGGTAGAAGATCAGCCATGATCTTATTGAATGACGGAGCAGGCTTGAGGGGCCAAATGGCCTACTCCTGCTCCTATTATGTTATTATGAAACATGAGATTCTGAGGGGGATTGACAGGCTAGATGCTGAGAGGTTGTTTCCCCTGGCTGGAGAGTCTAGAACTAGGGGACATAGTCTCAGGATAAGGGGTCAGCCATTTAAAACTGAGATGAGGAGGAATTTCTTCACTCAGAGGGTTGTGAATCTTTGGAATTCTCTACCCCAAAGGGCTGTGGATGCTGAGTCGTTGAGTATATTCAAGGCTGAGATAGATAGATTTTTGGAATCTAGGGGAATCAAAGGATATGGGGATCGGGCGGGAACGTGGAGTTGAGGCCGAAGATCAGCCATAATTTTGAATGGCGGGGAAGGCTCGAAGGTCGTATGGCCTGCTCCTAATTCTTATGTTTTATGAGCACGAGTGTATATAGTGTGGTAAACCACTGTTAACCCTGTACATGTCTGTGTGGTAAACCACTGTTAACTCTGTACAAGTCCGGGCATGTCTCCACCCCTGGCTCCACCCCTAAGCCCGGGTATAAAGGTGACTCACCACCCTTCCCCCGGGAGCTCTTAGGATGGATTCACTAGCAGAGGCATGCTCCAGTTCTTAGTCAATAAAAGCCTACTTCATATAAGTCCATCTCGTAGTCTTTGGTGTTGTTGATAGCGCATCATATAGCAATGCAGCTTTCCCATGGTTTTTCATTCAATTTGTGAAAAGCAAACAAAAAGCACATGTAAAAAGAGTTGCATTTATATAGCACCTTTCACAACCTCCAGATGTCCCAAAGCACCTTACAGCCAGTGAAGTACTTTGAAGTGTAGTCACTGTTGTACGAAACATGGCAGCCAATTTACGCATAGTAAGCTCCCACAAATAGCAATCAGATAATGATGAAATATCTGTTTTAGTGATGTTGGTTGAGGGATAAATATTGGCTAGGACTCCTCTTTGAATTGTGCAAGGGGATTTGTACTACTCATCTACCTGAGGGGGCAGATGGGGGTCTCGGTTTAAACTCTGACCCGAAAGACGGCACCTCTGACCGTGCAGCACTCAGTACTGCACTGGAGCGTCAGCCTAGATTTTGTACTCAAGGCTCTGGAGTGGGACTTGAACCCACAACCTTCTGACTGAAGTGAGATTGCTATCACTGAGCCATGACTGTCATGTAGCAGTAATTAAATGCTGAGGCAGATTTAAATACAGCATTTTAATAAGTCCCTCAAAAATAATTTCACCAGGTGCGCTCAAATTCACTTCCCAAGAACTCCAGATCTGCATAATCATCATGTGCAACTCCTCCACAGTAAACCGATCCATCATTTCATTATTTAAATGTTTTAAAATTCTATATTTAACAAAAACTAACATTGTTTTCTTGTATAGGCAGAATACATGGTGCATCTTCATACCCATTTAAGCAATTCAAGGCTTCCACTATCACAATACACTTGATTTTATATGCGATGAGTTTAGATCCCACGCATAATTTAAGTTTGGTATCCCACCAGAACTTGTATCTTTCTCAAATTTGGGTGTTGAAAATTTATTCTTTTCCTCAGAATAAATGTCTATTTTTAGCTGATGGAAAATGCAGCGACTGAGGTTACAAGCCCCAAGTATGCATTGTTGATATTCTGGACTCTTTGGGGCTATTCAGATCTGTAGCTACAGCTCATCTACTTGTTTCTTGTACTTCTGTTTTTGTTGGTGTTCGGTACCTCAACTCAGCCTAGGGAGTAAATGGGAGATTTGTTCAAATCAGTACTCTTTTTTAATAAATATCTGTATAAATAAGATGAATGGGATGACTTAGGAGTAATGAAGTCACAAAGTGGAGATTTGTCATAGACAAAATGGGGAGGAATTCCTGAAATATTTACAAGAGAACTTTCTTGATCAGTAGGTTTCCAGCCCAATGAGGAAGGAAGCAGTGCTGGATCTAGATCTGAGGCATCAAGTGGAGCATGTTTCAGTGGGAAAGTATTTGGGAAACAGTTATCCATTAGCTTTAGAGTAGTTATGGAAAAGGACACGGAAAAATTAAGTGTGAAAATATTCATTTGATTAATTTCAGTGAGTTGAAAAAGGATCTGGCCCAGGTGGATTGGAATCAAAGGTTGGTAGGTAAAATAGTAAATGAGCAATGGGAGGCCTTCAAAGAGGAGCTAGTTCAGTTATAGACTAGACACATTCCTACAAGGGGGAAAGGAGGGGCATCCGAAGCTAGAGCTCCCTGGATAACGAAAGATATGGAGATTAAAATGAAATAGAAAAAAGAGACTGTCGGGTCCATAATTCAGTAGAAAACAATACAAAAAGTACAGGGGAAATGAAAAAGGAAATAAGAGGGGCAAAGAGAGTGTATGCGACTAGATTAGCAGGTAACATAAAAGGGAAGACAAAAGTCTTTTATAAACCGTGGAAGGGTGGGCTGATTAAGGACCCAAAAGGAGATGATCTTGTGGAGGCAGAGGGCATGGCTGAAGTACAAAATGAGTACTTTGCATCTGTATTCACTAAAGGAGTAGATGCTGCCAATGTTACAATGAAGAAGGAGGTATTGGAGAAATTGAATAGGATAATAAAAATAGATAAAGAGAAGGTACTTAAAAGGTTGGCAGTGCTCAAAGTAGAAAAGTCACCTGGTCCGGATGGGATGCAAGGAAGTAAGTGTGGAAAATGTGGAGGCTCTGGCCACAATCTTCCAATCCTCCTTAGATATTGAAGTCGTGGCGGAGGACTGCAAATATTACACCCCTGTTGAAAAAAGGGAGAGGGATAAACCCGGTAATTACAGGCCAGTCAGCCTAACGTCTGTGGTGGGGAAACTTTTTAAGAGACATTAATCTGGGACAAAATTAATTGGCACTTGGAAAAATATTATCTATCTATCTATCTATCTAATATATATATATAATATATAAAAGGATTTGTCTGTCTGTCCGTCTGCTATACACTCAAAAGTTATAGAGCGTACCTACACGTGCGTTACATCAAAAGAAAGCTTACGATTCCGGAACGGTCATAAGCGTATTTACGTTTCGGTGAGACAAAATTTGCGCCCGCGGTATCCAAAAAAACGTTCAAAATTCCGCTCATTATCTGCTCATTAGCATGGAGTGACATTAAGGTTGACCAATCGTACGGTCGAGCGACCCGAGGGTCGACCAATCGCTGCGTGGCGGGGGCGGGTTCGTCGCGCGGGCGGGCGGGCCCTCCTAGAGCCGAGCGACAGGACGATTGACCAATCATACGCTTCGGTGACATGACGGTCGACCAATCGGTGCGTGTGTGGGCGGGCCTAATCGTTTTGAACCGAGGTGAGTGTCAGCCATCTTGATTCCATTCTTTTCCCGCTTTCTGCGTTTTTCTTTTCAAACCTACATTTCCAGCAAAAAAAAATTGCTTTTATTAAATTGTTTTTAAAAAAACTTCATTCATTTGTAAATATTTTCTCTAACCTGATGATTCTTTTTCCTACCTTTCCCCGTTTTTGTAAGGCCTCAGAACCTAGGCCTCAAGCCTGGGCCTCTCCTGCCCAGCCACGCCCGAGCTAGGTAATTGTCCCACGGCTTCTGCTAAGCTCCTCCTCTTTCCCCCCCCCCACCCCCCCGTCACGTTACCCGGGGCAACGGCGTCGGCCACGAGGGTCACGGGACA